>NC_053152.1:39067732-39374566 GCF_016808335.1 Panicum virgatum
TGCTAGACGCGCATGATTAGGGATGGCAACAGATATATACCCGTCGGGTAGTGGCCACCCATACCCGTACTTGTTAGGATTAAATTTTACCCGTCGGGTTACCCGTACCCGCATACGGGTAAGAAAATAATTCCATACCCATACCCGCGCGGGTAATTTTTACCCGTCGGGTAACCCACGCCCGAAATCATACCCGAGTATTACATGTAAATATTAGATATTCACATGAAAAATAAATCATTACAAGCTTCATTTCAACAAGTTAATGGTTCATATGGGTTAACATGAGTTGGAGAGGGTTCAACAATATATATACTAGGAGGGTTTAATTGGATTTGAGCTAAATTCATAGGTCATATGGGCTAAAATGAGTTAGATACTTAGGCTCATTTGTTTTTCATGCGGGTATTTCTTACCCACGGGTAGGCGGGTATGGGTAGTATAAACCCGCACCCGTACCCGCCAAACCCGATGGGTATAGGATTTTGTCCAATAATGTACCCACAGGTAGAAAAATCATTCCATACCCGCCTTCTTATCGGGTAAAACCCGTCGGGTACCCATTGCCACCGCTACGCATGATGCTCTCAGGCAGCAAATGAGTCCAGCCGCCTTGCTGCGCGATGCATAGAATTAGGGATGTTTGATTTTCTTTTTTTTCAATTTTGGGGTTTCTGAAAAAGCTCATCAAGATGCACGTAAATAATACACGGGGGAGGGAACAAATGAAACAACTGAAGAAGCCTAAATGAAGACGACCCCAAGAGTCATCTTCTCCCCCAAATCAATCTACAAATAAATGCAAAATCCTAAGGTTAAAGAGGTGGCACTTGAATTCATCTCTTGTCTATGCAATCACTCCGGACACGTGTGGACATTAGGCTATGTCAAGCATATCACACTTATAATTGTTGCTCTTAGTATCCTGTTGAAACGTACGAGCACTTTTAATTTGCTAGTCAATCTATATTTTTATTGCAAATTTACATATACACCCGTTTAGATACTACAGTATTTGGTAATACGGTAGTCTGTACCTGCTTCGAGTGATGTTTAGCTTTCTTTTTTTAAAAAACATATGAGATATTCTCCTCCGGTCCCTATTCCGATCCTAATCGTAGTGATGCCCAGGGGCGGATTTACAGGGAGGGCTAGGGGCTCCAGCCCCCTACTGCCCAAAACCTCCATTGAAATCAAAGGAGAAATATGAGAGAAAGAGAAAAAAAAAGGTAAAGAAATGAGTGGAGATAAGGAGGAGGAAGAACCAAGTCCCCCCAAAATTGAAACTCTGTGTCCACCACCACTACGCTTATTAGGTCATGTCTAACGGTTGAGCCAGGACTAGCTCATCGGCACAGTAGAGCCCAAGCTAAAGCAGTGCTGAGAAAATGTGCCTGTGCGAGGAAGACGTGTCGGGAATTGTTCGAGCTAGACGCGGAGTGAAGCTAGCTCATCCATTTCTCTACTTTTCATCGATTAAAATAATATAAGCTAGCCTCCGCGCCACCCGTGTGAGGAGGTCTGCTCTCTGCTTCGGGATTGGGATAATAGGATATAGCCATAGGCTGATAGGCACACCTGGGCCCTGGTGTAGTGGTACAGTGGGATGGGCTTTGCGATCGATACCTTGTCAGATGATATATCCGGCCTGTGAAGCACGTGCTGGCCGGATAGTTAATTAGTGAACCCGGCATGCTTAACATTATAAGATCTAGCCCTGTCTCAAACCTTTAAATATATATGGCCATTAATATAATCCGTACAAAAGGATTGCATAGCTTAACATTATAAGATCTAGATCACCACGAAAAATACTTCCATGCTATATAGTTTTCATGTTTCCTTTTTAAGACTTTATAAATTAGAAAAAGTTCAATTTACCTCCTCTAAGTATAGTCAGAGTCTGAATAACGCTTTAAACTATAATTTGGTTCAATTTACCACATAAACCATGCAATTTAATTCATTTCACCCCATAATGCAATTTAACCTTCTTATTTCTCTATACACAAGTTGAACTTTAATTTCAAACTTTGCAGAGTAGTGGTGGACATCACAATGCATATTAAAAAATTATTAGAATTTTTCATTGTTGTTTTTCATATAATGTTGAACTCCAATGATAAATTTATTATTAAATATCCTAATCTATCAAAATAATAATAATAATAATATAATAATAATAATAAATTATGATGTATTTTTTCTAGCTTGTGTTATGTTGTGTACTATCATCTTGTAAAATTTAAACTTAAAACCCCACCTGTATGGAGAAATGCAAAGGATAAATTGTATTAGAGGATTATTTAAACTAAAGAGCAGAATTTGCGGGGTAAAATGAACCACACAATAGTTTAGTGGGTTATTCATACTTTGGCTACAGTTGAGAGGAGGAGTTCCACACAATGTGTGTCGCTGCGGGAAATGGGCGACTACTAAACTACTCGATTGCTCGTTTGTTGTGCGCTTGATCGGATATGGTCTAGCACGCAAGGACTCGAGGATTTAGACTGGTTCGGGCCGAATGTGCCCTACGTCCAGTATGGGGGATGGTGTTCTTGCTTTATTGCTCTCGAGCCCGGGTGCTCAAAGTTCAGAGGAGAGCTTACAAGCTGGTCAAGTAATGTCGAACCTCTAGGAGTCCAACCCTTTCCTACGTGGGGGGCCTTCCCTTTTATAGTCCAAGGTGGGGCCCCCGTTTACATATATCTAGCGCTGTGTTTTGGCACCGTTGGGGTGCGCTTCGTCCTTGTCAGCTGTCTGGGCCCACTCGGTCGGTCGGGAGTGGGCAGGCTTGATCCTGGCGATCTTCTCGGGCAAAGGATGATCCTGGCGATCTTCTTGGGCGACGCGTTTCCCCAGTGTTGTCCCATCCTGGCTCAGTCAGGCCGGCGCGACCACTCGGATGGTCACTCGGGGGTCACCTCCGGTCTTGTCCGACGGAGCCTACGTTCCTTGTCTGCGGGGCTATTGCGTGCCTCTCTTGCGTAGCCCCTGTCAGCCGGACGGCGCGCCCGGTGAGGGGTGTCTTACCGATGTCTGGCCAGGGGTGTCTGGTCACACTCGCTGGCGTAATGAAATAGTGCGCAGGGGCTACCATCATTACGGTGGGGGGAGGCAGCGTCTGCTGACGCCCCTCCCGTTGTGCCGCGGGGCCGCGCGAGCGGCGCTGTCCCCTTGTCAGAGGGTCCTGTGGCCTAAGCCCTTCCTGCAAGATAAGGAGAGCTGGCGTCGGGGAGCGCGTGCAGGGCCTGTCTTGGCCGGCACGCCTGTCAGAAGGCGCGGTGTTCTTGGAGCACACGTCCCGGGTCATCGCCATGGCTCCGACCCGGGGCGCTAGGTCGGGGGACCGCCACTTGTCTCGGGAGGTCGGGCTCCCGGACTCGTTGGTTTTGGAACGAAGGCAGCTCCCCGCACTGGTTAATAGGTCGTCCCCTTCTTCAACCCAGCGAATCTGCTGGGCATCTACTTGCACAAGTCGGGCCCGTCAGGGATCCCGGGTTTGTACCCCGTCAATGTGTATAAAAAACAAAAAAAAAACACTAACGGATGTTTATAGAGGTTATTATGAGTATACTTACGGGGCAAAATAAAAAGATTGGGAAAAAATGATGAAGTCGTTAGCTGCGTCTCTGCCAACTAATAAATCTGCGTGATCCCTCAGTTTTTTTTTGTTTTTTTGCGTGTTAATAATAGCTGGCTGGCCCAAAACACAAAATACAGTCAGGGACTCGGTCCGTCCTAGGCATGCCTGCACGCACGTGTGGGTGTGGTAACTGAACCTGACCTCGAGGGGCGCCTGCTGCATGCGCGCGCCTCCCGTGACCGGACGCGCCGGCGGCGAGCCAAACGGCTCCCCGACCGCCGCCCCGACCGCCGCCGCGCCCGCTCCTCGATCACGCGCGGGCGCGTCCTTGGGACCTGGCCGGGTTGTGAATCGCACTAACTGCCCCAACCGGCCGGCCGCCGGCCGACCCGGAGGCGCCGCCGCCGGCGAGTGGCCGCGGCCGTACGTTGCCGGGGCGAGACCGCAAGAGCGAGCGCGGACGCAGCACGGGTACGCACCCCACCCCACCCCACGCACGCCGTTGCCCTCCGGTCCGGCGGGAAAGCACCGGCCGGTCACAGGACTTTGGAAAGGCTCACTCCGGGGCTCGCGAGTCGGTGGCGGTGGTTCACAGCTGAAATGCACAACGACGACGTGTCCGCGCTCAACGAGCGGCGGAGCTTTCGCACTCCCGACGACGAGCTCGGCCGAGACAGACCGCGCGTCCTTCACGGAGCCGGAAGAAGGGGGTCAACTGCACGCACGTTTTCTCTTTTCGTTTTTGCCACGACAGCTGAAACATTGTTTAGGATTCTATAGCAAAGTTTCAGCACCCCGATGGCCCAAACTACTGATCTGGCGAAGTCTTTTTTTTCCTTGCGAGAAAAAATAAAAGTGTCATGATCTTTTTTTTTTCTGGAAGTGTTCGTATCAACATGCTTTTCAAGATTTCATGCTGTGCGGTGCCGTGTTTATAATCATGTAATAGTCTAGGATTCCTAGTAACAGTAAATGCATATTATATAATCACTGCTAGAAAATCTCTTAGTACCGTTTGGAAATTGGTTTTAGTCCCAATTCTCCAATGTTACTACGTGACCGAGCATTGTGACCGGGTATTCGGGTATTCTACCTGGTGGTGAAGGTCCCATTTGATACCGGTCCCAAAAGCACCGTCAACCGGTACCAAAAAAGTTTCTCTCATAATTTTTAGGCGTACCCGAGTTATACATTACTATACATCCATTAGTCCCATTTGAGTTAAAATAATATATGAAAATAATTAAAAGTTATTGCCAACCATCTAATTAAGTTTTCAAGATATCATAGTATTTACAAATATACAAATATCGTGATCACGAAGTACCAGAAATGTAATATAATGAGCAATCATTTTTATCATGATTACAATGCAAAGTATTAAGCCCCTCGCGATGTCGATGCAGATTGTCTATAGATATGACCGTTGTGGTAGAATTCGCCTTTAGGATCTAAATCTCGTTCATAGTGGATCCTATGAGCCGGTGACCCCGACCATCGGTACATGCCAAAAGTACGTGCTACTGTTCTGCACTAGTAGTTTGGCATGGACCGATGGTCCTTTTTCCTTTTTCTAGTAGTGGATTTTCTATAATGGTATGTATTCTAATAAAAACCAATATAACGAAGCATGTTTCCTTTTTGAGGATAACTACAGTAACAGTGCATGTGTTTATAGATGTGTTGAGTATAGGGACATATGCCCCCTCCCTCTCTCAATACAGTTAGAGGTGGAAGGGTATTGGGAGGGGTCAAACTCGAAGCAGGCAGAGTGGCAGTGGAATAGAAACTTTGCATGTCAGTATATCTATTATGGATGTTGTAAACTTCACATCGAATTTTATCCATAGTGTTTAACAAAGATGACATTTGTGGCAATGACACCTCTTCCACCGATGTGTTATGTACAACTTGATATCCTCCCCCTGCCATTCAAGCACGGTGGATGCACTGGATGTACCAACTCCTACACCATCACAAGACAACACCTAGTACAATCACCATTTTTATAATAAAATGGAATTAGTTAATATTATCATTATTGAGGCTAATTACTTACTTGATTAGTCTTACAGCCTCCACCTGGCACTTTGACAGGATGCCAAGGAAACACGGAGCCGTAGGGCCCACCTACCAGCAGCTACCCACCAAAACATCCCGGAAAAAAAAAGAGAAAAACAAAATGTTTTCCATCACATCGTGCATGCGCCGAGCCGGGGCAGAGCATTGCTCTGTTTTCTATTCGGTCGCGACGCGCACCGCCACGGCGATCGATCAGCACCAGCCGCCGCTCCCGAGGTCGGCGACAAGCTCCCGCACCAGGGCGTCGAGCACGGCAGCCGCGACCTCGGCGCCGACGCCCTCGCGCTCGGGCCGCACGTCGGCGGGGGCCAGCTTGGGGGCCGGGACCTCGGACGCGACGAGCTCGGGCACCCGCGCCAGCTCCTCCCGGTGCGCGTCCCAGTACGCGGCGGCGGCGGACGCGTCGTCGCGGCGGCTCCTGGGGCTGCCGCTGTAGTAGCAGTCGTCCTCGTCCTCGCCGCCGCCGGCGGCGGCGGCGTCGTTGAGGAGGAGGGTGTCGGTCCTGGCGAGCAGCTGGGTGAGCAGCGCGGGCGAGTACGCCGCGTCCAGGAGCTCCCGGAACACGTCCATGGCGTTCTTGGACGGGGACAGCTTGCCGCCGCCGCCGCCGCCGCCGCCGTGGTGGGCGGGGGAGCTCTCGAACGGGTGAGGCTCCAGCACGGAGACGGGGCTGAGCTGCTGCTTATCGTCGTCGTCGGAGTACTCGCAGTCGGAGTGGCAGCACCCCGCGGCGTCCTCTTCCAGCGCCATGGCGCCGGTCCTGACGGCGCCCAGGTGGTCGGGTCGAGGGGGCGGCGCCGGTGCCACGGCGGCGAAGTTGGTGCTGGTGGTGGCCGTCGTCTTGAAGGAGTCGGAGAACTGCAGCGCGGCGGGCTTCCGCGGGGCCGCTGCCCGGCCGCGGAGGATCTTGGAGAGCAGGAGCTGGAGGAGCCCGCCGGCGGGCTGCTGCTGCTGCTTTTTCTTCGCAGCCTTGTTCTTCTTGCTGGTGAGCCGCCGGAGCACGGCGGCCGCGCCGTCGTTGCCGGCAGCGGGCCAGCAGAGCGCGGTGTCGTAGCCGTCGAGGAGGCGCGACGAGCACCCCTTCTCGAGGAGGTGGATGTCCAGGGAGAAGGGCTCCTGCTTCTCCTCCAGCAGCTCCGACAGGCGCCGGCCGGACGGCGAGGGCGACAGGCACGCCATTGGTGCTGGTACAGCGAGAAAGAGAGCTGAGCAGCAGAGATAGAGGTAGAGAGAGAAGTGTAGAGAGAGAATTGTCCGAGCTTGGAGCTTGAGCAATGAGCAAACTGGGGAGAGAGGGGAGGGGGGGGGGGGGGGGGGGGGGGCTGTGGATGGGTGGAGGGTGGGGAGCTTATAATGGAGGGAGGAGCTTGGGGAGAAGACAGAAGAGACAAGAGGAGGCAAGGAGCCAAAGCAATGAATGGGGGAGACAAGGAGGTTGAGAGCAGATTCTTGCAAGGCCTTGCTGCCCTCTTAACCCTGTCCTATTATGGGACAAACCTCCAATATCCTAATCACACACATGACTCAAAGATCAAAAACATGTTTCTTGATGTCCTTGCTGTTGGGGGGTGTGTGTGTGTGCTGCATGACTTGCCTGTGTGTGTGCAATCATGCATGCAGGGGCCATGGCTGACCCTGATCTGACCTCAATGCACAATGTTGTTAGTGTTGGTGTCATGTATTTCTATGAGAGTGAGTGCATGATGCATGATGACTTGGAGGGATAAATTTTTGGTGTGAAGAGGAGGAAGAATGATGGAACCTGAATGCATGCCAAGGGAGAGTGTGTAGTGCCGTCAAATCGCCAGGTGAAACCTTTAATAAAATCAGTTTACAAAACTAACTCCACAACTCCTCCGCTACTTTGCGAGACGAATCTAATGAGGTCTTTGAACGCACGATTAGAGAATGATTACTGCAGCAAATTATCAATTAATTACCATCATTAGATTCGTCGCGAAAAATTATACCCATCCGTAAAAAAAATTTGCAAATAAAATTCATTTAATACTTCATGCATGCAAAAAAAATTCATACTACCAAATAGGAGCGCTTGGCTTGGAGTTGGTGGTGTTCATTCAAGTACGCTTTGCCAAGAGTCAGCTGCAGTGGTTTTGGTTTGAATCGGGTCTGATGGCGAGCAGAACAGTTACGTTTTCAGCAGCTTTTGCAGATTTCGTCGACAGAGGACTGCGTGTGTACCACTGGTCTTCTCGTAGCGCTCGCCTGAGTGCCTGACTGGCTGAGACTAGAGTATTTTTGAAACGTCGAGCACGAGTACTTTTGAAATGGGATAATATGACATTTTTTGGGACTACAATAATGTGTTTAGGTGTTTTTCTCGCAGCTGAAATTGTCCACACCATCTTATTTGATTCGCCGTCTTATTTGATTCCTTAGCTCTTTCACGGCATGTCCTTAATTCTCCATACCATCTTTTTCTCCGAGGGAGATCAATGCCCAAATCTATAACTCTTATAAAGAAGCTCCCCACTACAACTCATTAATTGCTATTTCTCTTGACATGCAAGCTATCCACGTCATCGCAAAATTTCCACCATTGGATTGCCATGAAATCCTTATATCGGTCCATCTATCTGAAAGGGAACCCAACAGACTCATGCTTCCTTACTCTGAAATCAAATTTTAAACGCCACTCAACAACTAATACTTCCACTTAGCTGATGCCTTTAAAGGCTTTATTGTCCTCGGTAGCTAAAAAGATCGGGTCCAAATTTATTTATTGCAGTTCTATGTTAGTTTCTCAATAATTTAAATTTTCATTCCATAGAAAACCGCGTAGGTATCATGCTCAGTTATTTATCAAATTAAATTAAATTTATAGAATAATCTACCTTCGTGTAAAAAAGACCAACCCTTAACTCTCTCCCGACTAAATCTGAAAATCATAATTAAAAATTATATAAAACATCCCGCAGCAACACGTGGGGAATTCACCTAGTTTCTATCAAATTCTAGCCAAATTTTATTTAGAACTAAATTTATCGATGCTCAAATAAGCGAGTCCCGTTCCGAATATTCGAAAATTCACGTATTTTAGTGGCAGCCGAAATTATTCACATTTTGAATCCCATAACCTTGGTTAATGCGGTTTGTAATTTCTGAGAGTTTGACACTTTGGTGGAGCTTCCTCAGATCTGTGATCGTAGATGGGAAGGTACTAGTGCAATTTCTCGACCAAATCACGATAACGAGGCCGTAGAAATTTCTAACGAATGCAACAGCGAGGAGCCACCAAGGTTTTCAAAAACTGCACGAGAAACACCACACTCGTGCCCATGATATGCAGATTTTTGTTTTCTCATCACATTAGAGAAAGAGGACATGGGCGTGGGACACTGATCTTCCACACTCCACACCTCCCTCGGATGCCCCCATCTTGCCATCTCCCTCACTAGAGAAAAGCAGACTCCCGATCGCATAATCCCCGCGTCTCCTAATCTTAATCTTAAATTCTTAATACCCCCACGGTCTCCCCGCGAGCCTTCATGCCACCTTCGTCACCGCTCCCGTTCCCGATCCGCCCCCCCCCCCCCCCCCCCCGCAAGATCCGCTCCTCATCATCATCAGCACATCACGCTGCATACACAAATATTATCTATTTTTAAAGAAAAGGAAGAGGAGAAACAGAGGCGCACACCTCAGCAGCTTGTTCGTTGGTGCCCGGTGGTGGAGGGGACAGGCGACACTTGTCCGGTTGGCACCGGAGGACACGTTGGTTCGTTCGTCCAGCTGCAGGGCGCTAGCTACACTGTAATCGCGGCTAATCATAGGGGTTAGTCTCTTAAACACCCCCCCAATTCTAATTGCAACACCGTACCCTCGGACTCGCACCGCTGTCCGCTTCGTGGCCTCCTCGGCGTGCTGTCCGCTCGTGCGTCTGCAGGGAGCAAGACCGTGCCGTCGCCATGGCTGCTGGTGGGGAGGCTAAGCTGGGGCTGTGTACGTGTCCTGCTCTGAACGGAGCTGGCCTGGTGCGGCCAGAGCGACGGGCGGGCAGGCAGCGCGGCACGTCATCTCGCATGGTACGAGTTCATTGAACGAAGACGCATGCATCTCCTGTCGCGGCGGCCGTCGGAGGAGGAGGAAACGCCGGCGGGAGTGTGGGTGGGGTTGGGCGGCCGGAAACGGACATCGACGGAGATGTTCCCGGCTTCTCCAAGGGAGGAGGCGGGCGGATACATCATCGCTGGTGATGCTGCTGCTTGTCGGGAGGAGGATTTGAAATTTTCGTGCGTTCCCACAAGGGGGTGTTTGCATTTCGAAGGGGAGTTTAAAAAAGAAAAATCGAAGGGGAGAGACTATTGCAAGGCCGCCCGCCAGGTAATTTTGTAGCCTTATTGGGCTTGATATGTTGGTGGGCTCGAAGGGGAGGTTTTCAAAAAAAAAAAAATTGAAGGGGAGAGCCTGTTGCAACGCCGCGTGGCTTTTTTATTTTTATATTTTTTATTTCCATTTTTTACAAAAATATATTTTCGATTTGGAAATTTACAGAAATATACCCCGGCCGCCCCGCTGCCGGACGGCTGGGACCTGGCCGCCCGGCAGCCGGACGGCAGGGGCTTATCCGTAAAAAAAAGACGACAAAAAATTGAAGACAGGTCCCTGGGGACCGGCCGCCCGGCAGCGGGGCGGCCGGCCTTATTTTTTTGCAATTTATCCCTTTTCGCGAAATAATTTCACATATGTGTCATTTTTATAACTTTTTGCAGAAATAGACCCTGGGGGTCGGCGTTGTAATATGTGGCGCCGAGATAACACGTCTTGGCGCCACAGATCACGGCGCCGAGGTGCTATGCACGCACAAGCAATCTAGTGAATCTTCGAACTTGCCTTTAATATTTTCGGACATTTTCAGGAGACTAGAATACTGTTAACCACACATCAAATATAACGGTAATAATTAAGAACTAAAAACTGCATTACACAATGTAAACCATAGGAATTACATCATAATACAACGTTAATGAAACACACATCAGATATGCAGTGGCATAACAGAACCCCGTTGCAACTATGGTAAACAGATTTTGAACTAAGCTAACATGCCTTAGGTAATTTAGAAAAACACAATAAACACAACGATGCAGCATGTGACTAGCACTAGATAGTCCTAGTAGCCGTATCCCCACGTAGCAAACTGCGTTGAGCCTTCTCCGCAGTATCCACCCATTGCAGGTGGTGCAGGCGGTGGTGCCGGAGGGGCAGGGCCCTTCTTCTTGTGACAATAGCAGTTGCAGTAAGAAATAGTGCATAGTTCATCCTGTGAAGCGGCAGCATTGCTGGTATCATCATCTTCGTCGTCTTTGTTACCCTTGCTCAATTCCTCGTAATGGTTTACCTTGCATTCCAGATCAAAGATCTTTATCTGGAGGTACTCGATGAACTCCTTAACTGAATCAATTGGTGCAGGATCGACCCACCTGGTAAAACCACAGTTTTCTGGAGCATCTGAAGACTGCAAAATAAATTTCATGTAAGGTATCTCAATGAAGATAAAGAAATAAAACAACCGAGTATTACCCATGCGTGTGGGCATTTGAAGAAACGCCGACCGCCATCCATCACGTCGGTGCACATCTGCATTAAGCAGTCCTCACCATGTCTGCATTTTGGCCACGGTTCTCTACGGTTATCGTATTGTCATAGAGGAGTTTCATTGGTAAATTCACTATTGTGCTGTGGCGGAAACTCAAACACTGGTTCTGGAAAGGAATCAGGTCCAAGAGGCCCCTCCCATATTATGGGGTCTCCCTTTCTTCCCCCTTTTCCTTTCCCAAAACCGTAGTAATTCTTCCCGCTAGACCCACCTCCAGACATTGGGTATACAATGAGCTTTGGTCTTTGAGTGCTGCTGGGAGTTCACAAACTTCGGAGTATTTATAGGCGCACAAAGGTCTGATACCCGAAGTGTGGAGTGTAAATGGACCTAAAAAGCCTACATGACAACACAGTGAAGAGGCTAGCTGACCGAACACTGAAAAGGCTAGATTCAATTCTCGAACTGACTACTCGATGCATCTCTGTGCATGCAGAGCATCTAAGTGCATGCAGACTCACAGCACTGCATCGCTGCCGCTCGGTCGATCGTGCCTAGATGCCGCCTTCCCCACTACACGCCACAGACCTTCGCTGTAGAATGACAGTTCCGTCGTCCTCGCCCGAGAGACTGCTTTGAAGGTGAGCTGGTGTGGTTGCCATGTTGTCACATCTTTTTGAAATGGTGAAAGGGCACTGCTATTGGGCTGTCATCTTTTGTCACGTTTGTCTGGGCAAACAATGCGACATATGTGAAACCCGTGATCGCCATGCTGAGCAGTGGCAACCTGTGATCTCGTACTCGCAGCTAGATACACTATGGTCCCTATTTTGAGCTATACGAGTGTGTCATGAAGTTTACTCTGTATGCGGTAGTCGTCATCATCGTCGGCGGGATCTCGACCTCTAACTCCTCCCGCAACTAACTTGTCCTTCATTAAATCACAGAAAAAATTCGCAAGAACTTCTCTTATTTCACGAGCATCATGGAACCCACAAACATAACAAGTTCACATCAATAATATCTATAGAAACAAATGACAAGTAAACTACCACAATCATAAACAACCATAATCCGAACAGTCGAAACAGTCCATAATGCCGCCAGAGAAACAAGTGCAAACAACTAACCACCCTACCATTCTGACCTCTCTTACGTTGTGCGTGTACGTGATCTATAGGGTAGCTATAACGTTCCGGTGGCCTCACGTCTCTGGCAGGACGGCGTAACTGAGCCAGAGGTGTATGCAAGCTGGGATTATTGTCCTGGGCAGGCGTAGCAAACAACCGTGTAAAGTCCTCCAAGGAGGCCGCGGCGTTGTCTTCAGACCACCCTACAAATCAAAAAAAAAATTAAAGCAACATTCAAAAGGTGAATGCAATTCCATACAAATTATTGTACGTACCCTGTGTTGGAGGTGGTGGTGGTGGATAGGAAGAAGCTCCTTCATATCCTCCTGGTGACGGCATAGGGTGATACGAAGACGGCCCCACTCCGGTAAACTATTGTGATCCTGAGTATAAATAATAACGTATGAGCCTTCGACCATAAAACATAAGCAAATAAAATTATGCACCACATATTTACCTAAAGTCCCTCCAGCATGTGGCATAGAGGTAAACTGGGTTCCTTGAAATGGAGCCCCTTGTGAGGCACCTGGCCCTTCATAGGGCTGAGAACCGGGGTACCCGTAGCCTGTGTGGAGTCGTATTTAAATACTGCATATAAACATACGTATCGGTAAATATCACACTATACCTTCGTACTGTCAGTGGTATAAGGGAGGTTGCTGCCATGCGGGACCACAAGGAACCGACGTCGACACTTGCGACGATCCGTAGGAATCCTCGTACTCCGTTCGCGTACCAAAGGCCTGAAGGATACCTCGGGCTCTATCACGTTGAGTGGTTCATGCCTCGAGTTGTGCTGGCAAGCTCATCGTAGACCCGCCATGAATCATCATTACATTCAGTGAGCAATCTAATTCAAGCAGCCTACAAGACTCGAACTGCAACCAAAAAATCTTAGTATACAAATATTAAAAGATCGAAAATGCCGTCAATATTTACTCACCGCCCCAGCTAATGCCTCATCCCTGCGTCGTGCATAGCGATCCTGCGAAGTCGCAACATGCGGCTGTGGATGCATGTGAACATACGTCAAACGACAACGAGTCTTCGGTTCGTACCAGGTCAGGTACGCCCGAAATGAAGACTCAGTGTGTGGACCGGTATCCTCAGCCAACTGCTCGCCTGCATCATCCCACGCAGCCACCCATGGTTGTAATCTAGTGACCCACATTGTCGAGAAATGATGTTGTAAGGATCACCGGTGTGTCCGACCCTAGAGGGGGAGGGGGTGAATAGGGTCGTTAATCGCTTTTTAACCTAGGGCTCAATCTAATTGTATAAGATAAACCTAACACGTCCTACACATGCTAGTTATGACTAAGGTTTATCTATGCTACTCTCTACTTACCCCAAAATACTTGCAACCTATAGCCAATCCTAACCAAACTAACTAGGAAGGTAAAGGCACGCAAGATAAAATAAATACGGAAACGTAATATGGTAAGTAAAGAGGTAAGTGCAAGAGGAATGCAAACTCCCGAGTAGATACGGTCATGTAACGTGGTTCGGCACAAACGCCTACGTCCACGGGACACCGAGGCTCTTCCGATCACCGTCTTGCACTACGCCACCAAGGCGATGCCGGCAAGCAAAGGCAAGTGCCCCTAAGACACTAAGTCTCGTGCACCGCCACCGTCTCTCTCGGTCACCCGGCCGAAATCCACTACGGAGCTTCTCCACCAAGGAGGGGGCCTCCTCTTCCCCCGCACAAAGTGTCGTTGCCACTCCACACCAAGACTTCTCTCAAGGGAGCTCTCGCAAGAACTAATCCCTATTACAAGCACTAAGCACTCTCACAAGTGTGCTTAAGCCTATATGATGTACAATGAAGCTCTAAGATGGTTGAAGATGATCTTTAACTCTTGTATGCTTGTATGGTCTCCAGCACCCTCAAATGAGCCATGGGGTGGCATATATATAGCCCCAACCCCTCAAACTAGCCGTTGGAAAAAGGCTGACAAAAACCCTAAACACCGGTTAATCCGATGCTCTAGCTTTTGTCATCACCGGTTTAACCGGTGAGTGCATTCTCCAACTAGCTGTTATACTTCAACTGCTACCTGATCAATCGACCGACGCTCTCAAAACTGACGTCGGTTCAACCGGTGCATGTAATCTTCAATCGACCGACGCTCTCAAAACTAACATCGGTTCAACCGGTGCAAGTAATCTCAGGAAACCCCAAAAATGGAGTCTCTGGACAACTGCACCGACGCTCTCTAAAACCAACATCGGTTCAACCGGTGTACTCTGCTGATCTGTCTTCACTTCAAGTCATTGCACCGACGAGTTGTCTTCATGCATCGTCGGTTCATCCGGCGCAAAACACCATTGCACCGATGAGTACAATTGGCTCATCATCGGTTTAACCGGTGATAGCAAATTGTTTCTGTCTTGTTCGTTTTGACTTGATTTCTTCACGGTCTCTTCAATCTTCGAATCCTTCGGGCCTAGCTACGCCTATCTTCTCTTTGTCATCACTTGAACCTAAAAGCCTGGGAATGTTCATCTTAACAATCATATTAGTCCAAGTGTTGTGTGTGTCATCAGTCGCCAAAACATTATATTGAAATATGGCATGAGAGGCCATTTTTGCTACAGATGTCCAGCCCTTGATAAACTGCACGTTAAATAGAAATTAGTTTCACGTCATTAGTATGTGGGTGCTCATAAATTTTTGTTACCTATGATCGTGGCGCTGAACACGATCCAACGCTGAAGGCACAGGGAAAGACTGGTGTCGACCGAACTGCCTTATGATTCTATCCGGGCAGTGGGCCTCAACTGCAACGTCGTACACCAAAGCTGCAGTAGTCATCCATAGGCCCTAGTCCTGTGTGCACACCGAAGATATCCCAAGCGGTGCACGTGCGGCTATAGCCGAAGGACTGTATGGCTCCCACACAATGTCTTCTGGGGTCAATCGATCAAATTCGGCAACAAACTCAGGATAAGACCGCCGGGTTTGTACAAGTGCCCATATTTTCTGCAAAAATAAAAATTATGTGTCCATAAGAAAGCTATTGAGGGAACAATGTATGACCATAGTACGCATATAATATAAATTTTTATTGGGTCCATACCTGTTGAGAGTACCAGAGAGTCCCTATGGTGGGTCTGTCGCCCTTCGTGTCACCGTACATATCCTGCGTGTACGGTGACTGGTCAATCATGGGACGACCGATAGCAATCCTCTCGTAAGACCAAAGTTGTAGCAGAATTGGGCACCACGTTAGGACAGCATTCCTATCATTCTGCCGTGATGCCTTGCAGAGTCCACGATATGTGCATGCAAGAACCGCTGAACCCCAACTATATAAGGGTATGGCATCCTCATCTGCATCGGCGATCTCCTGTGCGTAGGGCAGAAGCACCCTATCCGCACAGTGCCCGTGTGAGTTGTTGAACATGATGTACCCAAATAACCACAGTAGGTATGCCTCAAGTGATCTAGTCACGCTGTAGTCATCAGCATCGGCTGCCAACAGATCCGGCTGCAATGAAGTACGAACATTGAGAATAAAAAACACATGAGTTATTTCAAAGCCATAAAATATATCAACAAATCGTTATGCACGAAATTGTACCTGAAACTGTAGGAGCCATGACTTGGAAGGGCCTTTCGACTGTGGGTGCTCATTGAAATCTTCAGGATCAATCGTGGTGGCAACACCTGCAAAACGTTCCTCAAGATCCTCCAGCCATGTAAAAGGTACCACGCGGGGCCCGACAGCGTCTCCGGTGATAGAAAGATCAAGCAGCATCGCAACGTCCTGCAGGGTCGGTGTCATCTCCCCACAAGGGAGGTGGAACGTGTGTGTCTCAGGTCTCCATCTGTCAACGAGAGTTGAAATTAGAGACCTGTCTAGCTTCACCAAAGCACTCTCAGCAAGACGAGCCACAGTGAGAAGACCTGCCTCGCTCAGCCTGCATCATACATTGCTCAAATGTTAATATATTATATAACGAAATGTATAACGGATAAAAACAGGAAATAGACGATATATCACTTGGGCACCCATCGTGGGTCTACAGCAACCAACTCTGCAGGTGGACGTGGACGCAGCACGTTTAGTTCTTGGTGCTCAACCTTCGCAAGGAAGGACCGGTGACCCAAGTCTATTGTTGGGTCCAGCAACGCAGGAGTAACCCCAGCCATACCTACCACGTAAGATCAAAACAATACAATACAATCACACACATCTAAATATTTCTAATACTTCCTTATATTTCCTAAATAATTTCTAAGATTTTCTAACCATTAATAATAATTTCTAATATTTTATAACATTTTATAAATTTTCTAATATTATCTTGCAATTTTTAAAATTAATTAATTAGATTGCTAATGTACTATATCAACGCTAATCACTACAAGTAACTACACCTAAATGTACCACTAATCAGTCATAATAATAATTAAACTGATTGCTAATCAACTGTTTTTCAACAAAATAGTTTCTATAATTTTCTACAATTTTCTAACATTTTCTACAATTTTCTAACATTCTCTACAATTTTCTATAATTTTCTACAATTTTCTAACATTTTCTATAATTTTCTAATATTATCTTGCATTTTTTTATTTTCTAATACATCTCTAACAATTTTCTAATACTAAATCTAACACTAAATGTACTATATCAACGGTAATCACTACAAGTAACTGTATCTAAATGTACCACTAATCACTCCTAACAATAATTGAACTAATTGCTAATCTACTGTTTCAAAAAAATAATTACAACATAATTTATTTATAAAATGTAGAAAACTATAGTTACCTAAAGTCGCCGGCTTGAAAATCCGACAGGGCTTCGCCGTTTTGCCTCTCCCTCACCCCTCCTCTCCCTCCCTCCCTCTCTTTTCTTTTTTTCTTCTGGATTTTTAGTAAGGCAAATGGGGGGTGAGAGGCAGCCAACACCTTATATAGGGGTGGGGGGCCGGCCGCCCCGCTGCCGGGCGACCGGTCCCCAAGAATCTGTCTGCAATTTTTTGTCATTTTTTTTTGCGGATAAGCCCCTGCCGCCCGGCTACCCGGCAGCGGGGCGGCCGGGGTATATTTCTGTAAATTTCCAAATCGAAAATATATTTTTGTAAAAAACAGAAATAAAAATATAAAAATAAAAAAGCCACCAACGCCGCCCACAGGTAGTTTTGGGGCCTTCTAGCCTTATTGGGCTTGATTTGTTGGTGGGCCGGATTTTTAGAATCTTCGTTTTGTCCAACAACAAGACAATTAATCGAGTTGTTGAATCTTCGTTTTGATTGCGATAAAAAAATTAATCGATTTTGCTTGGTTTAAGAAATAGCTTGGTTAATTATATGTATTTTTTGTGTATTGTTCAACAAAAGGACTACACGGCACAAATTATTAGTGAGAACGACTTCAGTGCTCAAATTAGTATCTACAATTACTTCAATGAAAGGACTAAATGTCAAGCTAGAGAAGTAAACTTGTTCGTCTTGTGGCTAGGCAGAAACAGCAGAGTACTGAACTACTGATACTTTATAATGTGTTTACACCCCACCGTTAGACTTAGACACACGTCATTCTAGTTGCCAAATTTTGACCTAAGCACACCTAATGGTTTTACAGTTTATTTTTGGATGAACTACTTCACTTCTTTCATTGTATACCCCGTCCTCCTCCTCAGTATGCATTACTATTTGCATGTGCATTTGCAAACACAAAGAAAAGAACATGGCTTTGCCATCATTCAGATCACTTATCAGGTTAAGCAATTCTTTTGAGAGCATTGAAGAGATTGTCACATGGCTTACTGATCGAAATCATAATTGTCCAAGTCATACCTGTTACAGGAAACATCTATCATATACATACGTACGGACAGCTTCAACATCTGAAAGTGCAGCAAAGATCAGATAAACTTTGTATGATGTGACAATGAATGATGGTCTACCAGCACTAGCTGTACAACCTAACATCAGATATATCCCAGTGATCATCACATTGATCACAGTTATTAAAAACATGTAACTATAGGATCACTAGGGGAGATTCGCCGATATCCAAACAAGTGGCGCATTAGGTTTGGTAGCCTTGGCTCCACTGACATCAAAGATCTAGATTCAGTTTCATTTACTTGTGTATCTGCCCCAGTGGTGCGCTCCTTCCATGATCTCCTAAGCATACGAATGTGTGCTACCACCTCCTTCATAGTTGGTCTCCTAACCATCTCGTCTCCTTTCAAAATGGTACACTTCAGTGCCAACCTCCCTATTTCTTCAAGCAGAGTGACATCTTCTTCGGCTGTTATATCATGATCAAACATTGCCTTCCAACTTTTCTCTGTCTCATAAGCTTTGCTGAATTTGTCGATAAGTTCATCATGATCAGTATTCTTATCCCTACTAATGAGTGCCATGAGAACACCGCCAAATTTGTACACATCACTTTCCAGATTCATCAGCACAGAACCATAAGAAGATGGGTCGTTGTCCAGAACTTTTTCTAGAAGGCTGCTACTGATTACACTATCACCAGCAGTAGCTTCACTCTTCTTGATAAGCTTACATGCCCTTGAAAAATTTGTGAGCTTTGGTATGAAGTTATCATCTAGAAGTATAGTTGATGTTGCAACACTACCATGTCCGATGATACCAGTTGCTGATGAATGGAGGTATTCTAATGCTTCAGCAGTCTTAATCCCAATCCTCATACGCAAGTCTAGCGGAAAATCTTCCTGGCTAGCCAAGATGTCAAAGAGACTACCTTTAGGAATGTACTCATATATAAAAATAAGAATATTGTCTTCCAGGCAACAACCCAAAAGTTTGATAATGTTCTTGTGGACAATTTGAGATAGGATTATCCCTCCGTTGATAAACACATCTTTTGAATCCTCATGAACAAATTTGTTCACCACCACCAGTGTATTGTCCTCAAGTGTTCCTTTATAAACCTCAGCTGACGTACCTGCTGTGCCGAGTGGATATGAATAATTCTGTGTTACTTCCCTTACCTCCTCCATTGTGAAAATTCTTACACTATTGCCAAGTTCGGTTAGAATCTTAGAATTACTAGTATTTCCCTTGAAAAGGCTAAACCCCCTTTTAAAACTAGGAAGGATTGAGCCTTGTTTGTAAGTATTTTGCCATGAAGAGTGTGTTGCCAAGATGGATTGTGGACTGCTCTTCAGATCTTTCTTAAGAACCCGAAGGCGTTTCGCCACATCACTCATTTGTGGCCGTGCACGAATGTCCAGTGTCACGCATTCAGCTGCTAATTTCCTCATCTCTTTAAGAGTCTTTATATTGGTCTCATCTGCAATTGCTGCATCAAACAATTCCCTCAATCCTTTCCCCTTGGCGCAGGCTTTATTGAATGCTCGAATGAGATTATTGTCACCATGTTTTACCCTTTTTCGAGTTATTATTTCAAACAGAACCACTCCAAAACTATACACATCGCTTTTCGGGGTGAGACGCCCCTCATGAAAATATATTGGATCCATGTAACCCATACTTCCTTTTAAACACGTAGTGAACTGAGTGTCACCACCGAAAAGAAGCCTCGACAATCCAAAATCCGATACTTTCGTAGTAAGATTGCCATCCAAAAGTATGTTGGCAGGCTTAATATCACCATGATAAATGAGGTTGTCACTCAATAAACGCATGGAATGCATGTAGCTCCATGCTTCAGCACACCCTATAGCAATACCCAGTCTTATATCCAAAGGGATGGAAACGTCACTCTTGTGGAGTAGGTCATCGAGGTTTCCATTGGAGATGTACTCTGTGACCAACATCAGAGTACTTTCGCCGATACAGTAGCCTATGAGCTTCACCACGTTCTTGTGGCTCATCATACTGTGGATGCTTACTTCTTCCATAAACTCTTCTCGCAAGTCCTGACGGATATACCTCTTCACTGCAACCAGATCATAGTCAGCATCAAGAACCCCTCTGTAGACTTCTCCAAAACCGCCTCTTCCAATAAGAGTGCTGTAGTTGCTAGTAATATTTTTGATCTCATCTTCTGCGAATATCTTAACATTTGGACTCGTTGAAGCATCCATGGATCAGATCTGTAGTCATAAGCTTATTTCTTCTCTGGACATTACACTCTATGCCAACAATATAGGTCCCCAATCAAAATCTAGAGATGGCAACCTAACAGAAAATAAATTGTAAAATGTCACAATTTGCAAGACATGGTAAAGTGTAATACTAATTCATCTTATTCATCTTTCATGTGCAGAGAGAGGGCACTTTATTTGCTTTAAGTTTACAATCCCTGAACAGAGGTCAGTCAACAGCGACCCCAAGGACACATAGCATTGTGCCCAACCTAACGAATTTTGACTTTCTTTTTTTAGGGTATCTGGAGTGGAATTCAACTCCGGGTACGCCTCTCTCCAGAATTTTTCTTGCGAAGCATTCAAGCAACTGAACTGGACTGAGCAATCCATGAGTTCACCTAGCATCTGCCATCCCAGTTCATCTGCCTCCTTCATCTTGTATGTTTCGGTTCCCCCAGTCCAAAAGGGACATCTAGTTCACACACAAGGATCCTAAAATACATGTTCTACCTGCATAGGCAACTGGATGCTTTGCTTCCTAGAAGATTTCTGGGGTTCCAAAAAAATGGAGCAACCTAGGGGATGGATTTCATCTGTGAGCATGGCTTTCCTACACCGAGATTGATGTTGGGGACAAGCTCTAAAAGATCTTGCAGAAATGGACTTTGCATCTGAAAAAGCCAGAGGGAGAGAACGAGAGCAGGGAAGTACCTGTGATGGAGACATGGTTTACAATCCCGCTCGGAAACCGCCGGGAACCGGATTTTTTTCCCGTTCCCGGAACTGGGCGGGAGCTGGTTCCCGGCGGGTTTTCGGGGAAACCCGTTTCAAAATTTTGAAATTCAAATTTTTTTATAAAAAATTAGAAAAAAAATGATAAAAAACTACACTTCCTTATGAGTTCACTGGTATAGTTCTTGACGAAATCTAAGGTTGTTTTATTGGGCAAATGATCGATTTGGGTTTGGACCCTTTAACAAACCCGAACCCTGTAACTGATACCCCCATCCCTATCCACATTTCACTCCCAGGTGGCCTGAAGCCAGTTGACGAGCCGCCCGTGTCCTGAAGCCAGTTGACGAGGCGCACGACGGCCAGAAGCACTTTCTCCAAGCGCTTGCTTCCTTCCCTGTGCGCGGGAGAGGAATCCCGCCGCCTATGCGCGGAATCCCGGCAGCGAAACGCAGTTTCTCGCCGAGAGGAGGCGGATCCCGAGCTCCACCGGCCGGCCGCGAGCGTCCCGTAGCGAGATCCGGATTTCCCGAGCAGATTTCAGTGGATCCCGAGCGGAAAGCGCAGACAACGACGCGGGAAGGGTGAGGACTCTGGTTCTTTTACGATTCAAGGTGTCGATCTGCTAAGCAGTGGTTGTTTGATGGTTGTATTAGTTATAGGCAGTGCTAGAGGACTATACATTATCTTGCAAAATGTTAGGTGCATAATGATGGTTACATGCATGTAATCCTATTTCTATGCCACGTGACTTGACTTTGCTAAATGACTTGTATTTATAAGACGCTATATGTGTAAAACTTATGCTGTGACATGTCTATATATGTGTGTGACATGTATATATGTATCTCTAAGCCTCCTGTAGTTATTGCTTTACAATGCAGAGTTGCATATATATTGACTTTGTTTTTGTTTTGCACCCTTCTAGGTGAATGGCGGGGCGAGCGGACCAAGTGTGGGAGCATGGAGAGAAGATAGGCTCCGGCTGGAAGTGCAAGTATTGCCGTGAGGCAAAGGCTGGTGGAGGGGCAACAAGGCTAAAGGAGCATTTGGCCCACCGAGGTAACGATGTGAAGGACTGTCCTTCAGTCCCTAAAGAGGTGAAGGCTTTCTTTGCCCGTGAACTTGACAAGATAAAGGAGAGAAAGAGGGAAAGGGAGCGACAAAGGCATAGAAGCACAGCGGCAGCTAGAACTCAGTACGTTGACCTAGAAAATGAGGACGATGATCCTGAATTACAAGCTGCCATCCATCAATCAAGGGAGGAGTATGAGTTCAGAGAAAGAGCTGGTGCACGATACGAGAGGGGTGGTGGCTCTGGATCGGGCCAAGCGGGACCGCTCCCTAGGATGTTAAGAAGGAGTCAGACACAAGTGCCGGAGCGGGTAAAGGACTACCATCTTGCTTCTAGCTCTGGACCGCGCCAACAAAGGATAGATACGGGTCCTTGGACCAGCAAGGGGAGGAATGCAAAGCAAATTCTTGGGAGGGCATGGGCGAAGGCATGCCATGCCATTGGTATACCTGGTAGGAAAGTAGATGACCCGTACTTTAGGGCGGCCATCATAGAGACGCAGAAACAAGGTATGTTGTGTGTGGATACGTGTGGATATACATGTCATATGATACAGCAGTCGTGTTTCTATGGTACTTAGTTGTTGTCAATTTCTTGCTTTATAATAGGTACATGGATCGCAATACCAATTGGAAGGGACATTGATGGAAAGTACTTGCAAGAAAATGTGAACGAGATTAAAAAAGAGATGGAGAAGTGGAGGCGATTTTGGCCTGAGTATGGTGTCACTATCATGTGCGATTCGTGGACGGGCCCTACTCGCAAGAGTGTCATCAACTTCTTGCTTTATTGCAATGGGACTATGTATTTTTGGAAGTCTATTGATGCGACTGGAGTATCACGGGACCATCAATTCATACTGAAGGTATGTGGCTGGTGTGGAGTATTCATTTTTCTTAGTTTTCTTAAGCCGCATGCCTATCGATTCTTTGAAAATGCAGGAGATCAAGAAAGTAGTGAGCCATGTGGGGCCAGAGAATATTGTTCAGATCGTCACGGATAATGGCTCCAATTACAGGAAGGCATGCAAGCTGCTGAGTAATGAGTTTCGGCATATCGCGTGGCAGCCATGCCTTGCACACACGATTAACCTCATGTTGAAGGACATTGGAAAGTGGCCTGAACATGAAGCAATGATTGAGAGTGCCCAAAAAATTTGCAGTTGGTTCTACAACTCAAACAGTTTGCACCACATGATGAAGACTGCCATTAGTGGCGAGTTAGTAAAATAGAATGCAACAAGATTCGGAACGAACTACATGTTTCTTGAGAGCTTTCTTAGGAAAAAGGATCAGTTTATGGCATGGATGGTCTCTGCAGAGTTTAGAGCAACATGCCATTTTGATTCTCCTGCCGGTAGGTATGCATTCAACAACTTGACAACACTTCAATGGTGGGACAGCATGCAGAGTGTTCTAGATGATGTCGAGCCTCTATATATGTTCTTGAGATTTGCTGATCAAGACAAGGTTCCAACTTTAGGTGAAGTGCTCATGGAGTACCAACACTATAGGCAGACATATGCAAGCAAATTTTCAAATGATGGTGCCCGATTTGACAAGATCACGGATGTTATCACTTCAAGGCTAGCTACTGTAATGTTGGGCACATATGTGCAGACTGCTTGTGCCTTGCATCCATACGTCAATTATGCTGTCGGGACGACGGCAGATGTTTTGGAAGATCTTCGAAAGGGACTTGAAAGGATGTTTGACACTAGCACAGCGGCAGCTGCACTCCATGAGTATGAGTTATTTAGAAACAAGGCTGGTCAGTTCTCAGGGGACCTTGCTAGGAGAATGGCGGTTGATCGAAGCACATCACCATCTAGCTGGTGGTCCATGTTTGGCTCAGATACGCCAAACCTTCAAAGAGCGGCAACACGGCTTCTCTCCCAATGTGTATCATCCAGTGGCTGTGAACGAAATTGGAGTACGTTTGCATTCATCCACACAAAGCTTCGTAACAGACTCAGCTATAGCAAGCTACATGATTTAGTGTTTGTAAACTACAATCTCCGACTCCGTATCCAACGTGCATCAGCCACCGTAGAGCCAAGTGAATATGATCCTGCTAGCAGTTTCATGGACCTCTCATTGTATAGGCAACATAGCGCTATTCGGGAGTGGATGGAGAAAGGGAGATCCAATGGACCACCCACTCTGGATGAGGATTCTGATTATAGTGACTCTCCAATCCCTAGTCAGATTTTCACCTCCCTAGCGCGTGATGGTGATGAATCACCATTGGATGTTACTGGTTGGGCGGAGAAGAATATAGGCGACACCCATCTTGGAAAGAGAAAGTCTAAAGTTGGCCCGGCTCAAAAACAAAGAAAAAAAGGTAGAAGAAATGACGAAGAGGAAGAGGAAGAAATTAGAAGTGAGGACACTACGCCTGAGCCTACGGGTGATGACTACAATGAAAATGACAATGATGACGACGATGACGACGACACCGATGATGGTGGCAGTGGTGGTGGTGAGACAGCCAGAGGGACTAGTGCGGTTGGAGGGAGCAGCGGTGGCCATTCAGGTGGAAGGCCTATTAGATTTACTGGAGAGAGCCATTTCACACATGCCACACAGGATGAAGACCATGGAGCACCCACTTCACAGAGACAGACTAGAAGCTACCGAAGACAATCCACACCCCATGAATATGATAGCTCTAGCTCTCTTAGCTCCACCAGTAGCTACCCTGCCGTACCATCATACCCATATCCATACCCACAGCCATACCCATACCCACAGTCGTATCCATACCCTCCACCAGATCCATACGCACAACCTTATGACCCTCGGCTGCACTCATTGCATATCATGTATGACTATCTGTCTGGGGCACATCATGAGTACAAGGAAGCTGAATGAACTATTTCAATTCGTGTGATGTCATGGTATGAATCTTGTATGGACAAATAAATATTAGAACTTGTATGCCATATTTCTATCCATGGACTTGTATTGTAATATGTACTAAACATATTGTATGGAATGCACTTCGGACTTTTATTAATATGGTCGATTTGGTTTGACCAATTGCTTTAGGTACCATGCAATTTGGACTACGCATTTTATTGTTTTCTTAGGTGATATGCATGTGTTTTATATCTTTGATGCAATGCTTTGCTTTTTATGTATGGAATATATTTATGTGTACATGTTACGTGGAGATACTGCCACAATTTATCGTCATCCACTGTGCAATCTAATTTTCCAGTGGTAAACACGGTTTCCCGTCCGGTTTGCTCCGGTTTCCGACCGGGAAACTCTGGTAACCGGTTTTTGAATTTGAAGGTGCATCCCGTCCGGTATCCAGCGGTTTCCGACGGAAACCGGCTAATTTCCCGTTCCCGGATGCCTCCGGGATAGTGTCTCCCGGCGGTAAGTTAAACCCTGGATGGAGAGCAGAGTGCAGAGAGCACCCTACCGGGCACCTCACTGGTGGCGGGCGCCGCCGCTGGTTTCACGGACGCGAACCTTGCCGCCGACCGGACAGACCGCCTCGTCCTGCCGGCGGCGAGCAGCTTGCTCAGGCTTGACCGACCGGCCGTGCTCCCTGCTCACGGCTCCTCCTCTGAACCCGTCGGTGCACGCTGCACAAGGCATTGGTTATCGTCAGTTGGCAGCAGAGCTGACCCGTTGACTTTGAAAAGTAGTAGTACTATAATATCAGTTTGCCTCCGGGTGGTCATCTTGTTGAATGTGAACGGAATTAGCTGATTGGCCGTCTTATCCCTGTCGTGTTTTGCACAAAACTATCGCTGTCAACAATCAAGCCTGTCGGAATTAGCAGATTCATTCAGGAAGCGGCCAGGGATCGCGTCGCTCTCCAACGCTCCAGCCTGAGTCGCTCTCCTCCACACGGAAACAAGGGACTGTGTCGCGGATCCTCTTGTTTCTACACTAGTAATAATGCGTGCTATTTGTTGATATGATAATAATTAAAATTTGAACGTAATAGAATAATCTTTTTCTACTTTTAAAATATATAAAAAATAATAACCTTAGATTCAAAAAAACATGAGATGAGCATAGATTCAAGACATTTGAAACAAATGAAAACACAAATATTTACATAGAAAAACTAAATGAAGTCATGGATGACAAACTTAAGGTGCTACTGAGAGCGGATTTTGTGCATAGGTCTATCCGCTAAAAATAACATGCATTAAAAATTGCAAGTTATAGCTGGCAACCTATCAAGAGAGTATTTGAGTAACGAGTACAAAATATTCTTTAAGTAAAAAGTATAGCTACAAATTATGCTACAAGTTACGCTGCTCCAGGGCGCGGAGACGGGGGAGGGGCCTGGCCCCCCTAATGCTCCCGTAGCTCCATTAGCCGAAGGTGAAACTCACCTAGCGATGACTTGCGGCAAGACTGTTGGCCCTCCTCGATCACTGCTTGCCCCCCTAATCAAATCCTGGCACCGCCCCTGTGCTGCTCCTAGTGTTTTTATCAGGAACTCAAAATATGCCTATATAATGATGAGAGAGAGACACACATCTAAGAAAAGGAAGTGTCAATACCGTATTCAGAGTTACGGGAAGTAAACAATGATAACTTTCTGGCAGGAAGCACTGTAAAGGTCCTATTACGCAGCCATTGCCAAGTTTCATTACTGAAGATTGCCACTTACTACTTTGACTTTCTCTAGAAAACCACCACGTTGGCTTCACTGCATTGAATTCAGTCTATCATTATAGTCTATTATTGCAAAGCTCTAGTTTAGAGGAAAAGGCAAGGTAAACGTGTGGTGTGGCCCCTTGTGGGCTGGGCAAAGCGTCGAGCACTTGGTGCTCGCACACGCCGCAGCGAGTTGACGATGAGGGCCATCGAGCGGCTCCTCTCCTGCCACTCCTTGACGCGGCCCCAGCATCACTCCATCTCGTTGTCGAGCCACCGTTGCCCGCCGCCGCTGCCGAGCACGCGTACGCCCGCCGCCGCTGCCGAGCACGCGTACCGCCGGCCGCCCCGTCTGTCGCGGCCTCCTATAGGTTAGTCAACTTGGGATTCTTATGCAGATCTGAAACTCTTTCCAAATTTTCGAGAGATTGATACAAGTAAATCAGCCTGGCCTCGAGGCATTGTACATCGGCTAATTTGGTTAATGTCTATTTCAACTAGCTTTTCAAAATAAAAGCTAATTACAGTTGTACATGGGCTTTCATAATTGGGAACGTATCTAGTGCAAACCACAGCCTTCGTGAAAATCCGTGCAAACCACGGCAAAAATGTCGTCTAAATTCACCAAAAAAATCACACATGTAGATGATATAATGATACACAACTTTGTAAAATATCATGTCCAAACTCGACTTTGTTTGAAATTTGTTATTTTTATATCTCACAAATGAAGTTGATTTTGGACAAGATATTTTACAAAATTGTATATCATCGTATCATCTATATGTGTGATTTTTTGGTGAATTTAGACGACTTTTTTGCCGTAGTTTGCACGGATTTTCACGAAGTTGGGGTTTGCACTAGATATGTTCCCTTCATAATTAATGGTAATGTGATTAACTACCAACTTAAATATGTTTTTTAAATAAATTGTTTAGTTCAAACCACGATTCATAAAATTATCCTCTAGTTGCTCTCACATGTCTTCTATTAGGTAGTTAAATAGTGAACGGGTTTAATTTATATTGAAACTTGATAAATAAAACTTGATCAAGTTAATCTCGTCTTTACAAATATAAATCAATATGATTTAGTTAATCTAGATATTTCTTTTAAACATTCTTCACATGTGTTTTCTTAATGAAAATAAATCGAGCTTATAGGTTTTTTTTTCCAGTTATAACATAAATCTATCGATAGCTGTATCTTTTCAACTAACTGTAGCTCAGTTTTCAGTGTCTCTTGCGCGCTTGCGATCGTAGCTTTGAGCCTTGTCCTTTAGTGTGTTCTTGTAATGCTTTTTTTAGTTTATGTTCTTAGTTGTGCTTGTTTTTTTTTGTTTCTTGTATGTTTGCCCCGATGGTTGTTGCGAGTAGAAAGGAGCGCAGTACGAGAGCTGAAGATTAAGAGTTTCAGGAGCAAGTGTTGAAGACTCTGACCAGCTGTTATCTGGTTTTAAAGGCAAGTATATTTCTTGATCATGTTTCGTCCTAATAACATTTATTTTATGCTTGCATGCTTAAATTTAAGGGTACCTATTATCCTTATTGTTTATCCATGTCCTTGTATAGCCGGGTTGCTTTTATAAATTTTTTTGGGTAGAATTGCTTAGTTGCTGAACAATGGTTATGGGTGGTTTAATAATAATAATACATGAGATATGATTCTATACTTTGTATCTTTTGGAACAATATGGTGAATTTGTGAATTTAATTAAAATCAACCATGGAGCGACCACCCGGAAAAACAGCGCAACCACAAAGATTATATGGTTCTGGTCTTGACTGATTAATTAGATGTCTCTAGCTTGTTAGTACCTTACTGAAAGGTGCAAGAGGGGGGCTTAGGTTTAAGAGTGGTACGCTGCCTGCCAAGGGTGTACGCATTTGTTTGGTTTTTGTCATGCCTTGGGGTAGGTACACTCGCTTAGTTGCTGAAACCTTAGCGGGCTACTACTGGTTAGAGAGTCTTTGTAAATGGCTCGTAGTGTCCCTATGCAATCACACCTAAGGAAGTGTGGTATTGTGCCTGGCTAGCACAACATGGTTGAGTCCAAAGTTCTTTTGAACTTTTACGTGACTTGTGGTGAAAGTGTGCAACCTCTGCAGAGTGAAAACTGATATATCAGCAGTGCTCACAGTCAAGAGCGGCTCAGACCCTCACATGTCTACTTAATTGAAATCATTGTTTTAATTCATTTTTTGAATGTTACAAGTTAATTGATTATCTCAGATATCTACTTTTTATATAAATGTGGGATGGTTTCATACATGATTAGTAAATATGCTGTTAATGTTCAACTGTTATTTAAAATGCTTACCGCTTTATTCAGCCAGCCTTTATTCTTGATTTAGCCTTGCATGTTATTTATTTTCCAATATACTTGCTGAGTACGATATATGCTCACCCTTGCTATAACCACACTGATCTGAGAAGAGAAAGCTGCTTGAAGTTTGTTGAAGATGTTTCTGAGTTCTAGGCGTACGTAACCCCCGGTTGATTGCCTGTGAAGTGTGGAGTGTTCGTTTTCTGTAGAAGCTATACATCTCTGGTAGAGTTTTATCGTTGTAAGTCTCTTTTATGCAATATTGTGGCTTATTATGCCATTATGACATCACTATATGCATGCAATGTAATCCTGCCATACATATAGTTGTGCATTCGGTTTTCTTTTAAAAACCGGGCGTGACAGCAACCGTTGAAAGTCTTGGTGGTGTGTACTATATGATCCCAGACAGGTTCAATGATGTCCATGAGAAATGAATTAAAGTATTGCTAAATAAGTAGAACAGAGGAAGACTTGGCAACGCCATGGCAGTTTTTGTCATATTCCTTGTGAAACTAGATGCTGGGAAATAATTTTTAACTTATGCCATTATGTTGTTGGCGATTTTCGTGTGCTGAAATATTGTGTGGGTTCCACATTAGTATGTAGATGAACTTGGTGGCCATGAATTCTGCTCAATGGTGCGAACTGAATGACATTTTTGTTACAATATACTTGCTACTGAGCGATGTCTAGTTATACTCTTGTCATATTTCATCCTATTTCATTCTGGGGATACGCTTTGGTTCCAGTTTATGTATGTGTCCTAAAAACAGTTTATGACAGGTCAGCAAGGCAGGACAGAGCTAGAATGTTTCTTTGTTGTTTCATGCTTTAGATTAGATTAAACTGCTATCCTTCTCCTGGGTGTTGCCTGCAACTTGAAATATGTATGGCAGCAACAGAGTTTTTCTAGTGTCTTCGCTAGAAGCACAGTAAATTATAATTTGACTTTGTGGTAGACTTCATGGTAGGGTTGCAATCCTTAGATTCTTAATTTGTTTGGCGAGATTGCAATCCAATAAGATACAAAATCGTCGTTAAAGTTGTTTACTTGATGCATACAATCTATACAATCAATAGTTACGAAACCCCATTTTTGTCGCCAATAAAAAATTTTAAGTAAGAAAACTAAAGAGCTGCCTGATTTTAAAATGAGTCTGCGTACGAATTGGAACCTGTGTGGACCACGCAAAGTGCTGGTGTCGTCGTTTCTGTTCGACATAGTAAAGGGGTCGAAATTATAGTAAAGGGGTCGAAATTATAGTAAAGAGGCCGAAATTAAGGATGTTTAAGCTGCCGACAGAGGTTGCGGGAAAGATTGCATATACTTAATTGGGGACGGAGACAAAACCGTAGCGGTAAGGAGAGGAATCGCTGGATCTGCAGGTAGTAGGGCGTCCATCACTAAAAGTAGATCTAGCGGAGATGAAGGTGGCGGACCAACGGAGGAGATTACTTACCGAGGTAAAAGAAAACTTGGCGATGTCGAAAGGCCGGATGGGTGAACCAACAGGTGCTACCTGCTGAATCTGATTGAAAAGGGAATGGTAAGAGGTTCGGACGAAGCAATGACAAAGACTAGGAGCATGCTACGGTCCAAGAAAACCAGTTTAGCAGCGATAAAACAATATGAGGCTGTTGCTGATAAGAAGAGAAGACATACTTGAGTAGAAGGACCTTGGCGGGCACCAATGGCGGAGAGCAAACAACAGCGCAAAGACGAGGAAGACGAACACTGTTTGAGAGCACGTGAAAGCTCAGAGCAGGAAGGCACGCGAGGTAAAAGGAGGAACACGGTAAGAGCTTGGGTCATGGTTGCACAGTTCAGTGTGAAAACCATGATTTTGGTGTTGACTGACGAAGAACAGGCATCCAACGAACGCAGTGGAAACAGCCACGTCGGATGATAATCGGATGATAATCGGATGATCAAGCAACTACTCCATTATTACATGGACAGTGATAGTGCCTCTGCTTGTGATACTAAAGTGATGCACACCGTTGCTTAATCTTTTTTCTTTCAGCATGGCATTCTTGGATGTTTCTTTTTTGAAAAGCGTTCATGGATATGTCTTACATGCAATTCTTCACTAGCAGTAGAGCCTGCACCACGAAATATCTATTAAAATATGAGACAAATGCCGCTAGTATGTACTGGAATATTATGTGGGTTGCACATTAGTATGTAGATGAACTTGGTGGCCATAAATTTTGCTCAATGGTGCGAACTGAATGACATTTCCGTCACCATATACTTGCTATTGAGCGATGTCTAGTTATACTTTTGTCATATTTCTTCCTATTTCCTTCTGGGGATACGCTTTGGTTTCAGTTTATGTATGTGTCCTAAAAAACAGTTTATGACAGGTCAACGAGGACAGGAAAGAGCTCGAATGTTTCATTGTTGTTTCATGCTTTAGATTAGATGAAACTGCTATCCTTCTGCTGGGTGTTGCATGCAACTTGAAATATGTAGGGCAGCAACAGAGTTTTTCTAGTGTAATTGGTAGAAGCGCAGTAAATTATAATTTGACTTTGTGGTAGACTCCATGATAGGGTTGCAATCCTTATGTCTATAATTTGTTTGACGAAATTGCAATCCAATAAGTTACAAAATCATCGTTAAAGTTGTTTACTTCATGCATACAATCTATACAATCAATAGTTACGAAACCCCATTTTTGTCACCAATAAAAACATTTTTAAATATGAATACTAAAGAGCTGTCTGATTTTAAAATGTGTCTGCGTAAGAATATCCATTTTCTGATTGGAACCTGTGTGGACCACGCAAAGTGCTGGCGTCGTCGTTTCTGTAAGACATAGTAAAGGGGTCGAAATTATAGTAAAGGGGCTAAAATAAAGGATGTTTAAGCTGCAGGCGGAGGTAGCGGAAAAGATTGCGTATACTTACTTGGGGACGGAGACATAACCGTAGCGGCAAGGAGAGGAATCACTGGATCTGCACGTAGTAGGACGTCCATCACTAAAAGTAGATCTGGCGGAGATGAAGGTGGCAGACTAATGGAGGAGATTACTTACCGAGGTAAAAGAAAACTTGGTGATGTCGAAAGGCCGGATGGGTGAATCAACTGGTGCTACTTGCTGAATCTGATTGAAATGGGAATGGTAAGAGGTTCGTGCGAAGCAATGACAAAGACCAGGAGCATGCTGCGGTCCAAGAAAACCAGTTTAGCAGTGGTAGAACAATATGAGGCTGCTGCTGATAAGAAGAGAAGACGTACTTGAGTAGAAGGACCTTGGCGGGCACCAATGGCGGAGAGCGAACAACAGCGCAAAGACGAGGAAGACGAACACCATCTGAGAGCACGTGAAAGCTCAGAGCAGGAAGGCACGCGAGGTCAAAGGAGGAGCACGGTAAGAGCTTGGGTCATGGACGCACAGTTCAATGTGAAAACCATGACTTTGGTGTTGACTGACGAAGAACAGGCGTCCGACGAATGCGGTTGAAATAGCCACGTCAGATTATAATCGGACGATCAAGCAACTGCTCCATTATTACATGGACAGTGGTAGTGCCTCTGCTAGTGATACTAAAGTGATGTACACCGTTGCTTAATCTTTTTTCTTTCAGCATGGAATTCTTGGATGTTTGTTTTTGGAAAAGCATTCATGGATGTCATGCATGCAATTCTCCACTAGCAGTAGATCCTGCACCACGGAAGATCTATTAAGAAATGAGACAACAACTGTTTGCATTGTTTTGATAACTTTACATTTTGATTGTCATCCATTTTGTTTTGTCATGCTCTTGCAGGATAATAGCTTGTTTAAGGGCTATTGTGCAATTGTTCTATTGTATTTGTCCACTTTCCGTCGATGGCATTGAAACTTGTAGATGTAGGAGAGTTGATAATCGGCCCAATGAATATTTGTCAACTGGTTTGGTTCAGGCAAATGATATGAGCAACCTTTTACTAGCTTTTTGTGGTGATACCATGTGTTTTTCTGGTTGACTTATATTTAACTATGTATCTTTCTTTGTAAATTTTTGCACTCTTTGTTTACCATTTCTTGCACAAGGAGCTGTTTTGGTAGTCTGGAATATCTTTTTTTGTCAAGGTAATCATTGGTTCAATAGCTTAGTATTCTATTTGTCAAGCCCGTGCCAGTGATACTAAAGTGATACATGTCTTTGCTTAAGCCTTTTTTGCTTGAGCATGGTATTCTTGGATGTAATACATGCATAATGCATTTCCCCACTAGCAGTAGAGCTTGCATTATAGCATGGTATTCTTGTATTTGGATTTTCATCCATTCTTTATTTTATCACGCTCTTGCATAATGCTTGTGCATTGGCTATGGTCTGATTGTTATTGTTGTATCTGTCCACTAGTTAACTGATAGATGTATGAGGATTTAAATTTGCCACAACTAATGTTTGTCAACTAGTTTGATCCAGGCAAAAGAGCTGAGCTTAACTGGCTTACAAGTGTGGTGTGTTTTTGATGTAATGGATATTTGTTGTTATAGGCTATCTGATACCAGCCTAACAATTACATTTGTTCTAATTCTGATTATGCATTTCTAATCCCTTATAATATTGTTTTGTAGGACGGCAATTTGTTCTATTTGTAATTATGCTTTTTTCTAATCCCTTATATTATTGCTCTTTAGGACTACAAAGTGTACGAGCTTGATGACATTCACCGATCATTCGGTACACAGTTCACCAAACTCAACTCTGAGAATGTCAAGAGGGTGAACAGACTTGGCAAAGAAAGGATAGATTACAAGAAGGCAGTTCTTTTCGGGGGCTTGCCCTTTGAGATTAAAGTTGCTTTTGAAAATATCATCAATCTCAAGAAACAAATAATGAAGCTACATGCAACCGTTGAAAGCCTTGGTGGTGTGTACTATAAGATTCCTGATAGGTTCAATGATGTCCATGAGAAATGAATTTGAGTATTGCTAAATAAGTAGAACAGAGGAAGACTTGGCAATGCCATGGCAGTTTTCATCATATTCCGTATCAAACTGGATGCTGGGAAATAATTTTGAACTTATGCCATTACGTTGTTGGCGATTTTCCGTGTACTGGAATATTATGTGGGTGGCAGATTAATATGTAGATGACCTTGGTGGCCATGAATTCTGCTCAACGGTGCGAACTGAATGACATTTCTGTTACCATATACTTGCTGTTGGGCGATGTCTAGTTATACTCTTGTCATATTTCATCCTATTTCTTTCTGGGGATACACTTTGGTTTCAGTTTATGTATGTGTCCTAAAAAACAATTTATAACAGGTTAACGAGGGCAGGACAGAGGTCCAATGTTGCTTTGTTGTTTCATGCTTTAGATTAGATGAAACTACTATCCTTCTCCTAGGTGCTGCCTGCAACTTGAAATATGTAGGGCAGCAACAGAGTTTTTCTAGTGTCTTTGCTAGAAGCACAGTAAATTATAATTTGACTTTGTGGTAAACTCCATGGTGGGGTTGGAATCCTTAGATTCTTAATTTGTTCGGCGAGATTGCAATCCAATAAGATACAAAATCATCGTTAAAGTTGTTTACTTGATCATACAATCTATACAATCAATAATTAAGAAACCCCATTTTTGTCACCAATAAAAACATTTGTAAGTAAGAAAACTAAAGAGCTGCCTGATTTTTCGAAGCCTTAAAGCCTTATTATGATATCAACCTCCATTGTTTAAAATGATGCGTCGCTGGGATAATCGGATTTCCGTATGCAATGCTACATCTGGGTCGCTTCAGAAACATCGATTGCCAGTTCCGTCCTCCTACCGCCTTCCAGTTAGTTCCATCTTCTCGATCCCCATTGATTCGCCAGCCCGTCCTTACCGACGGCGCCGCCACCAGGTTCCGTCACCGCTGCCTCATCCCCTTCCCTTTATTCCTTCGTATCGGCTCCACGCTGAGCCTCCTCCTCCCCAGGGTCCTGCTCCACACCCTCACCCCCCTAGGCCGCACCGCATCCTTGTTGAGGAACGCGTGCACGATAGCATCCCCTCGCTGAGGTGGATGCATGGATGACATACATGGCAGTGGCTTCGTTCCTCGACTCCGAAAAAGGAGGTTCAGGTGATGTGCTGCTACTGGTTAGCTCCGTTCTTGGGTCACTGCATACTTGTGGACGAATAATGTGAACAAGGGTGTGAGAGTGCACTACTAGAAAACGGGCCTTGGGCACCGGCTGAGAAAGGCCAAAGGCACCGGTTTCCCAACCGCAACCGCGACCATTGGCCTCGACTTAAGACACCGGGTTTTTCAACCGGTGCCTTAGGCTTCCATTGGTACCAGTTGGAAATACCAGCCGGTACCAAAGAGGCTGCACGCTGACGTAAGGTGGCAGCCCCTTTGGTACCGGTTGGTATTTCCAACCGGTACCAATGACCTTTTCCTTTTTTTTCTTCCCAAATCCAGTTTTGTTTGTTATATTTATTACTATTTATTCTTTTATAATTGCTAAACGCACTCAAGCTCTACAATACTCTACGTTCATTGGTTGTTCGTGTTCGTTTTCTGAGAATATTTGAAACTAACTAAAAGTGAAATGCGAGCATATAATTAAGCTAATTAGATGAACTAATATATTTACAAATTTACAAACATCAAGGCATAATGTTTAAAAATATTTACAAATGTACAAGTCATGTTAGCCGTCCAACTACTAGTCCCCTCAGGATGTCGATGGAAGTCCTCTATAGATGTGACCGTCGTGGTAGAACTCGCCTCTAGGATCCAAGATCTCGTTCAAAATGAATCCGGCGAGCTGCTCGCACACGGCGTTGATCCGATCAGTAGAGTAATATCCATCCCCCATTTGAGACATCTATCATTTAGGAAAAAAACATTAACATTATGTGCGTTAGTACAATTATGAAAATATACTAGTGAACGGTTTGGACGTACTCTCGTTTCTTCATCAGTAGCCTTCCCGCATGGAGTCATGATGTGCAAGTAGTCGCATACGTAGTGCCCGCACCAATCAGTTCCTTGTTGTTGTCTCGCACACTTAAGGAGAAACAAATAAATTACTCAATTTAGAACAATTTGGGATTATATACTTAACTAGACAAATCTTTATGAATGAACATACCGGATAATCCATGTTAACGTTCAGTTCGGGCCTCCATTGACCACGTCCTTTGTTATTTTTCACAAATTTTTTGCAAACCCTGCGCTCAAAGTTAAGTTTGATATTCAGGAATTGTTATTAACAAAAAAAGGATTTGATTGTGCAAACTGAACTTACCTGTTCAAGGGGTCTATGATATGTTGGATTGCGGACTTTGGATTTCTCATTGAGTCAAAGACTATAAGATTGCCGGTCTCTACGGAAAGTATGAGTAAAATCCAATGATAACTGCAGATATAGATAGGATATATACATAAATGTATTAGACAACTTAGTATTTATTTAGTAATATAACAGAGGTTTGAGTCGATTAAGGCTTACCCAAAGTTGTATGGTATGAATATATAGGATTTGTAACTTTGCCTAGTCAACGAATCGTACATGTTTTGGCACGTTTCCTTGTAACTTTCGTTGATCAATTTCTGGTTGACTAGCAAAGGAGACATGAAGCCGATCTGATGGTGCCATCCATGTTTTCGGCTTCTTTGGGTCTCCTGTCTAAACGATGCAATAGAAATTTTATAATGCACACATATAATTATGTTCTTGTTAACAAAAAGTATTAATGTAGAGGTAAGTGATACTTACAAAACCCAAATGGTGATGATAGAGGCGTCGAGGGCTTGTCGATGATAAATGTGATATAAATTTTGGAAGTACACCCAGAAGTCATCCTCCCCGTGAAAGAAATCATTGTCACGATACTTGACTCCAAACATTTTCCCTTCGTCTTTCGCCATTCGCAGGTACCATCTATGCAAATTGAACATCTGCGTGCCTAGACTTTTCTCCTCTTCCTCAGTGACAAACGGTTTTCCATGCTGGAATGGAGTAATAGTGCGAGCGATAGGGATTTTTGCCTCCACATGATCCGTTGCCTCCTCTAGCGTTAATCCAGTTTCAGAAAGAAATATTGCGGCCTGTAGGTCCGCCTGGAGTTGTACGTCCGTCGGGTGTAGGAGTGGCAACCCTGTCACCCGGAGGGGCTCGAGTTCTTTTTATTGTGTGCCAAGCTGAGGAATGGCCTTGCCACATTTTTTCTTTAGATTTCTCACCTTGTGTTCCTTTGCCAGAGTACGATCATAGTCCGAGGGTAAGCTTTTCGGTTTTGGTGGGTTGTCTAGGTTTGCAAGAAGCTTTTTCCCTAGTTCTAGAGGTACCTTTTCCCTCGGCGGGGGGACTTTAGGCTTCAATTGTTCTTTTATATATCGAGCAGTCTCCTCTTCTAACTCCTCAGCGGTTTTCTCGTAGGTTAATTGTCTTTTGACCATTTTCTGCTTCTTCTTTGAGGGTCCAGTCGCTGGGAGGGATGCTGTCTTTTTCTTTCCCTTTTCTGGTGCAGGAGGAGTTGGAGTACTCGTGGCCCTTTGCGCCGGCGGAGACGGTGGTGAAGGAGGTGGCAGTGGGGACGGCGGTGAGGTAGGACGCGCAGATGGGCAATCAGTCTACACGGGAGCCGTTGTGCTTGCAGTAAGTTTGATGTCGGCCTTGCGCCATAGAACGACCCCGTGTAGTGTGTCTCCCAATGTCTTCTCTCCCCCTCCAACGAAGTCGAGCTCAAGATCCTCATTGTTTCCAACTATCTGCTCGACTGTGACGGAGGTGTAGCCAGGGGGTATCGGCCTTCCATGAATTGTAGTATAAGGATTCAGGGGCAGGGCTGACCCGTATGCGACATGAATGGATATATTTCTTGCTCGCACATGAAGCTCGCACGGTGTCGGCATGGTGACATCATCCACTGGATACCTCTAGTCATCTACCGCCGTTGGCTCAATCTGGGGTTGCTTTTCCGCTTGTACATCGGGCGCCGCTGTGCACAGCTGCTGCGTCGCTGAGAGGCCGGGCTTATCACAACATCCGGGTGCAACCCAGCAGTGCCCCTTTGGCTCAGAGCTAGCTGCACCGCCTCATTGACCCTGGCGTCCATCTGAGATTCCAAGGACGCAACCTTCTTGTTCATCTTTTCTTCTGTGGCACAAAGTTTCTCTTCCTGTTCGGCTCTGCTCTTTCAGTGAGTCTTGTAAGAGGGATCTCCAGCCCAAGCAACTTTCCATGGGACCACGCCGATGCTGCGGGCTCGTCCAGGGTGTTTCGGATTTTTTAATGCCCTTGTGAGCTCATCATTCTCCCTTTGAGGATGGAATGTTCCTTGTTGAGTCTCATCTATTGCAGCGACTAGATCGCGGGACACTTTTTGCATATGCTCGGGCACGACCAAACTTCCATCCAACTGGTTTAGTGTCACGCCATTAGCAAATAACCACCACTTGGATCTATCCGGCCAATCCCAAGTCGTCGGCCTGATGCCTCTATCCATAAGGTCCTGCTCCATCTTCTGCCATTTTTTAACTGACTTCTTGTACCCGGCAGCCCCAAGGTGGTGGCTGTACTTCTTATTTGCTTCATTCACCTTGGCTTGTTCAGATTTTTTTGGGCTTCCTCTGATAGTTTGTATTGTTTGAACTCCTCCCAGTACGGTTTAACCTGAGGAAGATCGTCCCAGTTTGGCTCCTTATCCTTCTTGATGTAATTGGTGTACAACTTCTTCTTGAAAGTTGCAAAGGCAAGGGCCATCTTTCTCAAGGCACATTTCTTCACAAGTTCTTGGTCAACTCCTTCAGAAAGAGTGAACATATCCTTGAGTTCTGCCCATAGCATTTCCTTCTGATGTGCAGGCACGGCGTGTTGCTGTTCTTCGGGTTTGGTCGTTTTCCATAGTCTTGTGGTGATCGGAATTCTTGCCCGAACAATAACCCCACATTGGTTGACAAATTTTGTGCTAGCATCCTCTGGAGCACTTGGACAGCCCTCTGTGTCCACTTCTGTGACGACCTGTCTTCCCTCCATTTTCTTGGTTGGCCGGCGTCTCCCTTTTGACTGGCTCAACGAAGTCGATGCGGAGGTCGACTAAATTACAGAAAAGATATGTTAATCGCAAAACTAATCTACCGAAGTCACCATGCATATAGTTTTAAGAGTCGTACTGGAACATGCTGCTGTTGATTGGGCGGCGGCGCAAAGTCATCATCTTCTTCATCGGCATCACCAGACATATTCAGGAACGAATCAGCTCTCCGAGCATCTTCTTCAGCGATTGGCTGGGTGGTGTTGGCCCTCGTATCTTCGTTTATTGCGTCCAACATGTATTGTCCGGCGGCCTGCTCATCACCGAAGGGGTCCATCCTTAACTGAAACCGTAAAAATGTGTTAGAGTATGTGTCCATCCTTAAATGAAGCAGGAGAATTCAATTCTTTGAACGAATATGCGTGTTTGAGAGAGAGAGAGTGTGTGTGTATGTTAGAGGGACAGAGAAAGAGAGAGAGAGTTAGTGAGTGTGTGTTGTGTGTGTTAGTGTGTGTGTGTGTGTTAGAGTGTATTAGACAGAGTGTGTGTGTGTTGTGTGTGTGTGTGTGTCGTGGAACGGGGTCAAGGAACCGGGGCGAGGAACGGGGTTGAGAGTTGAGGGTCGAGGAACCGGGTCGAGGAACGGAAGGGTCGAGGTCTAGAGTTGAGGGTCGAGGGATGGCGAATGCGTGAGTTAAGCGAATACGAAATTACTCCTCGTCGTTACTCGTCGTTACTCGTCGTCGTTACACGAGTTACATGATAAATACATGAGTTACAGAAATACATGATAAATACATAAATACAAGCATTATTCACTCTCTATTTAAATACATGATTAAATAAAGTCTCTCTAATAACTAAATTCTATAACTAAATTATACACTATATATAAAGGATATAAAGTGGCTAGGAAAGTCCTTATAGACATACAATATTAAAATGCAGTATGAAATGATATTTTAAAGGTGATAGGTGTTGTTCATGTTATACTTGCCTTCCTCAAACTGCTCCTGCTGCTGCTCAAACTGCTGTGAAGACGGTGGCTACTCCGGGTACTCCTCTGGTAGCTCAATGTCTACTCGCGATCGCAACGCTGAACAATCATCGAAAACATACACATATATGCAAACAAAAACAAACACTAAGAAACAGTACACCAATACATCAAAACAGTGTATAAAACTGATCTAAAGCTATTCTACGCATTACAACGATCGCGTGGACATAAAGAACACCTAAAACGGAGCTAGAATGCGAAAGCTAGGCTTAAAACAAAATCTAGGGGCTAAACTGTAAGAAAAACAGAGTTTCCAGGGGTTTTCTGCAAAAACCAGGGACCTATACATAATTAACGGGTAGATCCAGGGGCTAATGTGCAAAACTACGTTGGCCGGACTGCGGGTTCAAAACTGGGAAAGTTCAGGGGTCTAAGTAAATAAAACAGGGCCTGGATGTAATTACTTTTACACTGGTTAGGACCGCGGGTTAAAAACCTAAAAGGACAGGGACTCTTTAGCAAGAATCCAGGCACTGACTGGTACGCTGTCCGTTTGACTCGGCTCGGGTTAACTGCGGCCGTAGGATCTCGATCGGGTGGTCTAGGGAAGGTTGGGCGGGGGAGCGACGGCGGAAGCGCTAGCGCGCGGCGGCGCACGACAGCGAGGTCGCCGGAGTTTGCCAATCCGGCTTTCCAGGGCTTGGTTCAGGGTGCTGTTTGGCCGTGGGTGGAGTACGCGATGCGCGTAACCCAACTGGGCACTCATGGCGGTGGATTAGGGCCTGGTCGGAGCTCACCACAGCGAGGGGCAGCGCTGGGTGGTGACGCTCACCGGAGTGCGGCGTGCAAGCCGTTCTGTGGCTCGGGCGCATGTGCAAAAAGGGTGTAGGGCTTGCACAAGACACGGGAAAGGCTGTGCAGGGGTCGTGCGGGGCAGCGCAGTGCTGTGGGGCATCCGCCATGGCGGGGCAGAGGCGTGCGCGGCGGCGAAAACGCCGGCGTGCGATGCCCGGGTACCTAGTGTGCGTCAAGGGCCAATTTAACTAGCGCAAAAAGGACGGGGAGGCCTGGGGGTGCTTACCGAGGCTCAGGTGAGAGCGGTGTAGTCGTGCAGAGACGCCGGCGTTGATGGCGGCGGCGGGGCACGACGAAGCTCGGGGCGAAGTCGATGCTGCACTCCTCACGGCATCTGGACTCCGCGGACCGGCTCAAGGAGGTCCTGTGATGGTGCCACGGGGGTCAGAGAGGCTCGGAGATGGTGTTGGCGCTCCTTAAGTATCCATTTTATCCCATGTTTAACTTTGATAATGGCATGAATTTAATATCAGAATCACTAACCATCCTATCCTCGGCCCAATTATTGGTCGTTTTCGCGTTTGCACATATATTTTGGAGGTACTTCATTTTTGCAGGTTTTTGACCAAATTTGGAGCATGAAATGGTGAGGCCCATGATCACGCGATGACATGAAGAAAGACGAAGGCCAAAGCCCGAACAAAGGATCAAAGGCCATGATGATTAGAGGCCCGTCCATGCACATCCATCCTCCAATGAAGCCCAAAGGACAAAGCCCACAAGATAAGATCAAGATACTTCGGGGCTAAGCAAAGCAAAGAGATATTTAAGAAAGGATTTTCCATCCTATCCTTCCCCTCGAAGAAATCTCGAAGATAACGACGTCTAATGGGGTGCAATCGTGAAAGACAAACTCTAGAAGATTCCAGGAGACTTGGGGAGAAAGATGAACACGAGCCGGCGAAGGAAAGAGCCAGGCCGGCCGGCCTAGGCTCATTGTGCCGGCCGGCCCAACCCTTTTCTAGGTCGGTTCAACCTCCCCTTTGACCGAGGGTTCCCTGAGGCTATTTAAAGACCCCTCCCCAAGGTTCACGCAGAGATCAATTCGGGAGACGCCGCCAAGGAGCAGAGAAGATAGAGGGACACCTCTCGGAGAGCCGAGGGTCGTGCTAGTTGTCTTGGGTTCGCCCTAGCCAATGTGGGAACCTTGCAAGGATGACCACATCGGAGTTCTGGAGCTAGGATCATCAAAATCAAGGTAGGGCCCCGGTTGTGATCTTGTGATGTACAATCATTCATGGTGAAGTTATTTGTGATTCCGAATGTTTAGCGACCATGTTCTCTCTTTTGATTTCGTTCTTTTCTTTGGGTTTGCTTCATCCTAGATCTATTATCGAGATAGATCGCTTAGCATGATCTTGTAGTCATGGTGGCTAGAGGTTCATGGCGGAACTACCAAAGGGGGTTCGACTTGCTTCATGGTATTTCGTTCAAAAGGGGGGCGTCGTGACAGGCCGTCTCCACAGAGTAGGCGGAGTATCGAGGGATCGGATTGGAGATTTTGGGTTTAAAGAGTTTTTTCATTGAGATTCACATCTACCTTCACTTCATCTAGCTGGAATTACAACATATGCATGATCTAGGTGATCTAGATTGGTTATCTCTAACTTTCTCTTGCTACCTTCGGTGTTTGTCGTGTTTTTAGTAGATTAGATTTGTTTTCACCATCTCAACACAAAGGAATCTCTATGCTAGTAGATTGTTTCTTGTCTCTTTGGTTCCGTGGATTGATAAACCTTGGGGGAATACTCTAATGGAAAAGCTACACGAAACCGTGCGCTTGCAGTATATAAATCGGGGGCGCTAAGGAGCGTTAACAAGCTTTTCTAGCGCCGTTGCCAGGGAACCATCAATTTAAGATCCAATCTTACTTGCATTCGTAAATATTTCTTTTTTCTTGATTTTTCTTTTTGACCTTTTCAGATCTCTTATTTTTCTGAGCTAACTAAAAAAACGGATCTATTCCACGAAAATCAATCTAATCTAGAGTTTTCTTTATTTTGATTTATTTTTCTTTTATGTTTTAGATCTTGTATATTCATCTTTTAGATCTGGTATATATTTTTCTTTTTCACTAACCCCTAACAGGAGATGGACGGGAGACTCTCCAACAAACCCGAAAATTTTGTGGATGATCCAGAAAAAATTTACAGGCAAAGGAGACGAGAAGCACGATCAAAAAAGCCGGAACTAGTAGATCCAAAAGTTGAAGCTGACGATTCATCATCTTCACCTCAAGCAACTCCACCAACAAGTCCAAAGGAGACGCCACTTCACCAAGGGATGGCGCTACCGGAGTCGGAGCGTACGATCGGAGAGCTATGCACTCCGGATGTTCGGGACTTGCCGATCCAAAATCTCGACAACATCGGAGTTCCGTTCGAGATCAAGACTTCAATCATAAGGATGGTGCAAAGCTCGCCCTTCACTGGAAAAGAAGACGCTAATCTACATCTTCAAGCGTTCCTCCAACTATGCCGCACCTTCGACATGCAAGGGATGACTCAAGATCAAATAAGAGCGAGGCTCTTTCCATTCTCTCTACTTGGGAGAGCGCTGCAATGGTTTCATTCTCTACCACCGCGCACGGTGCAAAATTGGGAGTCCTTGATGAAAGAATTCATGACAGAGTTCTACTCGCCGGGCAAGACCCAGATTCTGCGCAACAAGATTGCAACATTCGCGCAAGCCCCGATGGAGACTATTGCGGAAGCCTATGAGCGCTTCAACGACTACATCCGCACCGTACCTCATCACAAGTTCCCAAGGGAGGATGTAGTCCAGAAGTTCTATCAAGGCCTCACTACTGCATCAAGGGGGATCATTGACGCATCGGCCGGAGGTTCTATCATTGAGCTCACGCCTACTCAAGTTTTCAAGCTATTCAAGAAGGTGGGCGCCGCGAAGAGTGTATTACAAGTGGAACGCGAAGAAGTGCTAGAAGGGAAGATCAACTCGCTCATGAGAAGGTTGGAGAAGATGGAAGTGGAAAAGAGAGAAGCCCAAGCTATTGATTTAAAGGCGGCCGAAGCAAGGTCTACTTGTGAAGATTGTGGAGAGTATGGCCATGTCCAAAAAAATTGCCCGGAGGAAGCCAAGATGCTCGACTACATGAAGAAGGGAGAATGGATTCCGCCAACCAACTTCTGCTACGGGCAAGGTAGACCCCAATTTAATGCAAGCTCTTCCATTCAAAACTCGGTGCCTCTTCGTATACAATTGAAGGAGTTCATGGAGGAGCAAGGCAAGATCAACAAGGACACCGTCACCAAGTTCAAGGCTATGGACAAGATCTTGGAGAACATTGATGGCAAGGTGACGGAGGTCGGGAGCTCTAACCTTCAAGTACTCAACATGATGAAGATGCTAGAAACTCAAGTAGCCCAGCTCGCTGGACGCCTATCTAGCAACGAAGGAAAATTGCCCGGGTAACCTCAAAGTCCGGAGACGGCAAAGGCAATTCAAACTCGCTCGGGAAAGGAGACCGAAGAACCCGAACATGCGGCGGGGGCAAGGAAGCCTAAGCCAAGAGTTGAAGTGGAGACCATCATCAAGGAGAAGGCACCTACTCCTATGCCAGAGATAGTCACCGAAGAGCCGGAGTTTGAGCTAGATGATATAGACACCAAGATTCTACCGCCAAGGCCACGATACCGCAAAGGTAAACATGAAGATGAGCAATTCAACAAATTTGTTGACATGGTACGCAGGTTGAGCATCAATATGCCGCTCTTGGATGCTCTACAAGTTCCGACGTATTCTCGCTACTTCAAAGACATCATGGGAAACAAGCGCGAGATACTGCCAAGCATTGTCAAGCTAACCGAGGAATGTAGTGCGGCAATCACTAATGAAGCTCCTGAAAAGAAGAGGGACCCCGGATGTCCTACCATCCCGTGTTCCATTGGATCTCTTATGTTCGAAAGAGCACTTTGTGATCTCGGTGCAAGTGTGAGCGTCATGCCCAAGAATGTGTTCAAGAAGCTACGCTTACCGGAGCCGGAGCCCACCGCCATGTGCCTAGAGTTAGCAGACAATTCCGTTCGCTATCCTTTGGGAATCGCCGAAGACGTGCCCGTGAAGATTGGAGAACACTTAGTCCCCGTTGACTTTGTGATTCTCGAAATGGGAGAAGGGAGCACGGCTCCTCTCATACTTGGAAGGCCTTTCCTCAAGACCGCAAGGGCGAACATCGACGTTGGCAAGGGAGAGATAAAGTTAGACATCAATGGCACCACAAGCGAATTCAAGTTTTGTCCATGCCTCGAGGTATGCAACATGATCAATGTCAAATATGTTCCGCCTCACCGCCGTGTCACAAAGGAAAAGCCAAAGAAAGAAGAGGATCCGAACAAGAAGGATGCGAAGAAGGAGATAGAAGTCGTCGCGTCCATCGCGACAAAGAAGATCGTTGCACCCGTCAAGAAGAAAGCTAAAAGCCCGCCTGTGAAGACCAAAAAGAAGACTAACGTAGAAGACAAACCCGCACCAAGGATTGTGCGGAAGTGGGTACCCAAGACTGCAGCGCCATCACCGAGCGTTGGTTCGAAGTGAAGTAGAATAAAGTCTAGCTATAGACTATAAACGAAGCGCTTTGCGGGAGGCAACCCGTTCGTCGAGTCAAGAATAAAGCTGCCGGGAGTTCAACCCGTTCGTCGAGTCAAGAATAAGTTGCCGAGAGGACAACCCACGAAAAGTTTAGGTAAGTGAGTCGAGAATTTTGCTACGCAAGAACATGATACACTTTTGAACAATTGGTTGTTCGGTCGAACAATTCGATTTGGATTTTATTCGCTCGGTCATTTCGATGATGTTTCTTATTTTAAACCAGTGACATGAGCCATCCTACGATTTATTTGCCTCTTCTTGAGAAAGCCACATCCAAAATTCCATACCTATTTTTGGAGACCGTCCTGTCCATGATGGCCGGACAAAGTTGAGATAAAACACACGAATAGAGCCGCGCTATGTTTATATCATTTGAATTCTTGATGCGTAGGTTCGCGCAAGCATAGAAGAGAATTTTCAGTTTCATCACCATAGGATTAGAATTTTCCTAACCTTAATTATTCTCTTTTTCAAAATTCTCTCTCTCATTTTGGCAAAAATTAGAACCTAAACCCAAGACCCACGGTTGAATTCGAGATTGTTCGCTATCAATTCATGAAAGTGAACGGGGAAATATTTTTCGACTTACAAATGTAATGATGTTTCAATTCCCCTCTAATTATTCATTTAAACTCATTACATGCTTTGAGTTAATTCTAAAATTTCGAAGTTAGAGGAGGATTAAATATCTAAGCATGATTTGGAAAGGGTTTATGTGCGTGATTAACATCCATTGATCAAAGTGAGTTCACGGGAAAGAGTTGTGCTCTCTACCTACCACCACATGCAAATAATTCAAAGGAGGGAGCAGTCATGCATGGGAAGGACATGTGATTTTCAGCAAAGATGGCACCATGTGATGAATGATTAAGCATGGGACAAGGTGAATGACACAAAGTGGAGAAATAATATTGCAAGTGGACATCAAAGGCAAAGAAGGAGTGGTTCACAGGATTTGGACGGTGCAAAGCATGCAAGATGTACTGGACATAAGCAAATAATTGAACCAGGAAGCCACCAGAGAAAATTGATGTGGAGAAGAGCCAAAAACACCCTAGGCTGGCCGGCCCCAAGGCCCTAGGCCGGCCGGCCTGGCCCCTTTTTAAGAGCTCTGGTGCTCCCCTTTGACAGGTGCACTCCTCATTCAATTCCTTGCTTATGTTCTTCAAGTTCTTCGCCCAGAAACATCAGTTAGAGCCCTGAAAAATTCGTCCACCAAAATCTACTCCAAAAATCTCAGAAAATTCACCACAATTCCTAGTTTGTTCCACTCTTCGATATATTGTTCTCACGCCGGCAAGAAACCCCCGGTGTGTTTGTTTTTGAGTGTGTGCAGCAAGGAGTCACCATGAGTGGCCTCATGAAGTTCATCGCCGGGAGAAGAAGGACGCGTTCATCAACATCCGACGCATCGGCAAGTTCTTCGCGGAGGCACTCGGTCTCCGAGTCTCTGCGGAGCATGGAGGAAGACAACCCCATACCGAGGAGTGACATGCTGCTCCTTGGTGGGATGAGAGACCCGAGAAGCTCCTCCATGAGATTCACTGAAGGGATGCCACCTCCTCCACGGCGTTCGACAAGGTCATCCGCACCACCACCATACAAGCCCAAGAATTCAGAATATGGGTTTATTATCTTGTCGAAGGAAGAAGAAGAAAGGCTCAAGTTCATGAAGGGAAGACTACGAGCAAATTATGATTTTGATGATGAAGCATTGGTGAAGCTGGGATTTCATTATGACATCTATGAGCTCTTGGAGAACATCGGTTGGAAGTTATTTTCCGACGGTGTCACGGATGATATGCAAGAAGAAGTGGCTCTTGAGATGTTCATGACATTAGAAAAATCAACGGAAGTGGTGGATGATGAAGTTCCATGTCTGAAATTTCAGCTCAAGAATGAAGAGAAAGTAATCACCTATGAAGAAATAGGAAGTTTGCTCGGATTCAAAAGTAATGCATATGAAATGGTGCAAGTTGAAGATGGAGAGCTTGATGAATTTTGGAGAAAGATAGCAAAAGATGTCAACCGCCAAAGAAAAAATATAAGTAATGTGACCCTCCAAATATTCCACTCTTGGTTGAGCAAGAGAATTCTCGGGAGGATGAGAGAATCGAAGGTCACCGACCAAGAATTAAATTGGATGTATGCTGCATTGGTGAAGAAACAAGTGATGGATCCCACCTACATCATGGTTGAAAGGTGGATTTGTGAAGCATCATCCGGCACGGGAGAAGTTGGTTCGGGGTGTTATCTCACAATGATAGCCCGAGCCATGAATCCGAGGTTACGATTGATCCAAAAATTTTATGTCCCTGGAAGAGATATTGGGATTGAACATTTGAGGCAAGACCATTATATCGGAGGGGATGAAAAGAAGGGATTCACTATTTTTGAGATGGATATTTCCCTCCCCGATCAAAGGCTGAAATTATTCGCAAGAGGGAGGACTGATTGGCGAGTTGAAAATATTGGAAAAAAGGTGAAGAAATCAAAAAGAGGAAGGTTAATTGAAGGAACATCGGCATCGGCACAACAAGAAGACTTGGAAGTAAACCTTCCACCGCCAAGTTCTGCTTATTGGAGGAATGAATTTCAAGGTGCATCAAGTGGACAAGGATACCCGAAAGGATGGACGAGTCAATGGGAAGGAAGCCAAGAACAAGCATGGGGGCATGCTGCGGCGGCGTCCCCACCATTTAGCAACTACGGCTACCCACCCTCGTCATACCAAGGAGAGATGCCCGACCTGTCATTTGGAGCACAATATTTTGACCTCCCCCAACTAGAACAAGGAATGAGAATCATGGGTGCCTATGCAAGAAGAAACATGGAAGATATAGACGCCATCCAGAGGCACACAACCCAACTAGAAGATAGAACCGCGGGAATCGCATATCAAATGGGACTTCTAGGTCTGGCGTCACCGGAACAATTTAATGGAGGAGCATTTCAGCAGTATTATGACCAAGGATGCAACGCAAGAGCCAATCAAGAAGAGTGATCGACGAAAAGACAATGAATAAAATGCTCGCACGTGTGGTTTGGATTTTCTATTTCTTTTCTTTTATTTTCAGCATGTGTGCAAGCTTGTGTGTGCGTAACAATTTTCCGTTTTATTTATTTTTCAGCATGTGTGCAATTTGCTTTCTTTTGTCTTCATCACCATGATAAATAAATGCATCACCTACACTTTAATGTTATGGTTAGTAATGATGATAGAAAGTTTGTGCCATGTTAAAATATGATGATCGTTGCCGCTTTGTCTACTTTCTTGTGCTTGGTTTATGCATGATTAAACTAATGCTCTCTCTAACATGATCTGAAAATTAATTAAATACCGGCTAATTCAATTGTGGAGGTTAGGATAAATTAAGACCCATATCTTTTATTCTTGCTCTCTTACTTAAGCTTGTCAAGGAAAATTTATTTTGGATTTAATTTTGAGCTAACCTTGTCAATGATACCTTTTGCAATTGCTCTACCCTTCTACAATCCTAAATGATATATCATAACAAACCATAGAGCAAGAATTATTTTCAGGTGAATTAATTCAGGATTTATCTTCTTTGGTACGAGACTAAGAAGCTGACCATTCCGTATTTTTGCGTACCTCTCTTTTGCTAGCCATTCTATCCATGCATTGTGAGTTTCTATACCGGGAACATCGCAAACCTCGCTGGATATCCACCCTTAACCAAAAACATCTTTTTGTGAAACACCTCCTTGACCACAACCTATATATTGAGTATATATTTATTTTGACGGCAAAACAGTGGAATCAAGAGTAAAATTCAGTAAAACATAAGCTTGGGAAGCATCAAAGAGTTCGCAGAAGAAAAATCCGAAGAAGTGGAGGCCTACAGGCAGTAGGCCGGCCGGCTCAACACCCCTAGGCCGGCCGGCCTACCCCTTTTCCTCCTCTGTTGGCTTCAATGTTTCACGAGGAGATGCTCCCTTGAATTCCAAAGTTGAGTCCAGAGAATTGATAATGGTTTTGTGCACTCACTCCATCAAGTTATCATCACTTCATTGCTTGAGGACAAGCAAACGTTCAAGCATGGGAGGAGGTGGAGTAAGTGCATTGTGTTGCCAACGGTTCTGAGGAGCAAAAAGAAAGAAAGAAAAAAAAAGAAAGAGAGAAAAGAAAAAAAATGAATGATGATGAAAAGCTCCTCGGTTCCGTTTGCTTCATTAAACTCCAGATACTTTGAAGATTATTCTATACTCAATTATTCCAACCATGTGCAATCCGATAACAAGGACTTCAGTTGTGCCTTGGGATCAACCGTTGACATTTGCACATGTCCACCATCTAAAGTATGTGTTCCATTCTCTCCCTCTCCACAAAGAAATTATTTTCCAATGGTCTTTTTGACGAGTCTCGGTAAATCCATAAGAAGTATTTCTTGTTTTGATAATATCTTGATTATAATATCTTTTGTTAGGACTAACCTTTCCAGAGCTCCAGATAAAGCCTCACACATACATATGAGAGAAATAAAGGAGAGAGTTCTAGCAAGATTGAGAGACAAGATGAGCTGAGAGTTTCCATGAGCAAATTGCAATGAGATTTGAATTATTGATCTTGGTTTAGCATTACTTATGGAACTTATTTTCTTAATTCTGAGACTTGTTTAATTTTGAGAGCATGTGCTTAATAATTGTGGGGAAGCATTTAACTTGTATCTACCTTCCACATTGAAAAAGCTGGTTACAACTTGAACTATTAACTGCAAAATATTTTTGGGAGCATTGTGTTTTCTCGTGTATGATCAAGTGCAGGGATTGGACACTGAAAGGCAGCGCTGATTTTTATCAAAGACTTACTCGAGGACGAGCAAGGTTTAAGCATGGGGGGAATATTAGCGCTCCTTAAGTATCCATTTTATCCCCGGTTTAACTTTGATAATGGCATGAATTTAATATCAGAATCACTAACCATCCTATCCTCGGCCCAATTATTGGTCGTTTTCGCGTTTGCACATATATTTTGGAGGTACTTTGTTTTTGTAGGTTTTTGACCAATTTTGGAGCATGAAATGGTGAGGCCCACGATCACGCGATGACACGAAGAAAGATGAAGGCCAAAGTCCGAACAAAGGATCAAAGGCCATGATGATTAGAGGCCCGTTCATGCACATCCACCATCCAATGAAGCCCAAAGGACAAAGCCCACAAGATAAGATCTAGATACTTCAGGGCTAAGCTAAGCAAAGAGATATTTAAGGAAGGATTTTCCGTCCTATCCTTCTCCTCGAAGAAATCTCGAATATAACGATGTCTAATGGGGTGCAATTGTGAAAGACATAAACTCTAGAAGATTCTAGGAGACTTGGGGAGAAAGATGAACATGAGCTGGCGAAGGAAAGAGCCAGGCCGGCCGGCCTAGGTTCATTGGGCCGGCCGGCCCAGCCCTTTTCTAGGTCGGTTCGACCTCCCCTTTGACTGAGGGTTCCCTGAGTCTATTTAAAGACCCCTCCCCAAGGTTCACGTAGAGATCAATTCGGGAGACGACGCCAAGGAGCAGAGAAGATAGAGGGACACCTCTCGGAGAGCCGAGGGTCGTGCTAGTTGTCTAGGGTTCACCCTAGCCGACGTGGGAACCTTGCAAGGAAGACCACATCGGAGTTCTGGAGCTAGGATCATCAAGATCAAGGTAGGGACCCCGGTTGTGATCTTGTGATGTACAATCATTCATGGTGAAGTTATTTGTGATTCCGAATGTTTAGCGACAATGTTCTCTCTTTCGATTTTGTTTTTTTCTTTGGGTTTGCTTCATCCTAGATCTATTATCGAGATAGATCGCTAAGCATGATCTTGTAGTCATGGTGGCTAGAGGTTCATGGCGGAACTACCAAAGGGGGTTCGACTTGCTTCAGGATATTTCGTTCAAAAGGGGGGCGTCGTGACAGGCCATCTCCACAGAGTAGGCGGAGTATCGAGGGATCGGATTGGAGATTTTTGGTTTAAAGAGGCTTTTTATTGAGATTCACATCTACCTTACTTCACTTCATCTAGCTGGAATTACAACATATGCATGATCTAGGTGATCTAGATTGGTTATCTCTAACTTTCTCTTGCTACCTTCGGTGTTTTTCGTGTTTTTAGTAGATTAGATTCTTTTTCACCATCTCAACACAAAGGAATCTCTATGCTAGTAGATTGTTTCTTGTCTCTTTAGTTCTGTGGATTGATAAACCTTGGGGGAATACTCTAAGGGAAAAGCTACACGAAACCGTGCGCTTGCGGTATATAAATCGGAGGCGCTAAGGAGCGTCAACAGATGGCCGACGGCGAGGGATTGCGGTAGCGGACCGATCTCACCTGAGATGAAGAGGCGGCGGCACGATGATGTGCCGCGGGCGGACGACGCCAGACCGAGCGCAGAGAGGAAGAGGCGGCGGCACGACTATGCGACGGTCGACCGGAGGAAGGTGATGAGCAGTAGAGATTTGGGAGGAAGAAGGCAATGGCTTTATACTCGTGGCCAAGGGTACCGGCTAAAAAATCCAACCGGTGCCTTAGGCAGGCCTTAGGTACCGGTTGCTTAAACTCGATGGATCGATTGCCTTCTGAGAAATTGTGTTGAGAAATGCGCATAGCTTTATGATTGTTGCTCGAACATTAGCTGGTAGAATACCTCTAAGTGCAACTGGAATCAATTGCGTCATCAACACGTGACAGTCATGGGACTTTACGTGTGTGAATTTCTTCTCTACACGATCTTCCTACAGTGCTTGAGGTACATGTTGTCGGTTTCTTCTAAACAATGGGTGCATGCCCTATAACCCTTATTGGATTGTCCGGAGAGGTTACTTAGTGCTGGCCAATCGTTGGTGGTTACGAAAAGCAATGCACGCAGGTTAAAATGATCCTCTGCGTGTGCATCCCACATAAGAACACCCTCATCTTTCCACAACAATAGAAGATCCTCAATCAGTGGTTTCAGATACACATCTATATTTTTACCGGGTTGCTTCGGGCCGGGGATAAGCACCGGCATCATAATGAATTTCCGCTTCATACACAACCAGGGAGGAAGGTTGTATATACAGAGTGTCACAGGCCAGGTACTATGGCCACTGCTCTGCTCACCGAAAGGATTCATGCCATCCGTACTTAAGCCGAATCTTATATTCCTCGCTTCATTTGCAAATGTTGGGAATGTTCTGTCCACTTTTCTCCACTGCGACCCATCAGCGGGGTGTCTCAACATATTGTCTTGCTTACATTCTTCTTTGTGCCATCGCATCAATTTAGCATTCGTTTTGTTCATGAACAAACGTTTCAGACGTGGTATTAGAGGAAAATACCACATCACCTTGGCAGGCACCCTCTTCTTGACACGCATCCCCTCAACGTCGCCTGGATCATCTTGAGGGATCTTATACCGGCATGCGTTGCATACAGGGCATGAATCCAAATTTTCATACTCACCTCGATATAGGATGCAATTATTAGGACAAGCATGTATCTTATGTGTCTCTAATCCTAAAGGACAAACAACTTTTTTGCCTCGTATGTTGTCTCCGGCAAGGTGTTACCCTCAGGGAGTAAGTTTTTTATAAGTTTCAGCAACTCCTCGAATCCCTTGTCAGGCAAACCATTTGATGCCTTCCATTGCAATAATTCCAATGTGGTACCCAACTTCTTTTGGTCTTGTTTGCAATCAGGGTACAACAATGTTCTGTAGTCCTCCAACATACGCTTCAGATCTCTCGATTCCTTTTCTGTTTCGCAACCTTCCTCAGCTTCGCGCAGCATCTGACCAAGATCATCTTCTATAACATATCCTTCAGTATCTTCTTCAGGCTCACAATTGCAGTGTCGTTGAAAAAGAAATTATAATTGGCTGCAAAGTCAGGAATCCTGTCCTCCTCTTCTACATTATTATCCAACACAATTCATCTTTCGCCATGCTTGGTCCAAACATAGTAGTTCGGCATGAAACCACTATTGAACAAGTGACTATGGATGGTTCTTGATGATGAGTAATACTTCTCATTCTTACAGAATTTGCATGGACAACGAACGAAACCGCCATACTTGTGTTTCTCGGGCGCTTCTATGAATTCATGCACACCATCCATGAACTCCTTTGAACGCCGGTCGGCCATGTACATCCATTGCCGACTCATCTGGGTCCACAATACATTTATATACATCATTGTACTGTACAAATAGTTCATTCATACTACCAATTTATAACAATATATTTATATAATTGATAATGCATATAACTATAATAAATAGATGCTATTCACATATCAAATAAATTGAAAAAACATATAAATACAATAATTTGATAGTATTCAAATATCAAATAAATTGATAACGTATATAACTACAATAATATGCTACAAATAAAAATAATTATCACATATGTAAACTAAATCAAGTAATAACTGTTTTTAAAAATTAATTGCTAAGTTATAAAGAAAAATAACTAACCTTTTTTTCAAAAAAAAGCAAAAATTCCCCTCCCCTCACCCCACTCAGCTGCCATGAACAGTGAGTTCACGGCAGCTTGAGAGGGGGGGGGGAGCTGGGGTATTTATAGGCTCGGGCCAAAGGCACCGGTTGATTTCAATGACCCGGTGCTAAAATTAATTCAATAGAACCGGGTCAAGGCACCAACCGGTGCCTTAGGCCCGAGCTCCTGGCAGCTGCCACGTTTCATTTCCATAGGAACCGGTTATTCCTATAAACCAGTTCCTTTAGCGCCGACATCATTTGGTACCGGGTGGTGGTTCAGACCGGTTCCTATGGTGAAGCATTGGAACGGTTGGTACCACCACCCGGTGCCAATTTCCCTCCACTAGATCGTCGATGGCCAATTTCCCTCCACCCATCGGTACCGGTTGCAACAGCAGTTGGTACCTTTGGCCAGGACCGATGGCCCGTTTTCTAGTAGTGGTGTAATAGAGATTTTAGTAGCCAACTAAAACCCTATTGATTCTTTAGTCGAAAAGACCACTCGAAAATGTTGATAACCCATTTGACCTCAAATTACTTGACTACCTGTAACTCATCACAATAGCCTTTGTTCTGCAGCTTTCTTTGTTGTTGTAACTTAGGACAAGCATTTCCTACAGCTTACATTAGTGCTGGGCAATATCATGATCACAGAATTCTTACCTAGGCTCACATTAGTGCTGGGCATATAGAGACGCCATGAGACTATTTGGCTTTGCTCCAGCCTAACATCAAACAGATCTTGCTTGTAACTATTAGACTTATAGTAGCCATTCACGCTTTCTAAGACTAATTGGTAATCTTACCTTACACTAAACTATCTTCCAAAAAAATCTAGGGACTAGAAAGCTACACTACACTTTTCTTAAACCCCATTTTCCTAAAAGGCTTACTGATTCAACACCTACCCACTGCAAATGCTCACCACCCTGCCAGATTCAACAGATCACTACTGGAAAAAAGCCTATAGGCACCGGTTAGCAAGGGCCTTGGGTACCGGTTCTTAAACCGGTACCCGGTAACCGAGACCAAAAGTCATGGTCATCAGCACCGGGTAAAAGAACCGGTGCCTAAGGCTATATTTTTGGCAAAAATGGTTGGCCGGGATTCGAACTCAGGATCTCTTGCCTCGTGTGTATCTTTCTTACCATCTCACCTACACATCACTTTTGATGGGAAGATATATATTTTTATTTTGAGGTAACCCATAGATGAGCCTAAGGGACCAGTTGGTAACACCGGTTGGTGGTACCACCCGGTACTAAGGTAAAAGTTACCACCCGATATCTATGGAGAGCCTTAGATACCGATTGATGTTACCAACCGGTACCTAAGGCTCATCCATATGTTCCATCAACCTCAAAAGTACCGATATGAAGATGAACCGGTACTTATGCTAGCATAGTTACCGGTTCATCTTCATACTGGTATTTTTGGGGTGGACCTTTGGCGTGTTTTCTAGTAGTGGATGGTAATTCAATCCGAAATAACATGGAGCTATAAACATCACTAGTGGGATATCCGCGGCATCCTGCCAAGGGTTGTGCTGTCTCATTGACAAAGGCAGCTTTGCACCATTAATCAGAAGAAGCATATTGTTTGCTTTACTAGGAGAAGATGGTTCCAGCCTGCCTATCTAATGCTTGTCAACTTAGCAAAGGAATAGATTTATCCATAGTGACATGCATATTACAATGTTCTGATTCTCTAAAAGGAGTACAACTCACGCTACTACATAACATCAAATTTGTCCTGGTTGGGAAACCCTTGTCCTGGTTTCCCAACCGGGACCGCCAGGCCGGGACAAAAGGGGTGCCCTTTTGTCCGGGTATGGCAACCGGGACAAAAAGCACTCTTTTGTCCCGGTTGGTAACACCAACCAGGACAAAAGGTCCATTTTTTTCCGGTCCTCATTTCTTTTTCATTTCAGTTATACTTTCATTTCAATTACACTAATAAATGTATATATATATATATTAATTTGCATAATATTGGACCCAAATAGTTTGCATATATAAAGTAATTCACAAATATATGCATATACATAAATAGAACTGCATTGACATATACACATATATTTACATACGCATATTCTTAATTACAAATTCACAAAGTGCCTCACGAGTTTACACAATGTTATCATATTTGCTTTTATTGTTGATGTACGACTCTCCGTCATAGTAGAATTCGCCATTTGCGTCGAGGACCTCATCATTAAGAAATCCGCATAAGGCTTCTTGAACCGCCAGAATCCTTTCCTCTGGTATAAGTTGATTGCGCATCTTCTCGACCTATGGAAAAGTGGGAATATTTAATATGACTTTTTACAATAAGAGTTGAAACATTGACAAGTTTTCTACTTACTTCTTGCTGCCATTCTGCTAAGCTCTTCCGAGGAGCAACTAGCTTGTGCATGTTCTCGCAAACATAGTATGCACATAAATTGTTTCCTTGTGCCTGCCTCATACACTTTAAGAGAAAATAAGTTATCAGGTATCTATATGAATATATACTAAAAGATCTTTAAACAAGCAAAGAATATTTTGTCTTAATTGTTAATATCTGGTTGTAATTACCTTTATGATTTGGAAGAAGTCTACATAACCCCCTCAACTATTGGACCTGAACTACATAACCCCCAAACTACAAAATCGGTTATTATACCCCCTGAACTTTTGAAAACCGGCCAAATAACCCCCCAAGGCAGTTTTGGAGGGTGGGTTTGTCTTTTCTTTTTTATTTATTTCAGCTAAATTTTTAAAAAATCATAACAAATCACAGAAAAATCCAAAAATTGAAAATCAAATTTTGTTGGATTCTACATGAGTAGATCCACATAACAAACATAGGAAGAAGTCTACATAACCCCCTCAACTATTAGACCTGAACTATATAACCCCCCAAACTACAAAACCAGTTATTATACCCCCTGAACTTTCGAAAACCTGCCAAATAACCCCCCAAGGCAGTTTTGGAGGGTGGGTTTGTCTTTTTCTTTTTTATTTATTTCAGCTGAATCTTTAAAAAATCATAACAAATCACAGAAAAATCCAAAAATTGAAAATCAAATTTTTTTGGATTCTACATGAGTAGATCCACATAATAAACAAAGGAAGAAGTCTACATAACCCCCTCAACTATTGGACCTGAACTACTTAACCCCCCAAACTACAAAACCGGTTATTATACCCCCTAAACTTTCGAAAACCGGCCAAATAACCCCCCAAGGCGGGTTTGGAGGGTGGTTTTGTCTTTTTCTTTTTTATTTATTTCAGCTGAATTTTTAAAAAATCATAACAAATCACAGAAAAATCCAAAAATTGAAAATCAAATTTTGTTGGATTCTACATGAGTAGATCCACATAATAAACATAGGAAGAAGTCTACATAACCCCCTCAACTATTGGACCTGAACTACATAACCCCCCAAACTACAAAACCGGTTATTATACCCCCTGAACTTTCGAAAACCGGCCAAATAACCCCCCAAGGCAGTTTTGGAGGGTGGGTTTGTCTTTTTCTCTTTTATTTATTTCAGCTGAATCTTTAAAAAATCATAACAAATCACAGAAAAATCCAAAAATTGAAAATCAAATTTTGTTGGATTCTACATGAGTAGATCCACATAATAAACAAAGGAAGAAGTCTACATAACCCCCTCAACTATTGGACCTGAACTACTTAACCCCCCAAACTACAAAACCGGTTATTATACCCCCTAAACTTTCGAAAACCGGCCAAATAACCCCCCAAGGCGGGTTTGGAGGGTGGTTTTGTCTTTTTCTTTTTTATTTATTCAGCTGAATTTTTAAAAAATCATAACAAATCACAGAAAAGTCCAAAAATTGAAAATCAAATTTTGTTGGATTCTACATGAGTAGATCCACATAATAAACATATAATATAGTTTGCTTTTGTACAAAGTTATTGTTGTAGATTTAGATATATTATTTTTCTGCAATTAAATAGAATAATTCATAGCTGCATTTTTCATGGTCCAATTGTGGTGGAATTTTTATGATGGGCTAACTATTGTATGTTTGAACTCTAGTAAAAAACTTCATACTGTGTGGACCATGGAAAATAGTTAGCCCACCATAAAATTTTCACCACAATTGGACCATGGAAAATGCAGCAATGAATTATTCTATTTAATTTTGCAGAAAAAATATATATTTAAATCTACAACAAAAACTTTGTATGAAAGCAAACCATATTATTTGTTTATTGTGTGGATCTACTCTTGTAGAGTCGAACAAAATTTGATTTGCATTTTTTTGGATTTTTCTGTGATTTGTTATGATTTTTCAAAGATTCAGCTGAAATAAATAAAAAAGACAAAGACAAAACCACCCTCCAAAACCGTCTTGGGGGGTTATTTGGCCGGTTTTGGAAAGTTCAGGGGGTAGAATAACCGGTTTTGTAATTTGGGGGGGTTAAGTAGTCCATGTCCAATAGCTGAGGGAGTTATGTAGACTTCTTCCTTATGATTTTGAATGAATTTTTTCCAAACTCTATGGATGATTGAGAACAATTAGAATGAAGTAAAAAATTATTTGAAAGTGAGTGGTGCTAGAATTACTTTTTCAACATGTCCGTAAGGTCTTTGTATTGTTGTGGATCTCACCTCAATGAGTCCATAACAATCACTATGCTGTACTCGGGAATTATGACTAGTTGTATCCAGTGATCACTGCAAGATTATACGGAGGAAGGGCATGGTAGGGTTTAAAGAATTGAATTATATAAAATTAGAAGGAGTTAGATGGTAGGAAACACTCACGCAAAGTAGTAAGGAAACAATACCTTGAACTTGTCGTGCTGGATGGCTAAATACTTGTACAAGTTTTGGAATGTCTCGTCGGGGTTGTCTCGTAGAATCCTACAATTACAAGTAATTGGGTCCACGAAGCCGAGGTAGGAGTACCCTTTCCTCCTGCAAATTTGAATCTCCATTCTACATTGTACAAAACAAAATATGGGATCAGCTGCTTGAGGTTATGCAGTACAATACGTAACAATTAAAATATAACGAACACCACTTACAGAACCCACAAGCCGACTATAGAGATGTTGAGGGCATCCTGATGGTATAGTTGGTAAACTTCTTTCCAATTAATCCATATGATGGCCTCGCCCCGAAAGAAGTCATCATCTTTAATCTTCGCGCCACTCATGAAGACGCACTGGGACATCAAGATTATGTATCGGTCGTCATTGTTACCACCAAGTCTGAAATGTAAATAAATTAGAGTTGCTATTGAGACATTAGTCATCATTGTGTGCCTTGCAATGTCGCAGCTCTGCCTAAACCCTTGTTCTTCATCGCTCCTGACTTCACCCTATCTACATAATGAAGGGTCTAGAAAAAGTTGCGACATTGCAGGCACGATGTGACTAATGCCCCAATAGCAACACTAATTCATTTACAGTTCACACTTGGTGTTAACAAGTATACATATATAAAAACAGCATTTGAAATAAATCTCTAATTAATTGAAAGAAATCTCTAATTAATTAAAATAAATCTCTATAACTCCTAATTATTTTGACACCCTTAAGTTCCAGGAGAACACTCTTTTCAATATCCAGAAACCATCTAGAAGAAAAAAACTTTATTTCAGAAAATGTATATGTCGGTAACGTCGACCCTGCGGAGATGACACTGCCTTTCAGGGGGACACGGTGCGGTACAAGTACGTGTCAGACCCGGGGCAGCGGGACTGCTTATAGGCATAGAATATTCTAGAGTAAGGGATAGCTCATGTATGTACCTTACATCTCTTGTAACTATCCGAATAGTCGTAGAACTAGCTGCAGTACAAAGGAAACTATCCGATTGTGTTGTAGTAGGACTCCAACTGTACTCGGCTAGGACTTTCCATGTAACCTTGTCACCCCGGATATATAAGGGTGGATAGGGATCCCCTCCAAACAATAATCAACACCTAAGGCAATACAAACCACCACACAGGACGTAGGGTATTACGCAACTCGCAGCCCGAACCTGTCTAAATCTTTGTGTTCCTTGCACCATCGAGTTCCAGAGCAGTCGATCCCTACCTACAAATCTTACTGCTAAGGGTACCCCTGAGCAGGCTTGGCGGTAAATACCGACAGCTGGCGCGCCAGGTAGGGGATTCGGTGAGTTCATCGGTGAATTCGATGGCCGGATCAAGCGACGCCAACAACGTGCTCGAGGGCACAACCCTTGTTTTCGGTTCTTGGGCATGCATGGCTGACGGATCGGGCGGCTTCTCCAGCCACCTTGTCACGCCCAACTTGCCTAAACCAAAAATCACTCCTCAACCCGCCGACATATGCGAAAATTCAGATCTCGACGGGAAAAGAGTTCTACTCGAACTCGGTTCGGATAACGCAGAAAACGTGTTGACTCCAACTCGAGTTCTTGAGTTAGCTGAGTCCGATACAAACTCTGATTCTGAAAAGTCTAACTTTTTTGAAACCCTCGGAAAATACTTGACTTGTCTCAAGTCAATCAAATGCCCAAGGATCAACAACTCAGAACTACTCGATGGAGTAAATCGAGTTTCGCAATCAATTGAGGGCTGCATCAAACTTGCAGAATCCACCCTTGGCTCATCTGCATCACGGCAGATCCCAGAAGCGTTGAACCCACCAAAGGAACGGTTGGGTGATATACTCTCAGGGATCGATCGAGTAGATTCCAAGCTCGCCGACTGTATTAAGATGGCCGAAGGCACTCTGCGAAACTTGAAGCATAAATCGGGAGGAGGAATCTGCAGGGGGATCTGGTGAGACAAACCCTCGGCTTGTTAGGATGGGACCGTCTATCTCCAGGAAACCTCAGAACCCTTCACTGAAACCTGCTCACAGTCAGATTCCTAAAATAACTAACACGTCTAAGTCCTCTTTCGATCAGGACTTTGATCAGTTCATGAACGGTCTCGACAAATTTGAACCATTCGATGATCTCAAAGACTGGTCCGACAACGTCGACTTGTTCATGGATGCTATGGCCAAACCACCCGAACATGCTGACGCCCTTTGGGAACTGGCCAAACTCAAAAAGGGAAAAGCCAAAGACCCAGAACAATCCAGCAAGTCAATTTTCGACAAGCCTAGGATTAAGGAGCCTAGGAGACTGACTCCCACGCAATCATGGCTGCATTGGATGAATGAGAATGCCCTCCGCTTAGAGATGGGCATCCCACTTCTCGCTCACCCAAAGCACACATATTCAAAAATCGGTGGCCTAACCGATTCCGATTCCGAGTACTCTTCCAACTTGGAGGATGAGCTGGATGACCTAATCCAGTACAGCAAACAATTCGAGTCCAACCTAACTAGGAATTCCAAGTCCGATCAGGACTCCCTCCCAAACTTGGTCATATATGCAACACCGCAAGGACGAACAATGCACCTGAAGGGGACACAAGATCCTAACGCCTTCGGCTCTCAGCCTACAGATCTACCCTTCCAGTAGAGCACTCCACTAGACACGTCCTCGAGCAAGCAAAACCAAGAGATTCAAGACCTTTGCCGTGAAATCCTCATGGTTCGTATCTCCGAGGTCTAGGAACCTAAGGATGACTCCATGGAGCGTCTCAATCTCGACGACTACAATTCTGATGATTTCGACGAGTACCTTTCCGACAACATGGAAACTACTCCTCCCAAGAGCACAGAACCCCAAGCTACTACCAAGCAAGATCCTCCTGTACCTCCTCCAGCAGTGACGGTCACTATGCAATTGGAAGAGCAGCACCCAGCAGAAGATCTTTACGAGCGTCATCGCCTGCTTAACCAAAAAAGGGCGTTCAGGCGCCAGCGCCTCACCAACAGCCAGCAGGAACAGCAAGGCGACAACTACGACTACTCCAACTGTGACCTCTGCAATGTGATCAACATTGGTCGCAATGCACGCAATGTTATGATCTCAAGGAGAAAGGAGCGTGAGGAAATAGAGGCTTACAACCCTTCTTCCAACTACCGCATCCCAGCAAAGGCTTCAGCAGCCTTCAAGAAGCACAAGCCGGCAAGTACCCGTCCCCAGGGTAAACCACGCACCCCATATCATGGAGAAACATCTCAGGGCGGAGACAGGATCAACAAGACGCTCCTACGCAAGTGCTTCATGCACCCTAAGAGCTCTCATATGATCTTCGAGTGCAACTCGCTCCACAAGGCCCTTGGGGCACCACTCCTAAAGGAGACCTTACCAATAATCTAGTCGACTGATGTATCGACTAAGTTTATCCCTCGAACAATTTTTTTAGTTATGTAAACCATTGCTCACGTCTACGAGCAAGGGGTAGGTCTTAAGAGTCAGAGTCTGTCATTTTACAATTCCTGTAATCTCGACAAGTTTCCAATAAAAGTTGATTCTTCATAAATCGACTATTTGGCTCTCACTCACCTAGCCAATACCCCATTATAAACACCACTCTGAAGGCCATGCTCAGCACTAAAGCAGCATCCGAGTAGTCTTTTATGGTTTACCTCGAGTGTTCTTACGACATTTTCGTCTTGGGTAACCTGACGGGGTTCATCCTAACAGACCTGTCCTAAGAATCACTCGTCCTCGGTTGAGGACACCTTACTCGCCTCGCTCGAGTAAGTTTTGGGTACTCTTCTGACATTTTCATCTTGGATAACCCGACGGGGTTCATACCTTACAGACTTGTCCTAAGGGTTACTCCAGTCCTTGGGTACCCTACTCGCTTGCTCGAGTAGGTTTTGGATATCCTTTCGACATTTTCATCTTAGATAACCTGACGGGGTTCATACCTAACAGACTTGTCCTAAGAGTTACTCCAGTCCCTGGTAAGGACACCCTACTTGCTTACTCGAGTAGGTTTTGGATATCCTTTTGACATTTTCGTCTTGGATAACCCGACGGGGTTCATACCTAACAGACTTGTCTTAAGGATTACTCCGGTCCTTAGGTTAAGGACACCCTACTCGCTGGCTCGGGTAGGTTTTGGGATATTTTTTAGGCATTTTCGTCTTGGGTTACCTGACAAGGTTCATCCTAACAGACCTATCATTAAAACTACTCCAGTCCTTGGGTAGGACACCTTACTCGCTTCGCTCGAGTAAGTTTTGGATATTTCTAAAATATTTACGTCTTGATTAACTCGACGGAGTTCATCCTAACAGTTCTATCTCAGAAATCAATCCAGTCCTGGTATAGGACATGCTACTCGTTGGATCGAGTTGTATGGGATATTTTCATAAAAAGTTGTATGCTACCTGGATGTCCAAGCGGGGTCTATCCTAATTGGTCAACTGTGAAAATCCCTCATGGAGCACGAATAATTTATTGATACTCTAAAATTAGTGGACACGAGTCTCCTGCTTGCTTAGACTACCAAGGAAATTTTCAACTACGGAACCCTTTTTGCCTCAAGTACTTGACGGGCGTCACTCGCTTGCTTGAGGTACAAAAAGTGTTTTGTTTTCCTTAGTACTCTGAGTAGTTGTCGAGAGTCTCCTGTTCACCTATCTATCAAAGAACATTCTAAGCTCCTAACCCTTCAATTACTCGATAAGAGTTCCCCCTCATTTAATCGGACAATCGAGTCCATAAGAGCACCGCTCCAACAAAATATTTCTTTCCACAAAGAAATTCGGACTAAGCTACAACTTATGATATTAGTACTTTTCCCACTTGGTTAATTATGTGGAATTCAATCCTAACCGGTCAGTACTAGAGTTCTGATTCAGAACCATCCAACTCGATCCTATTCGAGAATACTTTCCCTCCTAAGGCACTTACGGATACAACTCTTCGTATCCACTATCACGATTGAGTAGGCGCGATGCTGCCAAAACTCATTACTTTCGAGTACGATTGCTCGACACACCAAAGGATTATATAATCCTAACATAAAACAAGTACTTGATATTACACAAATATTCAACATTCGTTCAAAAGTACTTGGGCCTACACGCCAAATCAAATTATCAACAAGTTCAAGGGGACTCGGGCTTGTTCAGGGATTCTACTATCTGGTTGGCCACCACGGAAGTTTCTTCCAAATATTGACTGAATTATTCTTTAGTACAATCAGCTTTGGCACCCTTCCCAAGTGCATCAAGACGTGTGCTCGGCCAGTAAGATTTCACCTACCCGAGTACATGCCCCACGTACTATCGAGTGGTTGTGGAGATGTACCTTTCAAAACATTCAGGCACTTTTCGAAGCTTCCCCGCCAATGTGAGCGGTTCGTCTTCATTCCCTTCCGGGATCTCCATAATCTCAGCCACTTCTTGGGCAGCGTCCCTTACTTGCCTCAGCTCCACGAGCTCCTGCTGCATTAAGTCCCTAGACTCTGACAGGTCTTTCAGCTGCTTCATAGCTGTCACCACCTCCCGGTCAGAGTCCTCCTTGATCCTCTTCAGCTTTTCAATTTCATCTGTGTTTCGGTACATAAGAATATTTATCTCCAATACCAAGCTTTCCTCAATCTTTAAAGATTTTGCGCAATCTATGTACTTGATTAAAAGAAAAGCTTATAAACACCAAGCAGAATAATCTAGTCGACTACATCATGTATGCTAAAGACTAACCTTTCTTGGCTTTGGAGAGCTTCTTAAGCTTCTCCTGAAGGGCAGCCTTCTCGGACGAGAGCGTTTTTACCCGCTCCTTCAGAGCATTCAGCTCTGTATCATCCTGGGCTGGACTACCCTCCTGCTCCAGTACCGCCTGCCAAAAAAGCACAAAAAAGATCAGTATACACTACTCGATCTATATGCAAGTACTCGAAATATTCGATTACTTACCCCCAGCAGCTTGAACACAAGCTTCAACTTCTCCTGCGGCACAACACTTCCCGATGAAACCTGGGAAGTACTCGCCCGCACCACAGAACTCGCCATTTTTGGGGCATCTTCAATCACCCCCACAGTATTCCCTGGATTTTGGGAATATAGAGGGAAAAAGCGCTACTTAATCAAATTAAGAGCAAAGAACAAGTACTTTTTAGTACAAGGCTTTATAAGTTTACTGTAGGGGTGTCCTCAAGCAGCTTCGCGTCGCCTCCCTCAGGAAGCTTCTCGCCACCCTCTTCCTCTGGAAGCTTGTCGCTTCCACGGCCCTCCAGGAGTCCTTCCTCTCTCTCCTCTTAGCATCAGGTAGCGGAGAATCGCGAAGCATGGAATCCACCATGTCTTCTGCATCGCGAGCACTCATCTCAGAAGAACTCGGGGGATCCTGCACCACAGACTTGGGGGGCTGAGTTGTCCTCAGTATTCCCTTTTGCCTCCAGGAGCGTGTCTCTGTTAAGACAAAGTAGTTAAAAACTACTCGATACACAGACAAAATCCTACAATTACAAGTTTTTTAGACAACTTTCGTAGGAGCCCTCTTAAAGGCAAGCGCCTTGATGCCCAATTTTCGAGACGGCTTCACAATGATGGTCTGCTTACCTGCATCTCCGGCAATATCTACATTGGAACTACTCGCTAGTAGAGTAGTCCCAGTCCCCTTTGACGGGTCCACTGTGGTGGAAGGGACGGTTTGTCCCCCCACAACATCATCCCCAGATGCTGAGGTCCGTGGCATCTTTGCCGCCGGACTTGGAAAAAGCAAAAATTCAAATTAAAACTAGCAAATCTAAACTGAAAAGTATTCGATTGCAAACCAACTAGCTACTTACCTGTTGCTAGTAGTTTGTGAGGAGCTGCTACGCTTCCTCACCGCCGACCGTGTACCCCTCGGATGCCCGGTTTGGGTATCAGCACTTGGAGTGGGGCTGTGCTCCATGTCACTCCTGTCCTCAGTGGCCTCCTCATCTACACAACCAAGGTTAGACATTAGTAGTGTTTATATGAAATTTCATATGAATATATCGCAACTTGGTTGACAGCATAAGAGCGCATGGAAAGGACGAATAAATGCCTGGTAGTGGAGGACTACTTTTAAAACGCTCCACGTCCTCCTATAGAAAGCAAATTCTATCAGAATCACACTAAGGTAAAGTACTCGATAACTACATATCGACTACTCTTATCAAATACCTGCTTTGGAGGATTCGCAGCAGAAAATGTATCAGGAACAAAGGGAATTTTCTTTACATCCCTTAGTAGTCGTTGTACCCGACTAAACAATTCCTCATCCGAGATCTCTTCCTCCGAGTACCTTGATGAGTCAGTTATTCCCTGATACCAGAAACCAAGCGTTTCCCGAGCCTGCAGCGGCTGGATCTTTCTTTTCATCCAGTCGAACATGACTGCTTCTCCAGTCACATTCTTTTGCCTAAGATCGGCAATCCGTGAGAGTAATTCTGGAAGTTGACTCTCGTTGACTGGTTTCTTGTTCCACTCAGGCCACTGAATTGTAGGGCCGGGAGTAATCGCTGGAAAGCTCTCCCATTGGTTTTCGACATAGAATCATTTGGGTTTCCAGTCGATTACTTTACTACTAAGACTATAAGGGATATAGACTCTATCTTTTCTCTGTCTAAGTTGAAGACTTGCACCGCCTACTACATCTAAAACGTAGGAATCTGGTTGCGGTTTCAAGTGGAAAAGAAATCGAAAGAGTTCAAAATAGGGCTTGATGCCTAGAAAAGCTTCGCACAAATGCACGAAGATGGAAATGTGAACAAAGGAATTGGGGGTCAAGTGATGAAGCTGGATCCTGTAATAACGCAGGAGTCCAGAGAAGAAAAACAAACAAGGAAACCCCAATCCTCATTCCAGATAAGAAGTAAAAACAACAATTTCGCCCGTATTCTCATACGGACGATCCTCACCCAAGGCAGGATGCCATTGGATGATGGATTTCTCCGGCAGAAGACTAGCAGAAACTAAGGATCCAAGGTCGGATTCAGAGCACTTACTTGCCATCTATCCCTCCTCACGAGTTGGCTCTGCAGCCGCACCCTTTCTTTTGCTCAATTTCTTCGGTGCCATCTGGAAATCAACAGAGCGCTTCACGCGCATACACTGCTGGAAACCCTAAGTGAGGATGGGAAGCAAGAAAGGGCAAGAACTTTAGATCTGGGGGCTTGAGGGCAAGAACAGATCTAAGAAGTAAAAGTGAATGGTGGCTGGTGGGGTAAAACCTAGTTACCGTTTCATTTTATAATGGCGGTGGCAACATGGTAAAAACTCGAAAGGCCAACAGACCGTTGCCAATCGCGCAAAATATGGGATTTTCTGAGACATTCTTTTTTCTAAGATTACATTCTGGAAAAAGAAAACACTTACATCCCTTGTCAACTACTCGACTCTACTTCTTTAACTGGGATTACATTCCAGAACAAGGAAAAGTACTCGACACAGTACAACTACTCGATATTACAACTCGAGTACTTTTTCCTAACTAAGCTTTACAATGACTCGGACCTGCATGCACAACGCCTAGATCTGTTGGAGCTTCTAGTCGATGCCTGCTACAACTAGATCGGCCCGTGGCCATAAAAAAGTATAAACATGTTATTCCCATCAAGGGAATAATGATACTCGTATTCTAGGAGAAAAGTTTCAAGAGTTTAGAGGCAGATTACAGTAATCGCCTCGCAAGATTTCTTGTAACATCTTGCGGAGAAATTTCTCAAGAGTTTGGAGGCAGATTACAGTAATCGCCTCGCAAGATCTCTTGTAACATCTTGCTGAGAAATTTCTCCTTCTCCCTGAATACATTGTGACAAGATTAAGTCTCCTTACCAGATATATCATTTCTTGGGCACCCAGAGACAGGCAACCCCAAGGATGTGACACAACAAGACTCAACCCATCGACCCCAAACTTGCCTCATTGGAATATGCAAGGACATGATGTCCAAAATGGATCCGATGAGAGCATTGGGGTTGCAGGATGAGGTAGCCGTGACTTCTCTTGTCACTCGCAAGATCTCTTCCAGCATCTTTTGTTGGAAAGAACTACACAAATCTCAGGAGGGCGAGAGCAGGAACACCAAAAGCAAGCCATAGCTTCTGTACTACGGTGCTTCTGGCAACAGCCTCTCACCCACCTTTTATAGCCACAAGGGACTTTACTGGAGGACAACCCATGATGCTACAGTGGTAGCATTTACGGACGCATTCAAGGACGCAATAATGCAGATTCTCCATATAGTAAAATCCCACATGAGCATATAGTAAAGAGCCGTACATCTCGGGTTTTATTTCTAAAGTTATTTCGGGTGCAATCAGTGTGGCATATCCAATTGAATCATTTTTCTGGGATTGTTTACCCAAAAAAGAGGTCTTTTTTGGATACCGGATCTGATGAATCCTACAGATATTCTGAAGAATAAAATCTGATGCCACGTATTAAATCCTTAATTCCAAATCTTTGCTCGGGGGCTACCCGTAGTTAAAGGATTTTGATTTAAGGCTCGGGGGCTGCGAGATATGTGCATCAAAGATTTATTTTTCAAATTTTTTTGAAAATAATGAAGGAAAAAGACCGAAGTGACCCTCAACCTGATTCTACGATTCAACCTAAGGCTCGGGGGCTACTCCATATGGAGCGCGAGTACTTCGCGCACCATATATGATAAAGATTTCGGGGCTTGAGCACCTCACAGCCTCGAAGCAACCGGAAGTACTTGGAGGACTACTCGACGTACCTTAAGGAAGGCCCATAAGCAACCAGAAGGATGGTCTGACTACTTGAAGTACTCGAAGATGCCCAGCCAAGTACTCGACACCTGCAGGGCTCGGCTACGAAGAGCTCGGGGGCTTGTCAGACCCGGGGCAGCGGGACTGCTTATAGGCATAGAATGTTCTAGAGTAAGAGATGGCTCATGCATGTACCTTACCTCTCTTGTAACTACCCGAATAGGCGTAGAACTAGCTGCAGTACAAAGGAAACTACCCGATTGTGTTGTAGTAGGATTCCAACTGTGCTCAGTTAGGACTTTCCATGTAACCCTGTCCCCCCGGATATATAAAGGTGGGCAGGGACCCCCTCAAAACACATCAACACCTAAGGCAATACAAACAACCACACATGACATAGGGTATTACGCAACTCGCGGCCCGAACCTATCTAAATCTTTGTGTTCCTTGTACCATCGAGTTCCAGAGCAGTCGATCCCTATCTACAAACCTTACTGCCAAGGGTACCCCTGAGCAGGCTTGGCGGTAAACACCGACAGTACATCACCAATAGGCCAGTCGCAACACCAACATTTTCGGTTGATAGGAACACAGCACTTGGCACAGGCAGCATGCTCGTTGATATGCTCTCAGTGCAACAACGACCACGCTGACCGCGCCAAATGTTGTGTTCGCATTAACTGAAAATGCTGGTGTTGCGACCAACCTATTAGTGACGTCCTTATAGCGCATCGTGTATCTCCAAAATGTAGTGCCATCACCGTTGAATGGAGATTAACGACATATACTTGTTTCGAAATAAATTTTTTTAAAACTTCTAGATGTTTTCAATGTGTGCCTGAATAAATACATCACTAGAGTGTCAAAATAATCCATTCATAATACAAAAATTCTAATATACTCATTTCATTAATTCATTCATTAATACAAAAATCTACTATCCACAATATGGTCATATATACAAGTAAATCACATGAAGTGTCTACACTCATTCTAAAAATTTCTACTATCCACATACTCATCTAAACCTAAAAGAAAATCACACCTACATATGCAATCTAAATGTCCAAGAAATGAGCTACACATTTTCTCTATTTCTAAAGCATGAAATGAGCTACATAAGCAATGGAAGAAGAGAAAAACAAGCCCCAAATCTTTAGCGCCGATGGATGGACGGGGGAATCAAAGATCTTCACAAATATGGTGAAGAAATGAGCAAGAACTCCCCTCTCTCGAGCCAGGAACATCAAGAACAAATGAGCTGAATGGCTCGGGCGGGGGGAGAGGGAAGGGGATAAGGGGGTCAAGGAGTTTTGTCCCGGTTGGAGCCACCAACCGGGACAAAAGGCCCTGCGGACCTTTGGTCCTGGTTGGAGGCTCCAACCGGGACAAAAGGCCCCTGTCCCCCCCCCCCCTGGCCCGACTAGCCGTTGGACCCGGGACAAAAGGCACCTTTTGTCCCGGGCCCAAAGGTAGTCGGGACAAATGGCCTGGAACAAAGACATGTTCTGTTGTAGTGTCAGCTGACAAGTTTGCATCTCCATCGTCATATCCTTTTGCTATGTTCTGTGTTTGGCTATTTCCATTACTGGCAGAAATGATAACTAGAGCAGCATGTTCGAGACGCTCTTTGACAGGACATAGATTTTTTTCTCAAAAGAGCAGGAATTGGTAGCTACTGTCATGGCATGATCCTATATTCCAATATGAATAAGAAAAGTGTGGTATAGAGGTATTGTGTCCTTTATCTTTCAAACTTTGTTGGTCTGGCTCATTATCTTGCTGAATAGACATAAGATTATCATGTAGAAAGTAACCATTTTGATTACCGACGGTTTTTGGTTAATTATTAAGTGCAGCAATTGTAACATGGTTTCTGTTTCTAATGGTACTAGTTATGAGTATTATAGCTGGTTCTAACTATGCACTACATGATATAATAAACTTCCAGGAACCTGCCACTGCTACTAAAAGCATTATGACCCATCAGATGTGGAGGAAGCAATGCCAAAATCTAAACCCTGATTCAGCCGGCGCGACCCGTGCCACCGATTCCTGTGCTACCCGTGCCGCCGGTTCCTGCGCTGTGCTGCTCCTGCCAATGTGTATTGATAGTGGGTGCGTTCGTATTTCTGCATCTATGATGTCCTGGCAGCTTCTGTTTTGTGCATCGTTGGTCCATGATGGGTGGCTCTCAGTGGCGAGTGTTCTTGTTCAGTGTCCTACCCACCAAATACAAGCATTGGATGAAAAAGGATGTCAGCCCTTCCGAAGCACAGTTTTGTGACGTCTATGGCCTCTGTGACAAGCAGCTTACCATGGTACCCCAGCTCATGCTCACCGTCCTCTTTCTCTACCCTGCTTACTTCTTGTTTTTGCTATTTAGTGCAGATCCAGTTCATGTGGTAAGTTCAACCGAATGGCTAAGCCATGTTTCGATATTCACTAGCCACCATATAATAGATGGTTTAATTGTAGGTTGAGCATGGCCACAATCTGCATATTCTATCCTTCTTACCATGGTTTAACTGTAGCCTGTAGGTTCGATATTCTTTCTGCTAGTCTTTCTTTTTGCAGGCTTTTATCCAATTCATTCACAGGAAGGGTAGAAGGAGCTTCAAAGCTTTTAGCCACCGATGGAGCTCTTTCTTTTGGTTTATACCCTATGAATGAAATTGTTAGGTATATAAGTGTTGTATACTTGTATATGTGCCTGTATTGTACTTGTACCCCAGGCCAATACGGCCTACATGCTGCCACACCACCTGTCGTCACCCTTGCGCCGCTGATTCTCCAACAGTGGCATCGTTCAGATTGCATCTGCAATCGTGTCAACCTTCTCCACCACATCCATGGGGACTGGTGCCCCCACCATGCCTTCCTCTGCAGATGCATCGGCCGGCGCCCTCTTCCTCCACCCATTCTCCACGATCAATGTCAAGCTGGCACTCAATCCGAGTCTGTGCCTAATGTTATTTTCATGCGGACACCACCGCCGATGTTGCTGAAGGAAGACGCATGTGCGCTTTTCAGCTGCCTCATCTACCATCGCCATCCGCCCCTCACCGTCCTGCTGTTGTCATCGGCAAGAAGCTGCTGATTTTGTATATTTGGGCGCCTTCATTGATGCTTAGGATCGGCGCCCACCTCCACGGTTTCGACCATGTCCACCTCAACCTCGGCTAATTCAGCACTAAGGGGCTACCATCTAGTTGACAAGCCTCTTTGGCTCCCATTCCAGCCACAACGTCTGCGGCGCATCGACGGTTGTGACTGCGGGGGATGTCATCTGTTCGGCTTATTCTCTAGTCTCATTGTTTGCGTGCTCTCGTTGTGACTGCGGAGGAGGTTAGAGTATATTAGGTAACTCCAGATATGGTTAGTTTAGGATTGATTGTAATTCTGGGATAACCTTTCTTATCTTTAAGAGAGGCTACTTTCCCTCCAAGATATGTACTCCTATATAATCAACCCAAGGGGCTCAACTAATATATCCCACGCATTTTACCCTATCTTACAAGAAGCAACATTTTCTGAAGAGGAAGTTTGGCGAACAATTAACGCTACCTTCAGACAAAGCTCTGGGTTCAGGCAAATTTAACAAGGTGTGTTGGTAGACCATAAAGTTGGATATAATGGCTGCAATTTCAGCTGTTTGGAGCAGAAAATTTGCTAACTTTGAGCTTCTAAATTCAGCCTTCATCACTCTCCTACCTAAGAAAGTGGATGCTTCAAGCATCAAGGAATTTAGGCCCATCAGTCTGGTGCACTCTTTTGCCAAACTCGTAACCAAAACACTAGCCAATAGACTTGTCGTTACATTATATCGGTTGGTTTCTCCCTATCAGAGTGCTTGCATCAAAGGTCATTTTTTTCTAGACAACTTCATGTTAGTTGACGAAACTAAAAAATTCCTACAACAATAGAAACAGGCTTGTATTCTCCTCGAACTGGATGTCAACAATGCATTTGACTCAGTGTCATGGCCTTTTCTTTTGGAAGTTTTGAAATAGTTGGGTTTTGGACCAGTATGGTGTGATATCATAAGTGGTTTGCTTCCCACCTCCTCCACTCAAGTACTACTGAATGGCTCGCCAGGGGACAGGATACACCATCAGCGTGGCCTAAGCGAGGGGACCCATTGTCTCCTATGCTTTTCATCCTGGTCATGGATGTGCTATGTCACTTGGTAAAGAAAGCTGCAGACGAGCAATTATGGCAACCACTTACCAGAAGAACCTTGCAACATAGGATCTACCTATATGCAGATGATTTGGTTTTATTCTTGATACCACCAGCTAGTGACATTGAAATCACTTTGGATATCCTACAGCTCTTTGGCATTGCATCTGGCCTAACAACAAACCTCAACAAAAGCAAAAGTTCTTCCAATATAGTGCAATGAGGATGGCAAAACAATTTTGCAATAATCTCTACCGTGCCAGTCCTCTGAATTCCCTTGTAAGTATCTAGGGGTCCCTCTTTCCACTCACAAGCTAACTAAAGCACAAGCACAACCCATCATTGAAAAATAGCAGACAGACTTCCAAGTTGGAAGGTTGATCTTCTTACCAAATCTAGTAGAATGATTTTGGTGCAATATGTTATCACTTCAATGCTCATCTACATTCTCATGGCATTGGAGCTTCCCCTATGTGCATTAAAGTCAATTGACAAGATACGAAGAGGATTTTTGTGGAAAGGAAGAAAAGATGCGCGGGGGGGGGGGGGGGGTGTTGCTTACTAGCTTGGCCAAAAGTCACAAAACTAATTATTTTGGCGGCCTCGGCATCTCTGACCTCCAAATATGGGATGGGCCCTGAAGCTCAGGTGGTTGTGGCTGCAGAAAATAGAACCTAAAAAAGCATGGGCTTTCTTCCCCATTCAAGCTCAGGCTCAAAGTCCAGTCCTTTTTTTGTAATGGTTGTTGAGACAGTTGTTGGAAATGGCAAAAACACTCAATTTTGGACAGATAGCTAGCTGGTTTGTCAAAGTTTAAAGCAGGCCCTGCCATACTTATTTAGTGCTATAGGTCAGAGCAAGGAAAAGAATGGTATGTATGATGCCATCACTGGTGGAAAATGGATCTCATATATTAGTGGTGCATTGAGTGTGCCGGTCCTGATTGAATACCTTCACCTGTGGGAACTTCTCTCCAATGTGGAGCTACAACTAAAGGTGGAAGATACACATATTTGGAAGTTCACAACTTCTGGCCTGTGTGAAAGATCGGATCGTGTGCTCTAGCCTAAGAGGGGAAGGGGGTGAATTAGGCAACTTAAAACCTTAACCTATGGCTCCAACTAGTTTGCACAAAACTTAAACTAAAACGTGCTATCTAAATGTGCAACTACGGTTCTTCTAGTGTGAAACTCCCATCCTAAAAAGAGTTTAGCAACCTATAGCCTTTCCTATCAAGATACTACTCTATGAAAATAAAGGCACACAAAGAAGCTAATATAAAATGCAAAAAACATAAAGAGCGGGATAGGAGGAAGCAAACTCTCGACGCGGGTGTTTATCTTGTGGTTCGGTTAGCCACAAAGGCACGAAGCACTCACTAAGACTATCGCTTCACGATAATCAAGTTTGTCACCTTGATCCTGTTTTCCACTAAGGAGCTTGTCCACGAAAGGAAGAGGGTCTCCACGTCCCCCGTACAAGATTGTCATTGCCGCTCCACACCAAGTAGGAGGTTCGATGACGTGCCGGCGAGCCACCAATGCTCCAAGGGGCCGACGCACAGAGATCTTCTTGTTGGTTCACTCAAGAACCAGCCATAAGGCATGACACCTTGCTTGCTCACTCACTCAAGAGCTAATCTAGCACTTACACTCTTAAAGCTACTGCAAAACCTAAGGATTTAATCAATATGCACTTGGGCTGGCTTGGAGAGTTTCCTGGGTGTGTTTGAGACTTGTAGCAACTCCAGCAACTTTGAAATGCCCGGGGGATGGCATATATATAGACCACCAAGTTGGGAGAGCCGTTACCCACTTTCTGCGAGAGAACCGGTTGTACCGGTGATAGGGCACCGGTGTAACAGGTCACTCACAGCGTGGTGCACCGGTTCAACCGATCCTGAAGCATCTGCTCTCCCTTGCTAGACATCATCTTTGAACGATGGTATGGTGCTTGCACTGGTGCTTCTTTTGCACACCGTCGGTTCAACCGGTGCTGCATTGATTTCTTCACTTGGTTGGGCATTGCATGGCCCATTTGCACTGGTGATAGGGCACCGGTGTATCTGTAGCCTACCGGTTAGACCGGTGCTAAGTCACCGGTTCAACCGGTGCTACAGTTTTCTGTAGAACTCATCCAATTCGACATTTCTTTGAGTTCTTTCTTCGTGTTTTGCTTTGCTTGGCCTTTTTTCTTCATTCCTGGGATATAGAAATATCCACTTGACAAACTTATTAGTCCCATGGATTGCGGTGCCACTCAATCACCAAAATCACAAACAATGGCCTAATGGGGCCATGTTCCTTACACTGTGGCCTGTACACCAAATCATCTTATGAGGCTCTGTTTAACCCGTGGGAAAGAATTTCGAAGAGTTGGGCCCCAGGGAAATGCAAGCTCCTAGTGGCTCACAATAGGTGCTGGACAGCTGATAGACTTGCACATCGATGCCTTAATCACCCACAAAAGTGCCCACTCTGTGACCAGGTTGGAGAAACAATAAATCACTTACTAATCTCTTTTTTTTCACCCGACAAATTTGTTCAGTATTCTGCAGTTGTTTGGTCTGCAAGAAGTTGCTCCACAGTTGAACGATCAAGTTTTTATGGATTGGTGGGCTGAGGCTGTTAGGGTGATAGATTGGGCTGGCCCATTGGGCTTAGGGCGCCAGCCTATTGGCTAGGGCTGTCGTGTGTTTTATGGTTGTCCCAGGGAGGATCGCAGAGGCTGCGTGATGGGCGCCACTTGACTAGCGGATGAGGATGGAGACTGGTTCTTGCGTAGAGTTGGTTGCTCATGAACGGGAAGAAGCCGGGTCTCCACGAACGTGCGTGCCTGGGCGCCGAGTTCATCGAAGTATGGTGGCGTGGGCTTTGTGCTGCCTAGGCCTACAAATGGTCTTGTAATCCTTGTGTTCTCAATTGAGTCAAGTCCTTGTGAGTTGAACAAGTAGCCAACATACGGACTATACATGCGGCCGGGGCGTTCGTCGCCGTTTCACATTGTGTACTGTTTATCTTAGCTTCTTCTACCTCCGTTCGGTGAGAGATAGAGCGAACAGAGGGCTCAATTCCAACAGGGGTTGGGGTTGGGCTCCGTCCTCCAAACCAGTTGGGCCGGTCTCCAACCGTTTCACGAAACCCGGCCTCCGGCTGGCCCAACCAGGCATCCGGGAACGGAAAGGAATCCTACTTTTTTGTCTCTTGTATTGGAATTTCTATATGTTATCCGTGCATCATTTGTTCCCGACCAGGGTAGGCACGATAGCAAAAAAAAAATTGTCCGCCCGATTCTCATCGACCGGTACGCAACCCACCTCCTTACCTTCGACTTAAATCCCGGTACGTGTCCACTTGGTATTTGCTGGAACATTCTCGGTCTTCACCGCCACCCCTGACCTTGACCTTATCTTCCTTTTTTCTCTTCTGTATCTTCTCTCCTTTCTCCCTCCACTTTCTTTCACCTACTTCCTCCTCTTCGTCTTCTTGCCTACCTATCTCCCCGCGCTCCTCCACCACTCTCTCCTTCGCATCGACATCTCAGCGCCCCCAACCGTTTCCTCCACATGAATTTATGCTTCTAGCCCTGTCGGTGTTTACCGCCAAGCCTACTCAGGGATACCCTTAGCAGTAAGGTTTGTAGGTAGGGATCGACGGCTCTGGAACTCGATGGTGCAAGGAACACAAAGATTTAGATAGGTTCGGGCCGCGAGTTGCGTAATACCCTATGTCCTGTGTGGTGGTTTGTATTGCCTTAGGTGTTGATTTCTTTCGAGGGGGTCCCTGTCCACCCTTATATATCCGGGGGGACAGGGTTACATGGAAAGTCCTAGCCGAGTACAGTTGGAGTCCTACTACATCACGATCGGGTAATTTCCTTTGTACTGCAGCTAGTTCTACGCCTATTCAGGTAGTTTACAAGAGAAGTAAGGTACATCCATGAGCTATCCCTTACTCTAAAACATTCTATGCCTATAAGCAGTCCCGCTGTCCCGGGTCTGACAAGCCCCCGAGCTCTTTGTAGCTGAGTCCTGCAGGCATCGAGTACTTGGCTGGGCATCTTCGAGTACTTCATGTAGTCAGAACATCCTTCTGGTTGCTTCTGGGCCTTCTTTCAGATACATCGAGTAGTCTTCCAAGTACTTCTAGTTCATCCGAGGCTGTGAGGTGCTCAAGCCCCGGAATCTTGATTATATATGGTGCGCGAAGTACTCGCGCTCCATATGGAGTAGCTCCCGAGCCTTAGGTTGAATCACAGAATCAGGCTGAGGGTCACTTCAGTCTTTTCTTCTTTATTTTCCAAAAAAATTAAAAAATAAATCTCTGATACATATGTCCCGCAGCCCCCGAGTCTTGAATTTAAATCTCTTCATTTATATTTAAGAATCAATGTGAACTCGTAGTAAAATGAAAACTTCCCTGAAAAGGAAAGAATCAGTTGGCATCCCAAATATTCACGAAATTGCCCCTAGAGACCGTATAAAGCCGGTTGAAAACTTCCGAGGGTTTTACCCCTTGAACTCCTAGCTGCCGTCAACCTCAGATTCACCTTTGCTTCTTCTCAGTCAGATTCCAAAGGCCCCTCTCGTAGCCCCCGAGCCAAAACTCGTGACTTTGAGATGGCTCCCAAGAAGAACAAATCCAAGGTTGAAGAGGAAGCTGTCGCCAATATGTCCATGGGCTGGTGTAAAAGCAAAATGTCTGAATCATTGGTCCAAGAATTGGAGAATATGGGTCTCCTCCAAGAGCAGGGCGTGAGCCAATGGCGCGCTGGTGAAGGAGAAGATTACCCCATAGAAGGTACCCTTGAGACCGTTATGTTCCGAGATTTCGTAGAATGTGGTCTCACTCTTCCCGTCTCAGAGTGTTTCTATAGAATGCTTCAATTTTGGGAAATCCAATTACACCATCTCACTCCTCAATCCATCTTGCATCTTTCCATCTTTACTCATTTCTGTGAAGTGTTCCTTGGAATTCTTTCCCATTTTCATCTTTTTCAACATTTCTTCTACCTCGTTCCCATTCCCAATGTGACCAATCCTGCCGTTGTTGGGGGCTGTGAATTGGTGCTCCGTCCTGAGACTCGAAACGAGTACTTGCCTTATGATTCAGTGGGTAAAGGAGCCGAATGGAAGAAGTTTTGGTTCCATGTTGGGAACTTTGAATCCCCGCTTCCAGAAAGGGTTGCTGGCACCCCCTAGGTCCAGGAAAGCTGGTCGAGTAAAGGACCTGGTGGCAGGCAAGTTGAAATCATTATGCGTGTTATTGCCACTATCGAGAGCAAAGGAGTCACTGGAGATCATGTGGTCTACTCCTTTGTTAGTCGTCGAGTCCAACCTCTCCAGCTCCGAAAGCATCCTGCATTTAGATATGAAGGCATGCAGGACCCCACTAGTATGTCTCCAGAACCAATGGCTCAGTCTGAAGTAATCAAGAAATGCTGCAAAGTACCCGACAACTTCGACAAGTCTTTGACGCTTCCAACGCTCTTCTGGGCACAACATCCTCCCGAGAATGCATGGGTATGTGTTTTGAAAACCATGTCGAATACTTGTAGTTAACATTTTTGATCTTCTGACGATTGCTTTTGCTTTATTTTGCAGAAAAATTATAAGTCCTGGTATTGTATGCCTCCGACTTCTGTAGATGCTGACTCTGATGACAGCAAGAAACGGAAGGTGACTCCCGGATCCATATTGCAGAGAAAAGTTCCTTGTCTTGATGCCGGCCAGTAAGTATATAATATTCTATTGATTTTATCCTGTTTGCCTCAGCTTTCTTATTTAGAATCTTGCTTGGCTAGGTTCCAACATCTTTCGGTGCATGAGAAAGATCAAGTTCAAGACTTCCGCAACTGGGTGTCGAGTGGTTCAGAAGGAACTAGTCGATCAGCCCCCGAGTCACCTGTAATTGGGTTGATTGAGACCCCAGCTGCCATTTTGCCAAATGTAAACACAGCTGAAAAATCAAGCGAGCCAAATCCTGAAGCACCTGAACATACTCCTGCGGCTGCTGAAGGAGCCTCCAAAGCTGGTGGGTCTGGAAGTAATGGAGCTGAAGGGTCGAAAGGTCCTGCCGTTCGACTAGTGCCTTTCCAGTCTATGCCTCAGTCAACCCAAGAGGAGTTGGGAAAAGAACTGTTTGATGGTCCACTGTTGTCTCTAGACAACATGAAGAAATTGGCAGACTGTATGCAGTGCAGCTTTAAATTTACCAAGGTGAGCCATGTGCCACTACTTGTCTTTGTCGAGTAGTTGTTGAGGTCTAACCAGTCTTGCCTTGTATGTCCTAGGATGTAGCCAATCGCTCCTTCCTGAAGTCTCATGCTCTGTATAAGATTATAGACAATCAGAAAACCTTCGAGGAGCAAAAAGCCATGATTGCCAAACTACTGGATGAATCCCTCGCTGCTCGTAATAAGCTATATGAAGCAAATCGACAGCATCATCTAGAGATTTGTGATATGAAGCGCCAGATCACAAATCTTGAAGAAGAAAGATCAAGGCTTCAGGAAGAAAATTCCAGACTTCAAAAGAAATTGCAAACTGCCCAAGCCTGTAAGTATCCAATCTTTTGCTTTGACTTTGCTTTGTCAATAATAATTACTGAAAAACCTTGCATCATGTTATCCAGAAGACCATACTCGACTAGTAGCAGCAGCTCAAGCTCTTGTGGATGTGGTTGGTTCTGAAGAGGAGTCGTCGAATAACAAGTCCTTGGTGGAGCGATTTGTAACACCCTAATTTAAATTTCAGTCTTTAATAATAAATTTATTTGGATTTATTTAATTTTCTAAGGATAATATGATTAGTCTTACATTTAATCTAATTTTGCTTCACAAGTAATTAAAACTTTTCTAGGTTTGAACTTGTTTGTGCATTCATGCTGGTGTATGGTTTTATTTCGGTTGAGTGCATAGGGTTTGAATTCAAATAGATTTGAGTTGGTTTGAAAATGAAAAGAGGAAAGGAAAATAGAAAACCCCAACCGGACCTAAACCCAGCAACCCAGCCAGCCCAACCCGCGAGCTGGCCCAACCCCTCTCCCACCCTCACCCCACACGGCCCACGACCAGCACGCGCGCCCTCTGTGCTCAGCGCCAGCTTACGCGCACAGCCCGCTCACTCCCTCTCCCTACGTGGCCCGCAGCCCAGCTTCCCTCCCCGCGCTCAGCGCAAGCGCCCCGCTCCAGCTCAGCCCCGGCCCACCTGCCAGCGCCCCCGCCTTCGCTGACAGGGATGGCCCGCTTGCCAGGTCCGTCTCCCTCACGCCACGCACGCGCAACTGAACCCCGTGATCCCCGGCCATGATCTTGCCGGCCTTCCTTATCGGGTGCGCACGCCGAGATACCCGGCGCCCCCTTTAAACACCCCCCTGCGATCCCCCTTTCCCCTATCCTCGCCCCCGCAGCCGCCGTCGTAACCCTAACGCCGCTCGCCTTGCTCCGCCGCGCAACACCCCCTGCGCCGCCATGCCCTCGCCGCTCTGCTGCACCTCCGCCACCAAGAAACCCCGCTGGAGCTCCGTCCCGTGCCCAAGACCGACCACGAGCTCGCTTGCCCCGGTCCGAACCACGTCTGCGCCGGAATTCGACCCGAGACCCGTCGCCGGTGAGTTGCTCCGCCGGTGCAATTTCACACCAGGCAAGTATAACATGAACACCACCTATCACCTTTAAACACATTTTCATACTGCATTCTAATAATGTATGCCTATAAGGACTTTCCTAGCCACTTTATATCCTTTATATATGTACCTTGGGTTGCATTTTGGTTAGTTGTGCTAGGTGCCGCGCTATAACACACTTAGTCCTTTTTAATTAATTTGATTAATGGTATATGCAACTTAATTCTGGGAGTGGCCTGTTTGAGTGGCTAACGTCTCGTTAAAAAATAGGTTTTTCTAGAAACATGGTTTAGGGGCCAGCACGGTGCTTAGTGCTTGGTTGGCCACTCTCCATAAGGACCGGTTCATAGAGCGACAATCTGGGACAACAGCGCTACCACAAGACTAGAATGGGACGGTCTTAGCTTACTAATTAGGTCTTTTTGGTTTGGAGTAACTTACCTGCGGGGCAGGGGTGGTAAGCTTCTATGGCCCTCGTACTGAGTGGCCTCGTCTGTGCTACGTGTCTTGACGCCCACTAGACCAGCTCCATCGTCGCCGATCCAACCCTCGCGGTTACTCCTTACCAACGAGATTCTTTGTAACGGCCTCGTAGTGAGTTTGCTAGTCATCTCACCTACGGAAGTGTGATGAACAACTAGCGGAGCTCACAACTTTTGGGTAAAGATGTGCAACCTTTGCAGAGTGTAAAACTGGTATACTAGCTGTGCTCACAGTTATGAGCGGCCCAGATCCTCCTTTTGATTAGTGGGGTTATCTTCCTTTGATTAGGGGGGTTCCCCGGGTGGTTTGGTTTGGTTTGGTTCTCAGTAGTTTATAATTAATTCTGATTAATTACTATGTAACTAGGGTATGGTAACTCATCAACTTGTAGTAATTAGCTTTAATAAAATTTTGCCAAGATTAAAAGCTAATGCAGTTGAGTCAGCCAACCTTAGAGCCTCATAGTTTGTGTTATACTTGTTGAGTACAAGTTGTGTACTCACTCTTGCCTACTCTAGGTCGCACGATTAGAGGAAGCTCCCCACAAAATTTTTGATGTCATGGCGGCTACCTCCAAGAATTACCTAACCCACATGATAAGAGTTGTCAAATCTTACTGCCTCACTTCAACTTAGCTCCCATAGCTAAAGGAATATCTCCCTCTTGTTCTGATGAAAAGTTCTGGGACTATTGTAAGGAATCAGAAGTGATTGCTGAGGAAATTCTGAAGAACATGACATAGTAGTCTGCTTGTAACAACTCTTGTAATCTTCATTGGGTTCTTGTCAATGTTCATAATTTGTATCTTGTTGGTGTATCTTCAGAAACATTATCTGATACCATAAGATAAGTACGAACTAATTGATCAAGCAAGTAGAATACTCGAATGGAGTAATCCTAGAAGTTAATCATTTAGGGTGAGTCCCGTCGAATTACCCAGGCAGAGAAACTTGTAAATATATCCATAAACTACTCGAGGAAGCGAGTAGTGTGTCCCAACCAAGGACTGGAGTAATCCATAAGACAAAACTGTTAGGTACGAACCCGTCGGGTTGCCCAAGACGTAAATGTTAAAGGGATATCCAAAAATTACTCGAGCAAGGCGAGTAAGGTGTCCTTTAATCAAGGACTGGAATAATCCTTAAGGCAAAACTGTTAGGTATAAACCCCATTGGGCTATCCAAGACATAAATGCCAAAAAGATATCCAAAACTTACTCGAGCGAGGCAAGTAAGGTGTCTAACTTGTAGACTAGAGTAACTACTAAGATTGACCTGTTAGGGCGAACCCCATCGGGTTGCCCAAGATGGACAAAATGTAGTAGTATCCATAACATACTCGAGCGAGCGAGTAGTTTTGCCTTTACAGCAAGGCTGGAGTTCTTTATAGTTGACCTGTTAGGGTGAACTCCGTCGAGTTACCCAAGATGGACAACAAGTAAAGATATCCATACACCTTCTCGAGCTAGGCGAGTAGGTTGCGCCCTTGTATTAAGGACAAGGATGCGGCTTGTGTAGTTATTCTGATGGAGAACTGTGTAAGCTATCCTGGATTGGTGATGCTGTCAACTAGAGAAATTGCCTTTAATGTAGTTGATATGCCGATAAAGACCCTTGCTTTATTAATGAAATCAACTGACATCACCATATTGCTTAGATCAAGGGTAGAACTTGCGCAAGTGCTCAATATTCTAGGAATTCGGTACCTCATTGTCATCTGCATCAGTGATTCTATATGATCCTGGTCTTGTAACCTTGGTTACGATAAATGGTCCTTCCCATCTGGAATTTAGCTTGTGCAGTCCTATCTCATCCTGGATCCTTCGTAGAACTAGATCTCCAATGCTGAAGGATCTTTGCTAGACGTTGTGGTCATGGTAGCGTCTGACTCCTTGAAGATATCTAGCCGATTGAGTTAGAGCGTTGACTTTGGCCTCTTTGACTGAATCTAACTCGAGTTGTCGAGCTTCATCTGCTTCTCCTTCTTGATAAGCTTCCACTCTTGGAGATCTCCACATGATGTCTGCCGGTAGTATGGCCTCTGACTCGTAGGTGAGAAAGAAAGGAGATTGTCTAGTTGCTTTGCTAGGCTGGGTTCGCAGCCCCCAGACTACATGAGGAAGTTCTTGAATCCACTTGCCACCTTTCTTGGTGTTGGCATAGTAGAGTCTTTTCTTCAAGCCGTCGGATACTAAATCATTGATTCGCTCAACTTGTCCGTTTGTCCGAGGATGAGCTACTGAGGCATATTTGACCTCAACGCAGGAGTTGTCACAGAAATCCCAAAAAGATTGTGATGTGAAGTTATAACCAAGATTTGTAATGATGGTGTGAGAAAAGCCGAATTTGTGGATAATGTCAGAGATGAAATCCACTGCTCTGTCGGATGAGATCTTGACAATGGGCTTGTACTCGATCCACTTGGTGAACTTGTCGACTGCTACCAGCACATGATTGAATCCTCCTGAAGCTACGGTTAATGGTCCGATCATGTCCAAACTCCAACAGGCAAACGGCCATGACGGATGGATTGTTATCAAGTTATGTGTTGGGACGTGAGTCTTCTTGCCGAAGAATTGGCAGCCAAGGCACCGTCTGACCAGGTCTTCTATGACCGAAACAGCTGTTGGCCAGAAGAATCCTGACCTATACGCCTTGCCGACTAGTGTCCTTGATGCAGCGTGATTGCCGCAAACTCCTTCGTGTATTTCTCGGAGGATGTCTTTGCCTTCTTCAAGGGTAACAAACTTCATGAGGATGCCTGAAGCAGAGCGCTTGTATAGGTTGTCGCCAACGTGGACCAAACCCTTGCTACGCTTGATGATGCGGGCAGCTTCAGTGCTTTTAGGATCAACATGTGATGGAAGCTTGAACTCCTTGATGAAGTCAATAAACTGAGTCCGCCAATCTTCATTAATCATCAGTACTTCTCTGACTGTGGCCGGGGCCTCCGTGTCAGTGGCTTATTGGCTTTGTGCCTTAACTGAAAGTTCATGGACAAAAACTCCCGGTGGGACAGCTACTCGAGTAGATCCAAGTTTGGAAAGGACATCGGCTCCCACGTTGTTGTTGCGATCGACGTGGTGGATTTCCAATCCGGAGAACTTGTTTTCGAGCTTTCTAATTTCTTCAATGTATGCGTCCATGGTATCCTTGTTGATGTCCCATTCCTTATTGACTAGTTGGACAACGAGTAGAGAATCACCATAAACGAGTAGTCGCTTGATGCCAAGAGAAACTGCTAGTCAGAGACCATGTAGCAGTGCCTCGTATTCAGCTTCATTATTGGAAACCTTGAACAAGATTTGGAACACATACTTCAATTGCTCTCCCTTGGGGGAGATGAATAGAACTCTAGCACCGCCTCCGTCGAGCTTGAGTGAACCGTCGAAGTACATTACCCAATGGTCTGGAACGTTGTGAGGTGCTGGAATCTGATTTTCCCACCATTCAGCTAAGAAGTTACTAGTGCCTGTGACTTGATTGTTGTTCTTGGCTTGAAGTTGATTTCCAAGGCTCCCAGTTCCACTGCCCACTTTGAAATTTGTCCAGTGGCATCCCGATTGTGGAGTATATCCCCCAATGGGAAGTCAGTTATTACTGAGATCTTGTACTCGTTGAAGTAATGCCGGAGCTTCCTGGAGGTGATTAGAATTCCATACAGAAGTTTTTGAATTGATGGATATCTAACCTTTGATTTAGAGAGTACTTCGCTGATGAAGTAGACTGGTCTCTGAACGCCGTAAGCGTGGTCTTCCTCCGGGCGTTCGACTACTATCGCCGTACTGACTACATGGGTAGTCGCAGCAATGTAGAGGAGTAATTCCTCACCGGGTAGTGGAGCTGTTAGAATCGGCGGTGACTGGAGATGATGCGTGAGATTCTCGAGTGCTTCTGCGGCTTCTGTAGTCCACTCGAATTTATCTTGTTGCTTTAGGAGTTTGAAGAAGGGTAATCCCTGTTCACCAAGCCTGGACAAGAATCGATTCAAGGCTGCCATGCAACCTGTAAGCTTCTGGACGTCCTTGATGGTAGCTGGAGCGTCCATGGCCATGATGGCATTGATCTTCTCTGGATTAGCCTCAATTCCTCGGTTACTGACGATGAATCCGAGTAGTTTTCTAGAGGGTACACCAAAGACGCACTTGGTTAGGTTGAGCTTCCAGCGGAACTTCCGGAGGTTGTTGAAGGTCTCTTCCAGGTCAGTAATAAATTGATCCTGGGTCTTGGTTTTGACAACGACGTCGTCAACATAGGCTTCAACATTGCGATGTAGCTGGTTAGAGAAGCACATCTGTATCGCACGCTAGTAGGTAGCACCAGCATTCTTCAACCCGAAGGACATGGTCTTGTAGGCGTATGCCCCGTAAGGAGTGATGAAGGCCGTCATGATTTGGTCTTCTTCTTTTAGGGCGATCTGATGATACCCTGAGTAGCAGTTAAGGAAGGACAACAGGACACATCCTGTTGTCGAGTCAATTACTTGATCAATGCGTGGTAGCCCGAAAGGATCCTTTGGGCAGTGCTTGTTTAGATCGGTGTAGTCGACACACATCCTCCACTCGTTGTTGTTCTTCTTCTGGACGAGCACAGGGTTAGCCAGCCATTCGAGATGATAGACTTCCTTGATGAACCCTGCTGCGAGTAGTTTTGCCAGCTCTTTCTTGATGGCTTCTCGCTTGTTCGATGAGAAACGCCGTAACCGTTGCTTCTTTGGTATGGCTTTAGGGTCGACCTTCAAGGCATGCTCGATCAACTCCTTGGGCACCCCTGGCATATCTGCTGGTTTCCACGCAAATACGTCTCGGTTGGCCCTAAGGAAGTTGACGAGCTCGAGTTCCTATTTATCACCCAGTCTTGCTCCGATGATGGTTGTTTTAGAGTCATCTCCCTCTTGTAACTGGGTAGTCTTGGTGCCCACATCACCGGTTGGTTTAACCGATGATTGGCTTGGCTCCTTGGAAGGCATCGGCTCCTTGAGTAAGAGTTCCTTAGCAGCAGCAAGTATTTCGCTGACAGAACTAGGGACCCGGATTGTGGCCGCATGATCTATTGCTTCCTTATCACACTCGAAAGACTTGAGGAGGTCTCCACGTAGTGAAAGGACTCCTGTGTTGCCTAGCATCTTGAGGAGCAGGTAGACATAGTGCGGTACTTCCATGAACTTGGCTAGTGCAGGTCTTCCCAAAATAGCATGGTAGGAAGATTCGAAGTCGGCTACTTCGAACTTGATGTATTCTGTCCGGAAGTTCTGTTCTGTACCAAATGTAACTGGGAGAGTAACCGAGGCGATTGGCGTAGAGGAATCCCCGGGGATGATGCCGTAGAATGGAGCCTTGCTTGGAGTAAGCAGACTCATGTAGTTGAATCCCATCTTTGCCAAAGTACTTGCAAAGATCAGGTTGAGCCCACTTCCGCCGTCAATGAGTACTCGAGTAAGCTTGGAGCCCTGGACGACTGGATCGAGTACTAGCGGGAACTTTCCAGGTTCAGAGAAACTGGTCCATTGATCTTCCCTGGAGAAGATAACAGGGACCTCACTGTACTTCAGTGGCCTCTGAATTGCTGGCTCGACTGAGAGGCTCTCTCTGAGTAGGAGCTTTTGAGCTCACATGGAAAAGCTGGGATCTCCTCCGAATATGACATTGACGACGTTTTGTTGTTGTTGGAAACCGTCATGGTCTTTCTTGTCGTCTTCGTCATCTTTGCCCTATTTTTTCTTAGGGGTGTCTACAGGTGCCGACTGGAAGGATTTACGCATGATCGTGCACTCCCACATCGAGTGGTTGCTCTTGGGGTGGATTGGACATCTCTTGTTATGAAGAATCTTGTCGAACTGGTCCTACGGCTTGTCGCCCTTCTTGCCACGCGGGGTGCGATCCATAGTACCGATTGTGTCGTCAGGCTTGCGTTTACGCGCAGGATCTCGCTGGTTGCTGGGCCCTCCACAGTCATTATGGCGCTTCCCATTGTTGTCGTTGTTGCGGTGTGGGAAGCGATTGCGTTCTTGCTCTTCTTTATCTGCCTAGCGCTGCAACATGTGTCGTAAATCCACCACCGTTTTGGAGCGATTACGCCCGAAGTCGCGGTACAGAGATTGGATGGTGATGCCGCTCTGGAAGTAGTCGATGACGTCGGCGGCAGCGACATTGGGGATGGTGGCTCTTGTGTCGAAGAAGCGCTTGACGTAGGATCTGATCGACTCGCCTTGCTCCTGTTTGCACATGGACAGGGCGTGTCGAGTAGCTACTCGATGTAGCGACCCTTGGAAGTTGTCGATGAAGGCCTTCTTGAGGTCATCCCACGAGTGTATGGACTCGCGTGCCAAGCTTTTGAGCCATGTGAGGGGTGCGGGTTCCAAAGCCATTGGGAAGTAGAGGACCTTGGTGCTGATGTCTCCCCCTGCAACACTAACAGCGGTCGAGTATAAACGTAACCATTGAGCAGGATCTTGCTTACCGTCGTACTTCTAGATGTTTGTCGGCTTGAAATCCTTTGGGTACTCGATGTTGTCGAAGACTCTGCTGAGAGCGGGGAAGCGATCGGAGTTGTCCGCAAGCTGTGCTCTACATCATGCGTTGATGATATCCCGTGCGTCCATGATGGAATCGGCTACCTCTACCCTGTTGTTCCCGCGGTTATTGTTATTGTGGTTTGGCTGAGGCTCAGGGGCTTGGTTTACTGGTGGTTGGCCGCCCCTGGGGGTGATGGCTGCTCGCGGCTTCTTGATCCTCTTGATTTCTTTGGTTTTGCTGCTCCTGTTGTTATTGACGCTCGTGGCCTCCGAGGGTACGACTTGCCTGAGGTATGACTGTTGCAGTAGCCCTTGATCGCGTACTGTGGAGTGAGGACAGCGGGTTCTGTCTCTTGAGTTGTTCAATAGCATTCTTGTTGAGATTTATGACTTGTTCTATCTCTAGATTCCGGGGCATCGTCATGAGTTGCAAGGTTGCTTCTGTCACTGCAGCAATTGGTGTTTTGAAGACCGGGTCTGCGACATTGTTGAATTCGTTGTTGAGGTTGCGCGGAGGAAGACGAGCACGTTCAGTTGCATGAACCCTGCGCTCCTCTTTACGTCGATTTCTTGCCCTGCGAGCTGTGCGAGAAGCTTCATCTTCATCTGGTGGAGCATCTTGGGTCAGATTATCTGCTAAAATCTGATCAAAGGCTTCGTTTGGATCATGCTGACTAGCTTCAGGTTGTTGGATGATGATTGGAACCAGACGTTGAGGGGAGAAGCTTTCCAAATTTGAGTCGTAGTAAGCTAGAACTGTTTCTCCGGAACCAGTTTCCCTCTCGGTTGCGAGGGGAGTACCATGTTGAAACAGAAGATCATCAATACTTGTGACTTCCCGAAGGTTGTCGAGTAGTTCCGCGAGGGTATGACTTCGGTAAGATTTGAGTTGCATCTTTGCCAGCGCATTGCTGATGCGATCCAGGCTATCTTGAGGTGACTTGACTGGATCTGGGTATACGTCGAAAACGGGTGCCTCTCGGCTAGCGATGACCAAGTGGTTTTCGACGCGGAGTAGATGATCCAAGCTATTTTTATAGATGGATTTAATCATCTGTTTATAAGCTGATGATGAATTGTGCAAGCCAAAAATGGGTTGAGGAAAAGGAGTCCCAATCCGAGTAGATTTCGATTTGAGATTGATCTGAGTCCGAGTGGAACTCGAATTGTCTTCGAGTTTCGGCTCGATCTCCTTGGCGAGGTCGGGAAGCAACATGATGCCGTGATCGTTTGATCCGACGAGTTTGTTGGAATCTTCCGACGTGGTGATCTTCGGTGCGGGAGAGTTGGTTAGGTGGCTGTCGAAGCCGCCCGAACCATTGGCGACGTAGACCCACGAGCCGAAGACGAAGGTGGCACCTTGAGGAGGCGCCATGGTGCTGGAAGCGAAGGTGGCCATCGAACTCGTCGATGAACTCGCCAAACCCCCTACCTGGCGCGCCAGCTGTCGGTGTTTACCGCCAAGCCTACTTAGGGATACCCTTAGCAGTAAGGTTTGTAGGTTTGGATCGACGGCTCTGGAACTCAATGGTGCAAGGAACACAAAGATTTAGACAGGTTCGGGCCGCGAGTTGCGTAATACCCTATGTCCTGTGTGGTGGTTTGTATTACCTTAGGTGTTGATGTCTTTTGAGGGGGTCCCTGTCCGCCCTTATATATCCGGGGGACGGGGTTACATGGAAAGTCCTAGCCGAGTACAGTTGGAGTCCTACTACAGCACGATCGGGTAATTTCCTTTGTACTGCAGCTAGTTCTACGCCTATTCGGGTAGTTTACAAGAGAAGTAAAGTACATCCATGAGCTATCCCTTACTCTAGAACATTCTATGCCTATAAGCAGTCCCGCTGTCCTGGGTCTGACAAGCCCTACAGCAGTCGCTACACACCCGTCCTCAATCCTGTTTAGCTCATTTCATTTCTAGGTCTTCCAATGTGGTTTCAATGATGATCATCCGTTCCTCTTGCTCCCCCGCTTGTTCCCCTCCTTCACAGGTATGTCTCTCCTGTTGCCAACCCTAACCAGAATATTGTTCCTTTGCAATAATCTCTACTGATTCCGTAATAATACACTCCACCGCTTACAGATCCACAATAACAACATTACCAACATGTCTGCTACCAACAATTTATACCATTTCAATCGCTCTGCTGCATACTTACGTTTTATTTCCCTTTAGCGAAAGATTTTCTATTTCATATCATGTCAATCAACTAACCTAGTATAGCTTCCCATTATGTACTTCTCCCAACTTCAGCACTCATGTTTCTTAATACACTTTTGCTATGCAGATTGTTTTCATTCCTGCATATTTCTACAGATCTGCTTGAACATTGGCAGACATCGCTTACTTAAATAAGCAGGTTCGCACGTCTTGTTTCTCCACAAATATTGCTTCCCTATTTGATGATACTATACTTTCAGCTTCACTATGCGGTCTCCTCCTTGCATGCTAATTTAGTACAACCCGGTTCCTTCTCTTTCTTTGCTTCATAGTGGGACATTTCCTATTTCAGTAAGGACCACGTTCGAGGCATTCAGAGCTTCAAGCCCCACTTAACCACTCCAGGTACTAATCCACTATCGCTGCCTGTTTTGCTTCCTAACCTTATACATTGTGTCTACCATTTCTTCAAGCTACTAAATGGAATTATTCCCACACATGCCACATTTCTGTGTCCACAAGTCAAATTTCTGTTTACCTCTGTGGTGCTATCTCCATAGACCAGTGATATGGTCATACTCTCTGGCTATTTATAACATACTATTACTCTGGACTGGCAACATTTCGGCATACTATCTCAAATTTATAATCTCCAAGCAAAAATCTACAAGTTACTATTTTTTCTGCTGAAATGTTCATCATATATATACACACACATATATACTTATTGTTATATGGTAACCTAGGCCCAATCCCAAACCCAGCTCCGCCTCCCCCACCCTAGTCCGTACTGTCGCCTCCCCCCCCCCCCACCCCCATCCGCAACCCTAGCCCGCCCGTCTGTTCCCCCCACCTGCCCCAACTCACGGTTAGTTCCCTGACACGACGCTGCTTCGCCACCTAGCTCCCGATTCGTCTGTCATTCCTCCATCGCCGATCTCGGGGCTGGCGCCGCCGGTGAGCCTCTGCGTGCCCCCGCTGTCAAGGCAACACCCTCTCGTTCCCGATGCCGCTCGCTCCTCCCATCGCTGGTTTTCCTGAAGCCGCTCCGCCACCAAGCTCGCGATCTATCCGCCGTTCCTCCCGTCGCCGATCCCAGGACTGGAGCCACCGGTCAGCTCCTGCGTGTCCCTACAGTCAAGGCGACGCCCTCTCGTTCCCGACGCGGCTCACTCCTCTCGTTGTTGTTCCGCGAGACCGATCTACCATCGACACTACTACAAAAACTGATTAACAGCAATATTTTTCTGGAGCACTGAGGCGGGCACAAAAAATAACCGCTTCTGTTAATACAACTATTTTCAGAGGCATACACATTACAAAAAAGAGCCTCACTTAATATTCCGGAGGCCCACCAAAAGCTCATTTCTCAACCCACTACCCGATTCATATAATATATATATGTGTATATATATGTGTGTATATATATATATATGTGTATATATATATATGGAACTGTTTATTTGTAGTGGGCTATAGAATAGCCTATTTTGTGGCCGGATCCAACCCAACGCACCAGTGCACATGGACGCACCCTGATGGTGCCCAGCTTCCGCACGCGTGGCCCGCCCCCATCCTGGCTTGGCTCAACAACCATGACCACGGCTCGGCTCAGCCCAGCCACCCGTCCCGAGCGCTGAGGATCAGCGGTGCCCCGAAATTGCTTTCTTTTCAAATCTGCAGGTGACATTCCTAATCCCCGCATTCCTTTGCTTTCGCCGCCGCCGGACAGGACCACAAGCCGCCGATGGAGGTGGTATCGATGCAGCCTCCTCTCCTCAGGGCTTCGAGACCATTCGCGTCACCGTAATAGTTCCTGGCATCTGCAGCCACTACTGGTGATGGGTTTGGTCGCTCCATGGGATCCTTTTTTTTCAATGCTGTTCTGACGGAGGTAAAGCTTCGAATCCATCCACTAAGTTGCTGGGTAAAAGAATAGTTCTTCTTTACCACCGTTCCAATTCCGTTCCCCATACGACTAATGCAGATGTCCGTGATGGGCTCAAGCAGCCGCAGCTCCGACATAAACCTGGGCAAATCTGGGCGCAGGAACACGGTTTGTGATACATAACTTATGTTTTGCTGTTGGATCGACCGCCAATTTCCCCAATTCGTTGCAGACTAAAGTACTAAACTTGATTTTCAGTCACCACTGGGATGGAGATTTATTCTTATACTAACAATGATGATCACGCCTGTGATTCGCTCAGCGTTACAACAAGCAAACTGGCGTACAATATGCATCTCTAGGATCACCACTGAAAAACAATCCTCATCATTCTGGTCACCACATTATTATGTTGGGAACTTAGAACTACCTTTCTCTGAACATCATGTACCATATATAGCCATGGGAATTATTGTAAATATGCATCTCTAGGATCTTTTGCCGCTCATCTAGTAAATTAAATGTATTACTATGAGCTGTATGGATGACGAGCAAGGAAGCAATATGTTTTTCATGAAACTTGATTTATAGTCAAAACAACAGTTAATGTATTTCATGCTATGCGCACAATAATCGATTAATCTTTTAGAGTTTCCATGTTTCAATTTTATTCAGCATTTGGCACTTGTTTATTTCCGAATTTCTGATCAAATATAGGCTACCATGTTTGTGGTGCCCATTCAGCCTTGCACCTGGATGTTACAATAATTGACCTGATAGTCAATTAGCCATCTACTATCCTAGATTTGTGCTCTGAGTTGTATGCTGCAAATAACAAGTCAATTGTGCTATCTGAAAGATAGAGTTTTGGGTGGGCTTCTTCAGCTATCAGCAGAGAGGTCAGGGAGCAGGGAACTAGTTTTTGATGGACCAACTCCCTCACCACGTACATATTTATGTTAATTGTTTTGTTAATAAATTGTGCACGAAACACCTTTACTTGACCTCATAGAGGCATCTACTACACCTACTGGCCACTCGCAGCTGCCATTGCCGCTATAGAGGAGCTATTATTTCTGATCATTCTGATTGGCAAGCTAGATCTGTCTTTCTTTTTACTGGGAATTATATTGTATGATTGCCTACCTTTCCAGCGCAATCTAGTTCGTTATTTCAAATTTTTGTCAAACTACAAATGCAGGAAAAGGTACCTCAATTCAGGTCAAGCCTCTCCTCTGCATGTTTTACAATCCAGTAACCCACTGAGCATGATCAAGAAGCTTTCGGCTCGATAACATCCGCAGGCCTTCATCATGATATCTGCATGCCTAGTGTTTATTGTTTTGTACTTCTATTTTTGTTTACCCCATGCACAAATGCATGGGTGTGTTATGTATTGAAGCTCGATGCACAAATTAAATAAAACCTTATCGTAAATCACAGATAAGGCGCATTGACGCTCGTTCTATTTGTCGTCTTGAGCCATCCGAATTACTATAATTATTTTATGGTAAATCAATCTCTTCATTTGAAGATCATGATCCCAACTTGTGGTACGAAAGTTACAACATCCGGAGAATGATGAAGTCGTCAGCAACCTTGGAAGCATGCAAGCTTTTGTGCCCCTAGTTAACGTTAGTTGAACTTTCCTAATTGTTATCGTGAAATCTTGTATATCTACTTTCGTGGTAATTCATCTTGTTATTATAGTGACCGGTTTGTCAGAATCGTCTCACAGTATTTGCATTATCGTAACAATTTAACCATACTAGTAACTGGTTCATCTTGTTATATTATTGTTGTAGCTGGATTAACGTAATTGCCTGGATATTTACCTTCGTTGGTTTTATATTTACCACACTCTCATTCTAGAAATCTCGTAACTCATGCACGTGTACACTAAACCATGCTAATGCGTCATCGTAACCCTCTCTATCACTAGCTTAGTGCAAGCGGCGACATACCTGAACTCGATTTTCCCGAAATCAGCGTGCACGAACTAATTACCGTTCATTCATTTTCCATAAATGACCGTGACTACCAGCCACCAGCGGTTGCAGCTCGGCTCGGCTTACGTGGTTGGCTCAGCAGTGACGCCCGCAAATTACGCAACAAGCATAAATGGCCAAATGGCTGCGTCGCATCGGACCATGGCTCGCTTGACGGTGGGTCTGCTGGGCTGGCCAGAGAATAAACTATTTTGTGGCCGGCTACAGAATATATATATATATACATATATATACACACACAGATATACGGTGAAACTAAAATACAACAAGGTGCAGTGCAATTGCTATAGGAAATGCACAGATCCTTTGTCGGCCTCATATAACTGCTGGTCCAACCTCGTGCATGCAAAATTATATGAGACGACCAATCACAGCTCATCATCCGCCACTCACCAGAAAGCATGCATGAGAGAATCTTTTTTTGATTCGGATTGAAAAAATACAATATCTTTTAAACTATAGCTCCGATTTCATATCCATTTACAGCAGGTTGTTGGAAAAACTGTGCTTAACAAACCGAGATCCATGAATACTATATTTGATGAACTTTTTTTTCAAGTACGTAATTGCAACTTCATTGTACTATAAGTTACCATCACAGCCACATCACAATTGCAACTTGGCTGTAACGTAGTTAACACTTATTGCAACCACTTAGAACCTAATTTCTACCCAATTGCAACTAGTTCAACTAGTTACAATCTAGTTGCAAGTCTAGTTAGTGAAAGTTGTTACCTGTTACTACTCAATTACTACCTGTGTAAGAAATTATTACTTATTGCAAGCTAGTTATTATTAGTTGCAATCCGTTACTAATAGTTGAAAATCAATTACTACTCATTTGCAACCCAGCTACTGCTGGTTACAATCAGTTACTAGTTAGTTGCAACCAGATAGTACTAGTTGCAACCTCTAATTAGTACTAATTGCAATCCAGTTATTGTTCCAGTTGCAACCTAATTACTACTAGTTGCAATCAAGTTACATGCAATCAGTTGCTACACAGTTGCAAGTCAACTCCTACTCTAGTTGCATCCAGATTTACAGATGAATCTAATTATAGAGATCGGATGCAAATAGTACATATAGTTGCAACTAGATAATATATAGAGTTGCAATCGATGGTACACAAAGATGCAATTTACATAAAAAAAGTAAAAATATATTGATATTGGATCTTGTTTTGTTAAGTATATTTTATTGAGTAAGATGCAACAAACGATTTGTCAATCGAAGTTACGGTTTAGGAGAAATTTTATTTCAAAGAATTGAACCAACAAAAGATTCTATCCATGCATGCATGCATCAAGTTGACTTTTGTGTTAGACGACATAGATTAGTATAGGAAGCATGTACAAATATTTGATCGGATGCATGCGTACTGTGCGGGGGTGGTTTGTCGGGCTCAGGTGCTTGTTGGACCAAGCGCGCCTGTTGGCCTGGGTGCATTCTATGTATAGAATGCACCCAGGTGCATTATTCCATAATACTATATATATATATGACTGGTCTATTTAGCATGCGGGTTGTTGAATAGCTATTTAACATCCATGGCGGAGCAGCCCAAGAACTCCGGCGAGGGGAGAAATTACGGTGCTTTGGTTCGTGGGTAGTAAATCTCTAGGGCGGGTGTATTTAATGAATAATTTGACTCCGGCGAGTGGTAAAAGCTGGCTGACAGTCAGGTGTTTTAATGCAGACTTGATTGATGGCCACTGATATTTTGGAGCATGGTTGTGTTTCAATGCACCATAGTGATAAACAATATTTAATTGGTGCAACGACAATTCCTCGATCTGTCACAGGAATTCCCTGCTGTTGCCAGCGTCGAGCTCAATATTTACTACTTGGAGTTGTAGAGGAGTAAAAAGCGACCCTTCTATGTCATGAGCGAACTTTGTTTTTGGATACAATTAGAACCATGCGAAATATGTAATGACATATCTAAAAAAACACTAGCTAATCACACAGAATTTGAAAAATATTAAAAAAATCTTCACCAGGCGTTATGGCGGATCCATTTTACTGGTAATTACTGGATTCCTTAATACGGTCAGCATGCAGTCCAGGTTCAGTGGATCAACTGAGGAAAAAGTAAGGCAGGTTTGCATGACAACAAACTGCGTGATTAATGCAAGATTACCTTCATTCTTTCTTATTCTGTTTATTATTGCATCCTTCTATGTGCACAGTGATCCATGCTTGCATGAAAATTTGTATGTGTGGAAAATCTTTTAAATGAGTATGCAGGAAGGTACTTTTGCAAATGACAGGAGTATTTTTAATTGGTTAAAGTCCGTTTTTCAACCCTAAACTATCACGATAGTCTGATTTTGGCCCTTGAACTACGAAACCGGACATCCTACACCTCCAACTAACGAAACCGTTTGAAAAACAACCCTGGCTCAGCCAAAGGCGGTTTGCTACAGTAAAATTTTCGAATTTCTAGAATTTCACACCTCTCTCAATTAAATAATAAAGAAAGTATAGTTAATATTATCTAAAAATCATGATATTTTTTTGGGAGGTAGATAAAAAGACAAGGAATTTATTTTGGCTAGATGTGATACATTAAACATAATGGAATTTGAATTATAAAAATTTTAAATGGTTAGATTTCAAAATTTCTTCAATTTTTGGGTCAGCTAAACCTTTGATAAAAATGAACTAAAAATATGATAATTCATAATTTTTTATTTAGTTTAATAAGGTTTTTTTTTGCCCAAGTTTTTAAGAAAGTTTTTGAATTCCTTCACAATGCTCAAATTTGAATCAAATTTGATTCCTCAAATTTAATTTATGATTTTCTATAGAAATTGGGCTAACAAAAAAATACCTAACTAAACTAAATAAAAAATTATGAATTATCATATTTTTAATGCATTTTTATCATAGGTTTAGCTGACCTAAAAATTCAAGGAATTTTGAATTCTACCTATTTTTAAAATTTTATAATTCAAATTCCATTTTGTTTAATGTATCACATCTAGCCAATATAAATTCCTTGTCTTTTGATCTACCTCCCAAAAAAATATCATGATTTTTAGACAATATTAACTATGCTTTCTTTATTATTTAAATGAGAGAGGTGTGAAATTCTAGAAATTCGGAAATTTTACTATAGCAAAACCGCCTTTAGCTGAGCCAGAGTTGTTTTTCAAACGGTTTCATTAGTTGGAGGTGTAGGATGTCCGGTTTCGTAGTTCCAGGGCCAAAATCGGACTATCGTGATAGTTCAGGGTTGAAAAATAGACTTTACCCTTTTTAATTCACAATAGGAGTAATTTTTTAAATGTCACAAGTATTTTTCAAATTGACATAGGATTATCCTTCAAATGTTAGGTCCATATTTCAATAGAAATATTATTCTGCGAGTTGAATATGATTCAACGCGTGCGATGGAGCCTCCACTGGAGCTCCGATGAGCATGGTACAAGCAAAATTACTCTGCTTTCATATGCGATAGTAAAAATCAAATCCAACCTGCATTGCGCATCTGTGTTAATGCCTTTTGATTTCAGCACTCCGGCGGCTCTTGCAACCGGAAATCTGGCAAGCCTCTGGGACCGTAATATCCACCATTTTCGTGCCGCAGCCTTAAAAAGTCAGTAGCTAGCTTCTCGAGCTCCAACGAGGTCTTATGACCGTAATTAGTTTGTAAGCGAAGGAGTAATTTTCTCTGGAAAACAAGGAGTGCTTACTCCTTTTTCCCTACGGAGTGCTTACTCCTTTTCCCCCATCACAGCTTGACGAAGCATCAGGTGGGGCTGGGAAAGTGGGGATCAAATCCATGCATTATTGCTTAACAGTTTTGACGAGGGAGGTGAGTATTAGGGTAAACAAAATTAAGACAATTAATTGCCACCAATTATAGAGCAAAATGGGCATAATAAATATGGCAATAATGCCTATTTTATTTGTTACCAATAAATAGCAATCAATGGTGCGATTTGCATGCATAAACCAATCCCACCAAGCCACCGTAAAAGGTTAGTTTTTGGACCGTAAATTGTGGACCGTAAACCAATCCCACCATGCCGAAGATAAGAGATGTGCACTTTTAATTGCATTGATGTTATGGATTGCATGCTGGTGGGAGAAGTAATAGCCGGGGTGGCTTTTACTCGCCGGAGTTGGGTGGCGCCGGCAGGGGTGTTGAATATATATATATATATATATATATATATATATATATATATATATATATATATATATATATATATATATATATATATATATATATATATATATATATACCAGAGGGAGCTAGGGTTTCCAGACTTCTCCCCTCCCTCACCCCCTCTCTTTTGCCCCTCTCCGGCGGCTGACCCCAGATGCCACCCCCATGCCACACCCCCCCCCCCCCCGCCCCGTCCGGCCCCCTCCCTCCGCCACCCGCGGCCAAGGCCAAGGCTGGCGTGCAGCGCGGTCGAGGCCAGGGTGGCGGGCACGAAGTGGCCCCCGATGCCGCCCCCCCCCCATCCGGCCCCTCCATCTGCCACCCCCGGCCGAGGCCAGGGCGGCCTGAGGCTGAATCCACGCTGCCTAAGGCCGAACCCGGCGACGGCGTGGCTAGGGAGGCGAGATCCGGGGGCGGCAAGAGCCGGGGAGGACGGTAGAGGAGCAAGGTGGCGACGAAAGAGGAGCACGGCGGCGGCGGAGGAGGAGCACAATGACCAGCGGAGTGGATCCGGCGCGCTCGGGCGGCGACAGCCGCTCGCGGCTTAGCGACCGCGCTCAACTACGACGGGGCGCGCCAGCATAGATGGGCTCGACAGTCCTGTCCCTTTTTTATTTTTTTATTCGATTTACAGAGGCGGTCGTGCAGACACCTCTGAAAATACCTTATTTACTGAGACGATTGCTCAGAGGCGGTTGCCCTTGACCACCTCTGAAAATGTATTTTAACCTCCTCTAAAAAGAATAATATAGTAGTGTGATTCTCCTCTGGCCTGCCTTCCGATCAGGTGATTCCTCCGCTGGCTCCAGGTCCCCTTCTAATTCCCCATCTTTTGATGGTCGCCGCCATCATTGCGCTCGTGTTCCTGCTCCTCTGCACGACGCCCAGGAGGTGCTGCGTCACCATATACCCGAATTGCTGAAGGAGAGAAGGGAAGGGAAGGCAATGCATGTTGGAAATATGCATTTAAAGAGACCAGATTTCAATTTGAGGCAAAATAGAAATAACAATGCTACTGCTAACTCTAACAGAATTGAAAACTGGTAGAGTAAATCGAGCTGAAACATACCCATGTTAAAATCAATTACTCTTACCGATCAGCGCTCCGTCCTCGTGAAGAGACGATGCAGTGCAGATCGTAGCAGTGCAGAATGTAGTTGATCAGCCTCAAGCAGTCACGCAGTTGCACTGCCCAGAAACCTTATTGTCGGCCCTCATGAAAGCTTCACGATGGCAACGGCTCGGAGATACACCGCTCACCCTTATCCTCAGTGCACACCAAGGAGAAGAGTCGGCGCGGACTAGCAGCTCAATAACACAGCACAACAAGAGATGGAAAAAGGCAAGAAAATTCAGAGAGAAATCTGAATGTTGACAGTCCACTTATATAGGCGCTGCTGGCCTCAAGGAGTCATTATCTTTTTGATGACGCCCATAAAAGACATTAAAACATAGAGTCGTTATCTCTTTGATGACGCCCATAAAAGAGATTAAAACACAGAGTCGTTATCTCTTTGATGAAGCCCATAAAAGACATTAAAACACATTCAGGATGATCATGATAATTTACTAGGTATTATGGTATTAACCGGGCATTGATTAGCGCCTAATCAGTGCACAACGATTCAAATGTGAGGGACACAAGTGGCAAAATATGTGCTGAATTACACCCACACGACTGCACGTCCCAAGCCACAAGTCACGCAGATACGCATGCGTGCGTGCTTGTGTTGGTGTGTGTTCAGCAAAGCCTTACACACTCTATCTCTTGGCTTCTCCATTCAACGCATGGAAAGTGCTCCAATATTTAAGTTGGTGTTCATTTGTTTGTACTAGCAATGCGGGACTATACCAACTAGTCACATGTTGCTTTGAAATTCTCCTTAATGAACCATAAATGGGCTAACTTCCAACAACGCATCCTCTATCAAGCTAAGAGGAAGAGGTCTCGAGGCCTCAAGGTGCACGCAGGGAGAAGGTTCGTGGCGGAGCAGAGCAGGCCAGGTATGGATCGGTTCCAGATTTCATTTTCACTTCTTGACTTACTTAAATCATGTTCATCCTACCACAGTTCATGATCTAATCAGTGTGTATATGCTAACATGCATTAGCCGGACGTTCTCTGTGGCCTGAGTTGATATTATAGCTTTGGGAAAAATGGTAGACACTACCTGAAACTATTATTTGCACTGTTGTTGATATATTATCATGCCCTGTTCTACTTTTGCTCTCTGTTTCTTGAAGTTTAGAATAGTTAGAACGCAATTAGGCAGCAGAGAGATTCAGAAATCTTCTGTACTTGTTAGGTGGTTCTTCAGTGAATCTAGATGGACTAGTCGCCTCCACGAGGAAACCACTAAAGAACACAAGGTTAGAAAATACTAAAAGATTTTGCCAAAGATCTTTCAGGCAGATATATTAAAAATTGATCAGCACTTGTAAAAATATCATATTCAGCTAGTTGATTCTGTGCTCATCATCCAGTCCAGATATTGTCACTGTCCATGTTAGGGGAAGTATCCTGATGCTTTTATGCAATTCATGATTCTCTTTATTTCCTCATTTTTAAAGAGTTGAAATTACAAGTGAAATCTGTCCGTTGCAAGAGTTTCTTTTCTTCATTGCATCAATTTATTAATCACCAACCTTATATCGCGCTTGTTAGAATTTTCTCCTTTTTCTTCTGGCTCGAGACCTTCTCGTAGTTGCCGATGGATGGACGGTCGGGTCCGATGGAGCCTTTCGGTGTGTCTGTCGATGATATTGTCCTATCCCCAAAACATGGTCTGCCTTTCTTGCAACCTGGAAGGCTTTTCCGTATTCTATCTAGCACGGATCAGTCAGCCACCTCCTTTGATGAAAATGTTACATGGGGAATTATTATGAACTTTAAAAAGTGAAATCCAACGGTGAAGGTATTTAAACAGTTAATCTCATCTTCAACCTAATTTGCTAGTATGGCTTTCTATTTTCTTTACATGTTTAGAATATACAAAATGAATTTTATCTAGAAAATGTTTGGTGATGCATTCCATTACAGCATTATGTAGTTATACACTTTAATGTGGGTTGGGATGGGATTTTATGCTTAAGCCGCAATATGTCGGATCACAGTTCATTGTCATGTTTTGATGATTAGGATCCTTCATGGCTCTTCTAGGATCCGCTCGTGTTCATGAGTTTTGACCAATTGTGACAGATGTTATAACCCCTGTCAGTGTTGTCTAGGTCTCTTACCTTGGTAAGTGCCTCTTCAGAGTTACACATAATTCTGTAAAACCATACTGATCTCAAACGATTTCTCCTTCGCAAAAATTATACAGATGCATTGGTGTAGTTCCTTTTTTTTCTTTTTACAAGCTGATCTAAATAGAAGCTTGATTCTAGTTAGGTTTGGATTAACTATTTGCAGGGTGTAACTTCATTTGTTTGAATTGCAGAACTTTTGGCAGCTTTAACCAGTAACTCTACCTACGTGGATCTGGAATTCTAACCCACACGCAGCAATTACATCTGGTTTTCATTCCAAAAATAGTCAGATTATTGTGATTCTAACTATGGCTTTAAAGGTCATTGCTGAAAGGGAAAATAGCCCTTAACTTCTGGTCTTGCTCTTTGCAGATAGGAGGCCCGAGGATTGTGATTATACACTTGATGTGCCCTATGACGCACCGACAAGTCCCTTTAGTCGTGTATTGAACACCGTGTCCGACACCGACACGTCACCGATACGTCTCTGATATGTGTTGAGGGAGTATCGCCAAATTAAGTATTAAAAATAAATTGATTTAATCACCGATACCTCGTCGACACCTTCTCGACGCGTGCTCGACACGGCCCGATCCAAGAAGAGACGTCCTAGTCCAAGAAAGCTAACCTCCCATTGGTAGATAACATGCGACCCAACAAGCAATGATGCCACTAAGAACCAGCGCCGCCATTGCTAATGAGCTGCTCCTCCTCGGATCGATGGTCTGGCGGTGCTGGCTTGCTGCTCCTCCTTGGATTGACACGCAGGCGGCGTCGCCGCCGCTCTTCCCATCAGTTCCTTTTCCCTCTCCATGTTCGATCTGGCAGCCTGAAAGGTGCGGAGGGAGGTGCAGCCGTGCAAAGGCTTGCGAGAAGGGAGGCGCGCGGAGGCCGCGTGCTGGACGGCAAGTGGCAGCGGCCCGACTTGGCAAGGCTGGCAGGAGGCGTCTGGCACGCAGTGGGAGATGGTCGGCACGCCATAAAAGCAAAGCGAGATGGCCGAGCTGAGCGCTGTGGGTGAGCTGGTGAGAGGCGGCGAAAATGGAGAAGACATGCAGTTGAGGAATCGTCTGATGGGCTAGGTGAAGCAGTAGTTGTTTGCTAGAGTACATGACTACTTGGTGGGCTTCAGTAGAAAGGAGGTAGATAATTGGATTTTTTTCATTTTTATATTTTTAAAAAATAAAAATTTCAAAAATATATGTCCGTTTTGAAATATTTCAAAAATATCCCCCGGTCGCCCCCCATAGGGCGACAGGCCTTAAGTGTAATTTTTTTTCTTCAAATTTGCAACGATGTCCCTGGGAAAAAAAAGGGGGCCTGTCCCCCCCACGGGCGACAGGGGGGCCTGTCGCCCCCCCCCCCCCCTCGGGCGACCGCTGGGCCCGGCCCACGGGCGCGGCAGGGGGGCCTGTCGCCCCCCCCCCCCCCCCCCCCGGGCGACCGGGGTAACCCCCCTATATAAGATCCAACCCCCCCCCCTTCCCTCCTCATTTGAGCCCGAAAATTCCACCAAAAATCCAGAAAAAAAGAGAGAGGTGAGGAGAAGGGAAGCGGCGAAGCCCTGCCGGATTCAGCACTTGTGATCTGCAGGTTAGTACATTTAGTTTATATAATTTTTTATTTAAGTTTTACGCATTTAAGTAGGAGTAATTTAAGTAGGGGTGAGTAATTTAATTTAATTAGTGCTATAGTAGAACTATTTAAATAAGAGTTTAATGATACTTTAGTTTGTAGTTACATAGCAGTAAATTAGTTTAGAAAAATTAGTACTACGCATTTATTATTACAATTGCAGTACTATTAGAGACGTGTTTATAAATTAATTATGATTTAGAATAGAATTTGGCATATGCAGTATATAATTTGAGTGTCATCACGTAGTTATGAATACTTATACGTTGTAGTTGAATTTAGGGTTAGTTGGATCCATGCCACTACAACTTCTTGAAGTTGGATTTCATGTTGAAATCCATGCCATTGAGTGGCATGATTTTGAACGTGAAACCCAAATTCACGGAGTTGTGGTGGCATAAATCGAATTTTCCCTTGAATTTAATACTTAGTTTTTACGGATTATTGAATAAAGTAGTGAAGTAAAGAGTATAACTCGATAAGTATTATGTGATATACAGATATGTCGAGCAAGATGCAGTTTCAAGTGTTTTATGGTGACTACAATGTTATGTATGCGCCAAATGGAGTAGATCTTTCTGCCTTTAAGTGCACATCTAGCGCCATAGATAAACCTCTGGAAATGAGATTTGGTTCCATATGTAAGTGGCTGCAGCATGGGTTCCGTGTTGATCCGTTGACACATGTGATCACCGTCCAGTCTCTTGTTAATTGGGAGGTAGAAAGTGAATTATGGGAATTGATGATATACGCCGTCCTGGTTTATGACATCGCGGTTGAGGCATATTGCCCCTGGAGAGTCAGGAGACAGTTTGGGCAGCGCCAGGAGTTTCCGGTGCCCACCGCGTTGGAGCGTGTCAGTCGCCAGGACCACAGGTAATTATGAATGAACTTGGCTCATACATTCGTGTCGAATCTAACGATTCTTCGTGAGCCACTTTGTAGGTTGTCAAGGAGTGGCTTGCCGTGCTCTGATGATTGGCTCACCAAGATCCAGCCGTGGGTGGACCAATGGGAACAGGCAGACGAGCACTTGGTCCATCCAACAGGACCACACACAGACAGCTCCTTTAGGGCTTACCTCACCTGGTACTTACCCCGGACTCGGGCTCGTCTGGTTTTTGTTGACACTCACCCGCAGCCACACCAGGCGAGGCCTCAGGATGGCTATGCCCGGCACCACGTGGAGGCACTAGCTGGCGCGGTGAGTCTCTTGATCATATTTGCATATACATGGATGCAGCTTCGCCTTTGCAACATAATGGAGACGGACTGCTCGACTTACTTGACGAGGGTACGTGCCGGATCCCCAATGACCCAGTTTGAGCAGACAGAGGCATGGTCGAGGCAGCGTGATCAGTTGCGTCAGGTAGTGCACAACTTCGGAAGCCGTGTGCAGTACGAAGACAGCCACGGGTCGTCCCAGGCCTCGTCGTCCTTTCCGTGTCCGTCGACCGTGCACGGGCCGACGTCGCAGTTCTTCCCAAGTGCAGGTAATGTACATATCTCTTTAAAATTAGATCAAGTGTTCCTACATATTTACTAATATCACATACAGGATACGATCCAGCTACTGCGTTCGGCCATACTGGAATGTTTAGAGGGACAGCACCAGTTGGCGGACCGTATCCAGGGATGGCACCGGGGCCACAGATACCGGTCTACACAGGTTAGTTTATGTTTCGTATTTCGGTTTCTACATGTCATGACAAAATATACGAGCGTACGCTAACATCCATATTTTTTGCGTAGGATTCTACCCCCATTCGGGCGCCGGACCTTCTTCTTCCTCCTTTGGACCAGATAACGAGACCTTCACCTTAGACGACTTCGACAGCTTGAGTCCAGAAGAGCCTGCCGCGCAAGGTGACCCCGATGTCTTGGGATATTCACAGCTAGGAGGAGCACCACTTGGGATCTCTCAGCAGCAAACACCGCATCCCCTTGCGCGTCCTGAGCGACAGGTGAGGTCTCCGGATGTTCTCACCTACTTTGAGGGCCATGTCCGTGCCCAGCAGAGGGCTAAGAGGGTCCGACGCCCTAGGGGTGGTTAGATATATCTGATGTTTGTATCTCTAATGTTTATTTGTAATGAGATAGCTGTGGACTGCTTATTTGTATCCGATGTTTATGATTGTAATGAGTTGTATCCGCTTATTTGTAATGAGTTAGGTGCGGTAGGAGTTAGCGGCCGAGATCCTGCCGACGATGATGACGACTACACGCTCGAATAGCTCAAAATAGGAACCATAGTGTATCTAGCTACGAGTACGAGATCACAGGTTGCCACTGCTCAGCACGGCGATCACGGGTTTCCCAAATGTCGCATTCTTTGCCCAGACATACGTGACCCAATAGCAGTGCCCTTCCACCATTTCAAAAATATGTGACAACACGGCAACCAGTACAGCTCACCTTCAAAGTAGTCTCTCTATCGAGGACAACGGACCTGTCATTCTACAGCGCAGGTCTGTGGCGTGTAGTGGGGAAGGCGGCATCTAGGCGCGATTGACCGAGCGGCAGCAATGCAGCGCTGTGAGTCTGCATGCACAGAGATGCATCGAGTAGTCATTTCGAGAATCGAATCTAGCCTTTTCAGTGTTTGGTCAGCTATCCTCTTCACTGTGTTGTCATGTAGGCTTTTTAGGTGCATTTACACTCCACACTCCGGGTATCAGACCTTTGTGCGCCTATAAATACTCCGAAGTTTGTGAACTCCCAGCAGTACTTAAACACCAAACCTCATTGTATACCCAATGTCTGGAGGTGGGTCTAGCGGGAAGAATTACTACGGTTTTGGGAAAGGAAAAGGGGGAAGAAAGGGAGACCCCATAATATGGGAGGGGCCTCTTGGACCTGATTCCTTTCCAGAACCAGTGTTTGAGTTTCCACCACAGCACAAGAGTGAATTTACCAATGAAACTCCTCTTCGACAATACGATAACCATAGAGAACCGTAGCCAAAATGTAGACATGGTGAGGACTGCTTAGTGCAGATGTGCACCGACGGGATGGATGGCGGTCGGCGTTTCTTTAAATGTCCACTCGCATGGGTAATACTCGGTTGTTTCATTTCTTTATCTTCAATGAGACACCTTACATGAAATTTGTTTTGCAGTCTTCCGATGCTCCAGAAAACTGTGGTTTTACTAGGTGGGTCGATCCTGCACCAATTGATTCTGTTCAGGAGTTCATCGAGTACCTCCAGATAAAGATCTTTGATCTGGAATGCATGGTGAACCATTATGAGGAAGTGAGTGAGGGTAACAAAGACGACGAAGTTGATGATACCAGCAATGCTGCCGGTTCACAGGATGAACCATGCACTATTCCTTACTCCAACTGTCTTTGTCACAAGAAGAAGGGCCCTGCGCCTCCGGCACCACCGCCTGCACCACGTGCAATGGGTGCATACTGCGGAGAAGGCTCAACGCAGTTTGCTACGTGGGGGTACGGCTACTAGAACTACCCTAGTGCTAGTGACTTGCTGCATCGTTGTGTTTGTTCTGTTTTTTTTAAATTACCTAAGGCATGTTAGGTTAGTCCGGAATCTATTTACCGTAGTTTGTAATGGGTTCTGCCATGCCACTGCATGTGTGATGTTTGTTTCATTATCGTTGTATTATGATGTAAAATTTCATGTCTGACACCCTAGTGCTTTTTATACACTTCAACGTTCGCCTCTGATCACTCTCGTATTTTCCATTACATACAATAGATGGTATGTTTATATTTCGATGCTCCATTACGACTAAGTACGATTCAACCTCGACATTATGTACATGTCCAGTGAATGCAAGTTTGGTACGAGACATACATACAAGCAAAATACAACATTAACAATACTAAATGCGAATACATCTTAAACCGATGAACATCATATGTTATAGATCATGGCATGAAATCATCTAGGTCGTCATCCCAGTTGAAAGATGGTGGTGTTGCAGGTGGTGTACTATGGCTCGACGAACCTCTTGGCTTTCCCTTTCTCTCTTTTCTGGATCTACGTTCATGTACAGGGGGAGGAACATCATGTGTTGGAGGCCATGGTTTGGGGGCATGAAGTCATCCATGTCGTCATCCCAGTTAACACAAGTTTGTGTTGCAGGTGGTGCAACATGACTTGACGAACCTCTTGCCTTTCCCTTTGTCTCCTTTCTGATTCTAGGTTCATGTACAGGGGGAGGAACATCATGTGTTGGAGGCCATGGTTTGGGGGGCATGAAGTCATCCATGTCGTCATCCCAGTTAACACAAGTTTGTGCTGCAGGTGGTGCAACATGACTTGACGAACCTCTTGCCTTTCCCTTTGTCTCCTTTCTGATTCTAGGTTCATGTACAGGGGGAGGAACATCATGTGTTGGAGGCCATGGTTTGGGGGGCATGAAGTCATCCATGTCGTCGTCCCAGTTAACACAAGTTGGTGGTTGAGGTGCTGAAGCATGACTCGACGAACCTCCGGGCATCTGTTCTTGTGCAGGCCAAGTACTATCACCCGAAGATCTTATCCGCCTCCTTCGTCTAGATTGCGGCATAAGTCCACCACCGAAGATACATACCAATTTACGGAAATTTGGTATCGTTTCGTTAATCAACTCCGTGTCCTCGGAGTAATCCTAGCATATAATTAAAAAACAATGTTACTGTTTCATAAATATGGATTCGAAATGACGGACGGGATTACAACTGAATGAGAGTTACCTTAATGTGCATCTCATACACCTCTGGCCGCATCCATATCTTACAAGCACTTTGTAAGAATCCAATGATATTAGGATGATTCGCTAGTTCACATACTCTCATGTATATCTTCCGATGTTCTAGCAGGTGTCCCTTTACATCTTGCGTCGTAATATCTCAAAATAATGTGAAATCTTTAAACTCTACTACTTTGGACAACACCATCTCTATCGTACCATCCGCTAACGGATCCAACTTCTTACTGATAACAAGATGGGTCATGATATCAAGTATTATATTAGATTTTTCTTCGGTCCATGAAAATCCTCCACAATTGTAGCCAGTCATTGCCTTATGCTGCAATATCAATAAGGTACTTTCATAATTCTATTCTAATTCATAATTAATTTAAAAACAAGTATGTAATAGTACTGAAATTGTAATACTAAACGAGTGTTCTAAAGCACCAAATCTAATTCAGCTAATCCGCTAATTAAATTAAATTGTTATACAATATCAATGGATACATACGGAAGTTACCGGTAGATCACAAGTACGCAATTCGGCAGAGCTTCGCCATTTTTCTTCTCCTCACCCCTCTCTTTTTCCCTGAATTTTTTGGCTCAAATGACAAAGAGAATGGCGGCATATGGCGGCCAGGGCTGAGGGGACCCTGTCCCCCCCCCCAACAGGCGACAGGCCCCTGTCGCCCGTTGGGGGGGCGACATGCCCTTTTTTCTAGGGACCTCATTGCGAATTTGAAGAAAAAAAATTACACTTAAGGGCTGTCGCCCTATGGGGGGCGACCGGGGGGTATTTTTGAAATATTTCAAAATGGACATATATTTTTGAAATTTTTATTTTTTAAAAATATAAAAAAGAAAAAAGCGCTAGATAATTGGGCTAGCCTATGTCTGCTAGGCCGATCCATTCCGTTCTTAATTTCCGCTTTCCTATTTTCTTTTCTATAGGTTATGTTTGCTAACTGAACAATTTGTTGCGCGGTGATTATATATCCTTAACAAAATATATGTTGCCGTGTCACTGTGTCAGCATTTTTAGCAAAATGGCGAATCCCCGTGTCCGACACGTGTCATGTCCGATTGATACGCGTGTTCGAATCGGTGCAACATAGGATGTACCTACCAGATTTTCTGTAAGGATAGCATCGGTAAGAAAACAATGAAGGTTATTTATCTGAAAGAACCTAGAGAACCAGTTGTTATTTCACTGCCGCTTTCATAGGTTATTTACTTTGCACATTTCAGTAGTGAAGTTTTTGTCTTATCATTCTATCTCGTCTAAACTGCCTTTTCCTAATGGGGTTAACCTTAATAGATTGTTATTCTTGTTTGGTTGCACCAAATTTAGTGGATGCCCATGGTGGCTCCAAATCCTTGCTCAATTTGTAGCGTTAAATCTCCAAGCTGTAGATTATTGGATGATTGCACATAACGTGCAACGTTCTAGGATAACAAATTAATCAAAGTGATAGGCACCTAATCACAAGCTGCAATTATCTAGGTGGGGAATTGTAGTTGTATCTTACAGATGTTGTGAGCACCTAAGCGCCCCAATGCTCCCAAGCTTGGGGCATGTTCTTATTATAGCACCAACTATTGAACAGGAGTTTGTAGTTGGACAGGTACACGCCTTGAAAAACAATCAGAGAAGCACATTCAGAGCATCCTACTGCTACATTTTCTACAAATTATTTTGCTCTTCTGAAACTGTAACACTTCTGCAACTAAAATAGCCATGGCTGCATACCGTATTCATCGATGGGCCCATCGTAGTCGTAGCGTTTGATTAGTTTTATGAAACCTTACTGTCAAAGTCTGTTTTCATAATCTACGTTTACTGAACTTCATGCTTATGTTCTTTTTTATGCAGATTTGTGCACCTCATGATAAGCCACATTTGCCACAGGTTTTAGTGTTCTAATGTTCAACTGCACAATTAATCTAAAATCTTTAGCTTTCAGTTATATACATGGTTTAGGCGTAATTTCATTTTCCTTGATTTTGCAGATTACCTGATGTGCACCATAATTTATCCCAAATCAGAGTAAGCCTCCTCTGCTGTGCGACCAATCTACCTTTCAGCAACTTGCACATGGTCTCCTTAACAGCATCAGCTGCAGCCAAGGCCACAGAGCTGCGCAACAGAATTGGTTTAACTGACAGGGTCAATGCTGGTGTTGGTGCAATCAATGCTAGTGTTGGGGTAATGCGATCAGTGGACCAGACATACCGCGCATCTGAGATGACGAAGACTGTTGCTACTACCACAGGAAGAACGACAGCTAAGGTCGTGAACAGCATTGTCACCAGCAGCTACTGCTGTGGAGCCATGATGGTGCCTGACGCTCTTACTAGGGCTGCCAAGGTGGCAGTAGATTTGGCTGCTCATGGTAGGCACAGTTAAGTGAAAATAAAAAGTCAATGCATCCTTTCAGATATTAAACATGTGGACAAACACTGAAATATGATGCTTCAAATGTTTTTCGATGTATATTATAACAGACAACGGTATTGTAAAAGTATATGAACATTGCCGTTAATTAGAACAAACTATTGTGTTGAACAGTTTGTCTTGCAGATTGAGTCAAGTGATCGTGCAGTCATGTTTGTGACTTGTGCTCATTTCATATTCTTTTCTGATAACTCCTGTCTTCCCTTGCATTGCTGGTCGAATTCTTTTGACTTTATGTTCCTATTGGTATCTCATTTGTTTATCTACTATATGTTCCGGTCACCAAATGTTGTGCATATTTCATTTTATCTATTAAAAATCTCAACAGCCATCGAACATTGTTCCATTTCTGAAGAAAAGGCAACTTTCAGTTTACTGCAGCTAGAGAAATCTGTAATCTGGAGGACTGGATGGTATAGGTAGAGTATTATTCCTCCTTTGAGAAATGCTTCATTTTACGAAGAGTTGGCCGTCTTACATGATCATCAACAGGAAGAGCATTTTCTATTGAAATTCATTTATTTTCATACATGAAAACAGTAAAGGCACAAAGAGTTGTAAGGAACTAAGGATCCTATCAAATCTGTCATAATGATATTCACACTGTACAAACTACAAACGGCAGAGACAAATCAACTAATCCCCTTTCGAAGCAACAGGCCCTGGAGGTCCATGTCCGTCCACAGTGACCCGCTGCAAGGAGCTCAGAGCTCCAGCCCCTGCGGTACATGCAGCCTTGTTAGATAAAAGGGATGCAAAATTGAAGAGAATAATTTGAGAAAACGAAGAATGTAAAGAACTCTTGAGGTGCCCCACCTCCAGCATCATCAGAGCTAATATGGTTTCCCTCGCACAGATAAACTCCATCGCCAGCTACAAGCACAAACATTTCAAGAAAAAATTGCGCCGGGGTAGGGTGGAGGGAGGAGCTCGGCGTGGAAGAACTGCAGGTAGCGGCAATGGAGGCTGGCGGGAGCAGACCTGGCGTGTGCGATACTGCGATGGCAGGGGCTCAGGTTGGCCTTTTATAGGCACGAGGGACGGAGGGACTGCAGCGAAGGGCGAGGTGGCTTAGGGGCTAAGGGTGGCTGGCCGGGGCTGAGGAGCAGTGGCGCGGCGGGAGCTCGCCTTGCCGGCGTTCGTGGCGCTCGGACAGGAGGGGGCGCGTGGCGAGGCCGTGCAGCGCTAGGGGGGTTGGGTTCGGCAGAACCGGGGGCGCAAGGGGCCCACTACGCCGCGGTTTGTCGAGCAAGGGCTTTGGCGATGGCCAGGTGGCCAGCGGCCATTACTGCTGCTGCAGTAGGGAGGAGGGGCTAGGTGCAAGAATTAAAAGGAGCTTAGGGGCCTGGGTGTAAAAACAAAAAAAATTCTCCTATTTCCTGAGGTCAAAATAAAAACTTTTGAATACCAAAATTGTTCAGCTTTTCAAGATCTAAACTTTTTGTTTCAGGCTCAAGTTTATTCGAGCAAAGGTTTGGAAACTATTTTGAAATTTCAAAAAAAAAATCTATTTAAAGATGTTATCATTTCATGTGAAAAAATTCATCTTTACCCCTAGAGTCCTATTAGATATTTATTGGGAATTTGGTGCTCTTGCCCAATCCCTAATGATGATTTCATCCTCATATTTTGAAATTTCAAAAAAAAAAATCTATTTAAAGATGTTATCATTTCATGTGAAAAAATTCATCTTTACCCCTAGAGTCCTATTAGATATTTATTGGGAATTTGGCGCTCTTGCCCAATCCCTAATGATGATTTCATCCTCATTTTTTGATTTATGCGACTTTACCCCTACTTTATTGAAACGAAGACTCCGTTTGCCCCTCTTTTTCACACCGTTATGCGTATGTCCAGTAAAATAATTAAAATAAATCAGAGAAAAATTGAGAGCACTGGAAAAAACGTTCATACCCTTAACCCAAACTTTATATCTCTCTCTTCCCATTCCACAGATTTAGCGATCCTCTTCCTAACCCTAGGAGACGGAGGCGCCGGATCTAGGCGAACGCGATCAAGAGCGGAGGCAGGCCGGCGTGCGATAAGGCCGGCACAAGACGGCAGGCGCGCACAGCCCAGCCTTGCGGGCGCAAGCGCCGCACCAGGCCGTCGCGCGCGCGTGTGGGCGAGGAAGCAAGCTCGCGGCAGGGCGGCAGCAGCAGGCGGAGCGGCAGCAGCAGAGTTGAGCTGAGGCAGCAGGGTGGTAGGCAATAGGTAGTGGCCTTGTTTGGTTCGCGCTAGGGGTTCCTAGCGCACACAAGCCGAAAAAAGAATCTCGCATGCATGGAGTGCTAAATGAAGTCTATTTGCAAAATCTTTTTAGAGATGGGTATAATTTTTCGCAATGAATCTAATGGCGTTAATTAATAATCGATGATTGGCTACAATGATGCTACAGTAACCATCTTCTAATCACGTGGTCAAAGGCCTCATTAGATTCTTCAAGGTTCCTAGCGCAGGGGTTCTGGAGTTGATTTTGTAAACTAGTTTTGTTTGACACTGTAATCAATAGGGGCCTGTTCAGATGGCTGGGATGTGGCTGGTAGGTTTGGCTGGGCTGGTTGTGGCCTAGCACCAGCCGTTCGGCTCGGCTGAAGGTCTGAGGAAACTTGTGGCAATTTCAGCCAGCCAGGAAGCAATTCCAGCCAGCCCAGCCAGCGATTCCAGCCAACCAGTGCTTTTAGCTCATCCGAACGGGCTGTAAGATGTTACCGTGATAGCTAGGTAACTGATCAAAGAAAAAGCATGGCATTCGTAGTTGCTCAATGACCAAAAACTTGTTTTGGATGATTACTACTAGAAAATAAGCCTTAGGTCCACCCCAAAAGTACCGGTATGGAGATGAACCGGTACCTATGCTAGGTACCGGTTCATCTCCATACCGGTACTTTTGGGTGGATGAAATCTTTGAATGAGCCTTAGGTACCGGTTGGTATTATCAACCGGTACCTAAGTGTAACACCCTAATTTAAATTTCAACATTTATTAATAAATTTAATTGGCTTTATTTAAATTTCTAAGGTTTATTGTGTTAGACTTGCATTTAATCTAGCTTTTGTTTCACAAGTAATTAAAAATTTTCTTAGGTTTAACTTTGTTAATGCATTCATGCTGATGCATTGTTTTAAATTGTTTGATTTCATAGGGGTTTGAATTCAAAAGTTCTTTTGAATTCAAATAGTTGAGTTTGAGTGAGAAATAGAATAGAAATAGAAATAGAAAAGGAAAAGAAATAGAAAGGAAAAACCCAAAACAAAACCCAAGACCCAGCCCAAACCTCTTTCCCAAGCCGGCCCAGCGCGGCCCATGGCCAGCCCAGCGCCCGCTCCCACCTCTCCCGCACGGCCCATGCTTCCGCCCGCTCGCGCGCATCCCTCCCGCTCAGCCCGAGTCGCCTACGCCGCGCGCGTGTCGCTCGCTGACCAGCCGGGCCCGCAAGCCAGCCGCTCAGCCCGCCTCGCGTCGCCTTCACGCCCCTGACGGCCCGGGCCCAGCGGTCAGGCTCGTCCCCTTCCTCGCGAAACCGCCGCGCCCGGCACGCCGAGATTCTCGGCGGGCCTCCCTTCCTGGGCACGCACGCCCAGGCCATCCCGCCGCCCTACAAATAGGGGCCCGAGCCTCCCCTCCTCCTCCCATCCGCAGCCGCCACCCCTAACCCTAGCGCCACCGCCCTCGCCTCGCCCCGCCGCGCCGCTCCTCTGCGCCGCTGCTGACACGCCGTCCCGACGCACCGGAGCTCCGGCCAGGCCGCGCAGAAGCACCGCCCCGACGTCCCGAGTTTTCCCAAGGCTAGCACTCCTCGATCTCGGCCCCACACGTGCCGAATTTCGCCCACGACCTCGCCGCCGGTGAGAAGCTCCGCCCACTCGATTTCTCGCCGCCAGTGGTTTCCCGACCTCCCTAACCCCCTACACACCTCCACAGGCCATTCCCGGACTTCCTCTACGGTTCAGCAGGCTCGGAGACGGTCTGCATCGACCACGCCGCCGAGTTTCGGTTCTGCGCCGCCGCTCGACCTCATCGCCGGCATCTTTACGCTGCACCACCGGCCACTTCAAACCCACAGTGAGAACCTGCACAACACCCCGCTTCTTTTGGCGCTAGGTTTTGGGTAGTTGTAGCACCGGGAGACCCCGAACCGCCCTGCACCGGCGAGGCGCGCCGCCCAGAGCCGCCATCGCCGGCGAGCACACCGCCTCGAGCCCCGCCAAGCCCAGATGATGCCCTAGGTGGTTCACGCATCGCGCAACGAACCTTCCTGACCCAGACCCGGGTCGAAATGACCCCCGGAGTGCCGGATTAGCTAGCTCCGGCGAGTCCCCGACGAGCTCCGCCACGGGATTTGTCGCCGGCGATCCCCGCCGCCGCTGTAGCCATGATGACCCTGAGCCGTCCGATCGAGAACCTGCGCCCAAGATTAGATCCAGCGCTCACAAAATCCCGGCCCTCCGATCCAGATCTGACGGCCGTGGTACGTGTGTACCGGTTCGGCCTGGAAGTTTTGTTAAAGAGCCCCTGCCCTTTCTCTGTTTCAACCCGCAGTCCTAGTTAGTGTAAAAATATTTACAGTTTGGCCCAAATTTTTGCACGGACCCCCCTGAGTTTTCCAGAAATCAAACCCGCCGTCCAGCACTCTTTCTTTTACACGTTAGACCCCTGAATTAATGTTTAATTACGTTTTAGCCCTCGGTTTTAGCAGAAAAGCCCCTGAAACTTCAGTTTTCTTACAAATAAGCCCCTAGGACTTGTTTTTAGCCTAGAAAATGCGTTTTAGCTCCGTTTTTAGCGTTCTTTATATCCACGCGATCGTTGTAACGCGTAGAATAGTTTTAGACTAGTTTAAGGTGCTGTTTTTATGTATTGATGTACTGTTTCTTAGTTTTTGTTAATGTTTGTTTGTATGCTTATTTTCGTGCATTGTTTTGGCCATGTGTTCGTGAGTAGACGTTGATCCATCTGAGGAGCCCCAGTACCAGTACCCGGAGCAGCCGTCTTCGGATCAGTTTGAGCAGCAGCAGGAGCAGTACGAGGAAGGCAAGTATAACATGAACAACCTATCATCTTTAAATACAATTTCATACTACATTTTAATACTGTATGCCTTTAAGGATTTCCTAGCCAGTTTATATCCTTTAAATATACCCTTGGGTTGCATTTTGGTTAGTTGTGCTAGGTTGCTGCGCTATAACGCATTTTGGTCCTTTATAATTAAATTGATTAATGGTTTACTTGAATTTAATTCTGAGAGTGACACTCTGTGTGGCTTGAGTGGCTCACGTCTCGTTAAAATTGGCTTTTGTTAGAAACATGGTTTAGGGGGCCAGCACGGTGCTTACTACCTGGTTGGCCACTCTCCATAAGGACCGGTTCATAGAGCGACAACCTGGGACAACAGCGCTACCACAAGGCTAGAATGGGATAGACTTGGCGTAATAATTAGATCTTTTTGGTTTGGAGTAACTTACCTGCGGGGCAAGAGTAGTAAGCTTCAATGGTCCCTGCTCCTCCGGCTTGGTCTGTGCTTGGATTGCGCTCCTGTGCTTGTACCCCCGGAGGTGGGCCCCATCGTCGCCGACCTAACTCTCGCGGTTACGCCTTACCAACGAGATTCTTTTTAAAGGCCTCGTAGTGAGTCGCTGGCCATCTCACCTAAGGAAGTGTGATGAACAACTGGCGTAGCTCACGACTTGTGGGTAAAGATGTGCAACCTCTGTAGAGTGTAAAACTGGTATACTAGTCGTGCTCACGGTTATGAGCGGCCCAGATCCTCCTTTTGATTAGTGAAGTTATCTCCTTCCGACGAGGGAGGTGCTTCTCGGGGTTTACCTTGGTGGCTTGGTTTTGGTATGGTTCTCAGTAGTAGTATGATTAATTCTGATTAATTACTATGTAACTGGGTCAATGGTAATTCATCAACTCATAGTAAATAGTTTTAATAAAATTTTGCCAACACTTAAAAGCTAATGCAGTTGAGTCAGCCAGCCTAGAGCCTCATAGTTTGTGTTATACTTGTTGAGTACAAGTTGTGTACTCACCCTTGCCTCTTCTCTACTTTTTCCTCTCGGCTACGCTACTGCTGCTCAGTCCCTGCCGACACGAGGGAGTTCGTCCAGCGCTACCAGGACTACGAGGACTTCTAGGTGTTCGTCTCCCAGTCGACGTCCCTGTGGCGCCCTGCTTCAGCTTCGGAGAGCTTTATTCGTATTTTGTACTTCGCTTCCGCTGTATCAGACATTTTTGTCATTATTGTAATAAATAACATTCGTATTCGCTTTATTATATCTTTTTACGTGATATGTGCTATGATATACTATTCATTCTGTTGTATATACGTGTGACTTGATCCTGGCACGTATATGATTGCTCGGTTTATGTTCTTTTATAAACCGGGTGTTACAGAGTGGTATCAGAGCCGTATCGACTGTAGGACGAAGCCTAGATAGAACTGGTCGAGTTTTAGGACTTCTTCTCACCAATCCTTGACTGCTGAAACTATTTTACTATTATACCCCTTGACTTCTATGACTTTTATCCTTCTTGCCTTGATTTCTCTCTCTGACGCCTAGTTCTCGTAGATTTGGCCTGAATCAGTCATCTGACCACCATGAGTATTAGCTAGGTGACCCTTTTATAATAATACGATAGCCCGCTCTGCGACGCGTGGTGTTAGTCGAGTCTTTTTGCTAAACTCGGCTAAGTTGTGAAAATTGTCTGCTTGTTATTATGCTACATGTTTGATTTGGATTTTTGACTGATTGCATAGCTTAGTAGTTTAAATTTGTTTAAAGAAAATCACTCTGATGTTAAAGTTAACTAATTAATAAAATGAGTTAGATCGTTGGGGGTAAAACAGTCAACTCTATCCTGTCTACTTTATCATGGCTGAGTCTTTTTCCGCAAAGAGTTATCATATCCATCTGAGTTTATTCCTGCAATATCCTTACTCGTGAAATCTTTTGTTCAAATCAGATGGTGAACACCAGGAGCACCGGTTCAGGTTTTGGCCAGCAGCAGGGTCAGAACAACTAGGGTACCGGGATCCCGATGCCGCCGCCTTTGACTCCGGAGCAGTACTTCCAGCTCCAGATGCAGATGATGGCTACCCTGAACAACACGGTTCAGGCTCTTCAGCACGCTCACACTCAGCCTCCGCCTCCTCCACCGCCGCAGCCTCGCGACAGGCGTGCAGAGTTCCTGAGGGGTCACCCGCCGACGTTTTCTCACACGTCCGACCCTCTTCAGGCTGACGACTGGCTCCGTGCAGTGGAGCGTCAGCTGGACATCGCCCAGTGCGATGATCGTGAGCGCGTCTTGTACGCAGCAGGACAGCTGCGAGGGGCAGCTTTGGACTGGTGGGAGTCCCACCCAGTTCACGACCGCGAGGCTCTCACCTGGCTCCAGTTCAGGGAGCGTTTCCGCAGCCACAACGTCCCCGCGGGTGTTATGAAGATGAAGCAGAAGGAGTTCCTTGCACTGAAGCAGGGGACTATGTCGGTCACGGAGTATCGTGATCGCTTTCTTCAGCTGGCACGCTACGCCCCTGCTGAGGTTGCGGATGACCGCAAGAAGCAGGAGCACTTCATGGAGGGTCTTGAGGACTACCTCCAGTACGCGCTGCTCAACCTCCGCTTCGACGACTTCAACCATCTGGTTGACAGCGCGCTCAACACCGAGCGCAAGCACCTGGAGATGGAGGACAAGAAGAGGAAGGTTGTCCCCGTTGCTTCCGGCAGCAACACTCGTCCTCGACTCCAGCAGCCCCAGCAGTACCAGCCTCAGTACCGGCCTCCTCAGCAGTACCAGCAGAGGCCACCGCAGCAGTACCCGCCTCGACAGCAGCAGGCAGGTCAGGGCCAGAGGTTACCGGCACCTCCGGCTCGTACTGCTCTACCAGCTCCACCGGCACCGCAGGCTCCACGTCCGGCAGCTCCTACCGGACAGCAGGCTCAGGGACCTCCTCGCACCTGCTTTCACTGCGGCCAGCCGGGGCACTACGCCAACGCTTGCCCCCGGAAGGCGCAGGCGGGACAGCAGGGGCGCCCAGCTCAGCCCAGGGCGCCAGCACAGGGCAGGGTGAACCACGTGATGGCCGAGTCAGCGGCCGAGGCTCCCAACGTGGTTATTGGTACGTTCATGGTTAATTCATATCCAGCTACAGTGCTTTTTGATACTGGTGCTACGCATTCCTTCATTACCCAGTCTTTTGTCGAGCATCATGGTATTCATACTAGCACATTAAAGAGGTGCCTGTTAGTATCTTCACCGGGAGGACAGTTGAGGTCTCACACTTACTGCCCGAGAGTCAGTGTTTCTTTGAGGGGAGTAGAGTTCTGTACTGATCTGATGGTGCTAGACACCAAGGGCATTGATGTCATTCTGGGAATGGAGACTCTGGCCAAGTGGGGAGTCCGGATAGATTGTGCTCAGAGGACAGTCTTGTTATCAGCTTCCAGTGGCCAAGAGGTTGTTATCAGTGCAGTAGAGCCTTCTGGATTTCTTCATCAGATGGAGGCTAGACCCACGGACGGTATTCGCGTGGTGTCTGAATTCCCGGATGTCTTTCCGGATGATCTGCCAGGTATGCCGCCTGAACGCGCCATTGAGTTTTGTATTGATCTCTTGCCTGGCACAGCTCCTATTGCAAAGCGGCCCTACCGTATGGCGCCTATAGAGCATGAAGAAGTCAAGAAGACTATTGATGAGTTGCTAGCCAAGGGCTATATCCGTCGCAGCTTCTCTCCTTGGGCTTTTCCGTTGTTGCTGGTAGATAAGAAGGATGGCTCGAAGAGGATGTGTGTGGATTATCGTGAGCTGAATGCAGTTACTATCAAGAACAAGCATCCACTGCCCCGTATTGAGGATCTCTTCGATCTGCTTCGAGGTGCTCGTATATTCTCGAAGATTGATCTTCGTTCGGGATATTTTCAGCTGAGGATCCATCCTGGGGATATTCCGAAGACGGCATTCACCTGCAAGTACGGGCTATATGAGTATACAGTCATGTCCTTCGGCTTGACTAATGCCCCGGCTTTCTTCATGCATCTGATGAACATGGTCTTCATGGATTATCTGGATGTCTTTGTGGTGATCTTTATTGATGATATTCTGATCTTCTCCAAGACAGAAGAAGAGCATGAGGAGCATCTGAGACTCGTATTGCAGAGACTGAGAGAGCATCAGTTGTATGCCAAGTTCAGCAAGTGCGAGTTCTGGATTGACGAGGTTCCATTCCTCGGTCATGTTATCTCTCAGGGAGGCATTGCTGTTGATCCGAGCATGGTGAAGGATGTGCTCGAGTGGGAGACACCGCAGACAGTGAAGGAAGTCAGATCTTTCTTGGGCTTAGCAGGATATTATCGGAGGTTCATTGAGAATTTCTCCAAGATCGCGAAGCCTTTGACTTCTTTGCTAGAGAAGAATGTGGCTTTTGTATGGACTGATGAGCGTCAGATGGCCTTTGATGAGCTGAAGAAAAGGTTGACTACGGCGCCAGTCCTGACTCTGCCAGACAGACGAAGAGGTTCACGGTATATTGTGATGCTTCGAAGGATGGTCTTGGGTGTGTTCTGATGCAGGAGGGCAGAGTGATAGCTTATGCTTCACGGCAGTTACGTCGGCATGAGCTGAATTATCCTACTCATGATCTTGAGTTAGCCGCAGTTGTGCATGCTCTGAAGATTTGGAGGCATTACTTGTATGGGCAGCGGTGTGATATCTACACTGATCACAAGAGCCTCAAGTATATTTTCACGCAGAATGAGCTGAACATGCGGCAGAGGAGATGGCTAGAATTGGTCAAGGATTATGATCTGGAGATTCACTATCATCCGGGCAAGGCCAATGTTGTAGCAGATGCTCTGAGCAGAAGAAGTTATGTCAACATGGCCGTGGCTTTCCAGATGCCTCCAGAGTTATGCGAGGAGTTCGAGCAGTTGAGTCTGGGTTTCTTGCATCATACCTCCAGTGCAGCGTTTGAGGCAGTACCGACTCTAGAGTCAGAGATCAGGCAGCATCAGAAAGACGATGAGAAGCTGCAGGAGATCCGTGAGTTGCTCAAGAAGGGCAAGGCTCCTCATTTCAGAGAGGATGATCAGGGTACTTTGTGGTACAAGAACCGGATCTGCGTGCCTGATGTGCATGATCTCCGGAAGTTGATTCTGAGTGAGGCCCATGATACAGCATACTCTATTCATCCGGGCAGCACGAAGATGTACTATGATCTGAAGGAACGTTTCTGGTGGTATGGGATGAAGCGTTCAGTGGCAGAGTACGTGGCTATTTGTGACACCTGTCAGCGTGTCAAGGCTGAGCATCAGAGGCCAGCAGGTCTGTTACAGCCTTTGAAGATTCCAGAGTGGAAATGGGAGGAAATCACTATGGACTTCATTGTTGGATTGCCTCGTACTCAGAAAGGGTACAACTCCATTTGGGTAGTAGTGGATCGATTGACGAAGGTTGCTCACTTCATACCAGTGAACACTACTTACTCCGGTGCTAGACTTGCAGAGTTGTACATCTCTCGGATTGTCTGCTTGCATGGTGTGCCCAAGAAGATTATATCCGACAGAGGGTCTCAGTTCACTTCTCGTTTCTGGGAGCAGCTCCATGATTCGTTGGATACGAAGCTGCGTTTCAGTACGGCTTATCACCCTCAGACAGATGGGCAGACAGAGAGAACCAACCAAGTTTTGGAAGATATGCTGAGAGCTTGTGCCATTCAGTACGACACTAGTTGGGATAAGTGCCTGTCTTATGCTGAGTTTTCATATAACAACAGCTATCAGGCCAGTCTGAAGAAGTCACCCTTCGAGGCATTGTATGGCAGAAAATGCAGGACTCCTCTTTATTGGGATCAGATTGGTGAGAAGCAGCTCTTTGGCCCTGAGATCATAGATGATGCAGAGCAGATGGTTCAGGCTGTGCGAGAAAATCTGAGGATTGCACAGAGCAGACAGAAGAGCTATGCTGATGGCAAACGGAGAGACCTGACTTTCAGTGTCGGTGATTATGTGTATCTGAAGGTGTCTCCGATGCGAGGAATCCGCAGATTCAATGTCAAAGGGAAGTTAGCACCTCATTATGTGGGGCCATTCAAGGTGCTAGAGCGGAAAGGCGAAGTTGCTTATCGCCTGGAGTTACCTCTCAGCCTCTCGGGAGTTCATGATGTCTTCCATATATCTCAGCTGAAGAGGTGTTTGCGAGTACCCGAGGAGCAGGCACCACTGGATGGAGTAGACGTCCAGGAAGATCTGACTTATACTGAGCATCCGGTGGAGATTCTGGAGACATCAGAGAGGGTTACTCGGAACAAGCGCATCAAGATGTGCAGAGTTCAGTGGAGTCATCACAGTGAAGCTGAGGCTACTTGGGAGCGAGAAGATGAGTTGAAGAAGACATATCCAGATCTCTTTGCTAGCCAGCCCAGCTAAATCTCGGGGACGAGATTTCTTTAAGGGGGTAGGGTCTGTAACACCCTAATTTAAATTTCAATATTTATTAATAAATTTAATTGGCTTTATTTAAATTTCTAAGGTTTATTGTGTTAGACTTGCATTTAATCTAGCTTTTGTTTCACAAGTAATTAAAAATTTTCTTAGGTTTAACTTTGTTAATGCATTCATGCTGATGCATTGTTTTAAATTGTTTGATTTCACAGGGGGTTGAATTCAAAAGTTCTTTTGAATTCAAATAGTTGAGCTTGAGTGAGAAATAGAATAGAAATAGAAATAGAAAAGGAAAAGAAATAGAAAGGAAAAACCCAAAACAAAACCCAAGACCCAGCCCAAACCTCTTTCCCAAGCCGGCCCGGCGCGGCCCATGGCCAGCCCAGCGCCCGCTCCCACCTCTCCCGCACGGCCCATGCTTCCGCCCGCTCGCGCGCATCCCTCCCGCTCAGCCCGAGTCGCCTGCGCCGCGCGCGTGTCGCTCGCTGACCAGCCGGGCCCGCAAGCCAGCCGCTCAGCCCGCCTCGCGTCGCCTTCACGCCCCTGACGGCCCGGGCCCAGCGGTCAGGCTCGTCCCCTTCCTCGCGAAACCGCCGCGCCCGGCACGCCGAGATTCTCGGCGGGCCTCCCTTCCTGGGCACGCACGCCCAGGCCATCCCGCCGCCCTACAAATAGGGGCCCGAGCCTCCCCTCCTCCTCCCATCCGCAGCCGCCACCCCTAACCCTAGCGCCACCGCCCTCGCCTCGCCCCGCCGCGCCGCTCCTCTGCGCCGCTGCTGACACGCCGTCCCGACGCACCGGAGCTCCGGCCAGGCCGCGCAGAAGCACCGCCCCGACGTCCCGAGTTTTCCCAAGGCTAGCACTCCTCGATCTCGGCCCCACACGTGCCGAATTTCGCCCACGACCTCGCCGCCGGTGAGAAGCTCCGCCCACTCGATTTCTCGCCGCCAGTGGTTTCCCGACCTCCCTAACCCCCTACACACCTCCACAGGCCATTCCCGGACTTCCTCTACGGTTCAGCAGGCTCGGAGACGGTCTGCATCGACCACGCCGCCGAGTTTCGGTTCTGCGCCGCCGCTCGACCTCATCGCCGGCATCTTTACGCTGCACCACCGGCCACTTCAAACCCACAGTGAGAACCTGCACAACACCCCGCTTCTTTTGGCGCTAGGTTTTGGGTAGTTGTAGCACCGGGAGACCCCGAACCGCCCTGCACCGGCGAGGCGCGCCGCCCAGAGCCGCCATCGCCGGCGAGCACACCGCCTCGAGCCCCGCCAAGCCCAGATGATGCCCTAGGTGGTTCACGCATCGCGCAACGAACCTTCCTGACCCAGACCCGGGTCGAAATGACCCCCGGAGTGCCGGATTAGCTAGCTCCGGCGAGTCCCCGACGAGCTCCGCCACGGGATTTGTCGCCGGCGATCCCCGCCGCCGCTGTAGCCATGATGACCCTGAGCCGTCCGATCGAGAACCTGCGCCCAAGATTAGATCCAGCGCTCACAAAATCCCGGCCCTCCGATCCAGATCTGACGGCCGTGGTACGTGTGTACCGGTTCGGCCTGGAAGTTTTGTTAAAGAGCCCCTGCCCTTTCTCTGTTTCAACCCGCAGTCCTAGTTAGTGTAAAAATATTTACAGTTTGGCCCAAATTTTTGCACGGACCCCCCTGAGTTTTCCAGAAATCAAACCCGCCGTCCAGCACTCTTTCTTTTACATGTTAGACCCCTGAATTAATGTTTAATTACGTTTTAGCCCTCGGTTTTAGCAGAAAAGCCCCTGAAACTTCAGTTTTCTTACAAATAAGCCCCTAGGACTTGTTTTTAGCCTAGAAAATGCGTTTTAGCTCCGTTTTTAGCGTTCTTTATATCCACGCGATCGTTGTAACGCGTAGAATAGTTTTAGACTAGTTTAAGGTGCTGTTTTTATGTATTGATGTACTGTTTCTTAGTTTTTGTTAATGTTTGTTTGTATGCTTATTTTCGTGCATTGTTTTGGCCATGTGTTCGTGAGTAGACGTTGATCCATCTGAGGAGCCCCAGTACCAGTACCCGGAGCAGCCGTCTTCGGATCAGTTTGAGCAGCAGCAGGAGCAGTACGAGGAAGGCAAGTATAACATGAACAACCTATCATCTTTAAATACAATTTCATACTGCATTTTAATACTGTATGCCTTTAAGGATTTCCTAGCCAGTTTATATCCTTTAAATATACCCTTGGGTTGCATTTTGGTTAGTTGTGCTAGGTTGCTGCGCTATAACGCATTTTGGTCCTTTATAATTAAATTGATTAATGGTTTACTTGAATTTAATTCTGAGAGTGACACTCTGTGTGGCTTGAGTGGCTCACGTCTCGTTAAAATTGGCTTTTGTTAGAAACATGGTTTAGGGGGCCAGCACGGTGCTTACTACCTGGTTGGCCACTCTCCATAAGGACCGGTTCATAGAGCGACAACCTGGGACAACAGCGCTACCACAAGGCTAGAATGGGATAGACTTGGCGTAATAATTAGATCTTTTTGGTTTGGAGTAACTTACCTGCGGGGCAAGAGTAGTAAGCTTCAATGGTCCCTGCTCCTCCGGCTTGGTCTGTGCTTGGATTGCGCTCCTGTGCTTGTACCCCCGGAGGTGGGCCCCATCGTCGCCGACCTAACTCTCGCGGTTACGCCTTACCAACGAGATTCTTTTTAAAGGCCTCGTAGTGAGTCGCTGGCCATCTCACCTAAGGAAGTGTGATGAACAACTGGCGTAGCTCACGACTTGTGGGTAAAGATGTGCAACCTCTGCAGAGTGTAAAACTGGTATACTAGCCGTGCTCACGGTTATGAGCGGCCCAGATCCTCCTTTTGATTAGTGAAGTTATCTCCTTCCGACGAGGGAGGTGCTTCTCGGGGTTTACCTTGGTGGCTTGGTTTTGGTATGGTTCTCAGTAGTAGTATGATTAATTCTGATTAATTACTATGTAACTGGGTCAATGGTAATTCATCAACTCATAGTAAATAGTTTTAATAAAATTTTGCCAACACTTAAAAGCTAATGCAGTTGAGTCAGCCAGCCTAGAGCCTCATAGTTTGTGTTATACTTGTTGAGTACAAGTTGTGTACTCACCCTTGCCTCTTCTCTACTTTTTCCTCTCGGCTACGCTACTGCTGCTCAGTCCCTGCCGACACGAGGGAGTTCGTCCAGCGCTACCAGGACTACGAGGACTTCTAGGTGTTCGTCTCCCAGTCGACGTCCCTGTGGCGCCCTGCTTCAGCTTCGGAGAGCTTTATTCGTATTTTATACTTCGCTTCCGCTGTATCAGACATTTTTGTCATTATTGTAATAAATAACATTCGTATTCGCTTTATTATATCTTTTTACGTGATATATGCTATGATATACTGTTCATTCTGTTGTATATACGTGTGACTTGATCCTGGCACGTATATGATTGCTCGGTTTATGTTCTTTTATAAACCGGGTGTTACACTAAGGCTCTCCATAGGTACCAGGTGGTAACTTTTATATTAGTACCGGGTGGTACCACCAACCGGTACCTTTAGACGAGTCTTAGGTATCGGTTGGTGTTACCAACCGGTACCTTAGGAGCCTTAGGTACCGTTTGGTGTTACCAACCGGTATCTTAGGCTCATCCATGGGTTACTTCAAAAGGAAAGCATCTCCTTCTCAATCAGAAGAACTGTGTAGCTGAGATGATAAAGGAGCAACGCGCAAGGCTAGAGATCGCGAGTTCAAATCCTAGCCAAAGAGAATATTTTTCGTGAATTTTGGAGGCCTTAGGTACCGGTTAATTTACCTGGTACCAAAGGCTCGAGCCTTTGGTACCACTTTCGGGGTACCGGTTCAAAAAACCGGTACCAAAGGGCACCTGCAACCGGTGCCTTAAGGCATTTTTCTAGTAGTGGATGAACAAATTGAAAGTGTCTCGGTGCAAACATGCCCGTGTTGAATAAATTGAACAAAAATTCGATTTGAATTTGCTAGAGAAAGTTCATTTCGGACATGTGAAAATGTTGTTCTATTTAAAACAGGGTAAAATCACCAAATTCAGATAATAGTAGAGATAAATCCGCAAGGGCAAATTGGTCTTCTCAAAGCAATTTTAACACCGTTAACTACCTTTCACGGAATAGGGGCAAACTCTATCTTCGTTTTTAAAAAGTAGGGGTAAATTCGCAAAGTTCAAAAAATAGGGGCAAAATCACCATTTCACTACGAAACAGGGGCTAAAATGCCAAAACCCCTATTTATTAATTACTATTGTCATGGTGGATGTGCCTATAAATTTTTAGGGGCTTATCTAACTTGATTTGGAAGTTTCAAGAATTTTACATATACACATGTATAAATACACATATACATACACAAACTTGCATTAGAACTGCATTTATTTTGATTTTACTTGATATTACATGTTTAATGGCGTGTTAAGATTTCTTGCTTAACATTTTAAAAATTTGGGAAGTCACAGTTTCGAGTCTTCAGCGCCTATGACGTGGACAGCTGTTATGATCACGTCCAGTTACTTGTGCTGCTCCCTTGGCCTTGCGCTTCTTCCAAGACGTCATAATCATCTGGAGGTTCTGTACCACTTCACACATTACTGGTTTTTTCATTCCCTGAATGCAATTCCATAGCCTTCAGAGCCAATCTGTCAGACTTTCCATATCCTCCAAATTTTGTACACTCCGGAGCCAATCTCACAAGCTCTTCGACAACAATGATATCTTCTTCAGTAGTTCAGCTGTGATGTCTTTATCAAAAAAAAAACGCCCTTCCACTGTTATTTGTCTTGTAGGCGCGTCTTGATTTTTGACAGGTGGACTGCTTATGCTGGTTTACATGCATCGCTGTTTACCGGCCGGTCTCTTGGCCATCAGCTCTCCATCATACAGCTCAGAAAGTATCTTTTCGAGACCAGAGGACAAGCTCAGCAATATGCAAGTCAGCTAAATCAACTAATATCTACCAACTCTTGCTTGCATCACGCGCTTTTGCATGCAGTGTTTTCCTGGAACGCGTTTTGCCTATATTGGTTCGTTCCATTATAACCTTATATATTTCACCCCTAAAAAAACTGAAAAACCTTATATATACAGAAGTATTTTTCTTATTGCATCATTATAGCCTTTGTTCTTCAGGATTTAGGAAGAGTCATCAGGAGTTCAGGACCTGTAAGGTTCGAGCCAAGCTTTGGGGAGGAGAAGAGCTCTTTGCAATCGGTTGGCCAGAGATAGGTCTTGGAGGTCATCACCGACATCGATGGCAAGCTCCTGCCGCTGAGGTGGCTGGTATGCACCGCTCTTTCCCCCCTTGCTCTTTCGCTCTTGAGGGGGTTCTTTTTGTCGTTCCATTTCTTGATCAGGAAGAATTAAACCGCAGGGAGATCAGCCCACCTGAACTTTATGGCTCTCGAGTTGTGAAAACCACTGTGAAGCCGTTTGATTTTCCATCCGACATAGGTTTTCTCTAGTTAAGTGGCCACTGTGAAGACTGTGTGATTGTATTTGGAAAAGCCTTTTACAGTCCTTGGGATGTAGCAAGAGGTACAATCAAATTATAATCCAAGAGGTAATAACTTCAGTATTTAAGTATTAGATTTTGGTTTTTCCGTCAGTTTTAAATAAATGACATTTAGGATAAACTAATTAATTAGTCAATAATCTAATTAGCTTATCCCTAAATGGAAACAGAGTGAGTAGTACCTCCCTAGAGAAATTTCTCTGATACCTCCAAGTGCTTCCCAAGAACCATGAAACCAGCCAATTAGAGAATAGACCAGGGTCCTATGGGCTATTCCTTTCCTTTGTATCTAGCTAGTAAACATTATATAGAAATATTTGATTCTATGGCTAACGATCAAACCCTTGGATCTTACAACCTTAAAGAACAGATATTAGGCTCAGCATCCCTGTTTCCCAAAAAAAAGGCTGAGCATCCCTTCAAAGAATCAATTATGTATCCTAAATGTGAAATGTAATTGAATTTTCTAATTTTACGTCTTTTCACCTGTTAATGTCAAGTTAAAATTTGAGTAGATTGAGAAGATCCAAACATTACAAACAAAGTTGGTGTCTACTAAATGCAAAAGATTATACTAAATCAATTCTATATGCTGCCTTAGATACATGTAGCGGTTTCTATGTAGAAGTGCCAGTTCTTACACATTATTGTAACTTCTATATTGTAGGCATAATAAAATGGGACTTCCAGAAGATATGCATTGACCTTGAGCGCTCACACCAGATCATGACATGGAAGGGTGGACAGTAGACAGCAATCACAATATTAAGACTTTCACAGAAGATGAGATTAAAACAATCACTAGCAACTACAGCACTCTTATTGGGAAAGGTGGCTTTGGAGAAGTCTACAAAGGGATCCTTGGTGATGACTACGAACTCGTTGCAGTTAAGAGATATATCCGCAAAGAGTTGAGAGAAGAGTTTATGGAAGAAGTAGGCATTGATAGACAAATGAGCCACAAAAACGTGGTGAAGCTCATAGGGTACTGTATTGGAGAAAGTACTCTAACGCTGGTAACAGAGTATATCTCCAAAGGAAACCTCGATGACATACTCCACAACAGTAGTATTTCCATTCCTCTGGAGATAAGATTGGGTATTGCTATAGGGTGTGCAGAAGCATTGAGCTACATGCATTCGATGCATCTATCAAGTGACAGCCTTGTATACCATGGTGATATTAAACCTGCCAACATACTTTTAGATGAAAATCTTACAGCAAAAGTTTCAGATTTTGGACTGGCAAGGCTTCTTTTAGGAGGCATCTCTCGGTACACTAGCAATGTAAAAGGAAGTATAGATTACATGGATCCTATACATCTTCGGGAAGGACGTCTTACTCCAAAGAGTGATGTTTATAGTTTTGGAGCTGTTCTCTTGGAAATAATTGCTGGGAAAAGGATAAGACAGGGAAACTCTAGCCTCATACCATCTTTCAGTAATGCCTGCGGTAAAAGCGAATCGGTGAGGAAGCTTTTTGATGCAGAAATAGCCTGTAAGGCCAATATGACGATCCTTGAGGAAATAGGCAAGCTGGCTACTGAATGCCTGACACTGGACATTCATAAACGTCCTAGAATTAGTGATGTTGCTAAACGCCTTTTGATTATGTGGAAAGCTCTGCAGGGAGGACAAGAAAAAAGGGAAATCCTTTTGAGGACACAAAACGTTGGCTCAAGCAGCTTCAACTGTACCAGCTCAGTTGAGCACCGCAGAAAGATGAGTTTGGGTATCTTCGAGACGGATGTCGTCGATCCTGAGATACTGACAAAGCTTGGCAGCAAGAGATTTTTTACAGTGGCGGAACTATATGAAATCACGAAGAACTTCTCAAATCTAGTCGGTGAAGGTTGGTTAGCTGAGGTGTACAAAGGTACTCTTGAGGACAACACGTTGGTGGCAGTGAAGAAATCTCTTCAGTTATATGAGGAGCATAGACAACATTTGGTTAACGATGCGCTGATCCATGCTCAACTCACCCACAACAGTATCATCAAACTTTTGGGCTTTTGCCTGGAGTTTGATGTTCCAATTTTTATATATGAGTATGCTGCCAATGGTACTCTCGCAGACCTCCTGAATGGTACCAAATGTTTTCCCCTCGAACTGCGATTGCAGATTGCGATCAGAACGGCAAAAGCATTAGCATACATGCACTCGTCTGATTCTGGTTGCATCAGACATGGTAGTGTCAGCCCTTCGAATATCCTTCTAGATGATGACTTCATGCCCAAGGTCTCCGGCTTTTCACTCTCAAGGAGGCTTACCAAGGACTACGATTCAGGCACTATTGTAGTTTACAGACATTACAGCGACCCAAACTTTGTGCAGACTGGGCTTCTTACGGTAAAAAGTGATGTGTACAGCTTCGGGATTATTCTTTTGGAGCTCATCACCAGGAAGATATCTGTATACGATAAAGATTGTAGAGTTATGGACCTTGTGACCAAATACAACGTAGCTTATCATTCAGACAACAGAGGAGTAGCGATGTTTGATAAGGATATCAAGGCTGCAGAAGATATCATCCTGTTTGAAGGGATCGGGAGGCTAGCAACTGAGTGCACCAAACTGGAATCTGATGAGAGACCAACAATGAAAGAGGTGGCAGAACGCCTCGAGATGCTTAGAGCATCTTGGAACAAGGTGAGCCAAGGGGGGTAGCTACTAGCTTCACAATGCAAGTTGCTCCCTTTGGAACCCGGTACTATGGCTGTACTATGCTTGACCCCAATGGAAGGAGGCCAGCAACATGTTTCAAGAGATGGTGTTCATGCCGGATCCCTCTCTGAACTCAGCACACAAACTCTCAAACTGTCTAATTTTTTCTTTCTGGATTTGTGTAGCCGCTATTCCTAGCTGTGTCCTGCAGGACGTTGCAGATCAGTTCTATTCTTCAGAAGCTAAGCATTTGGTTAGGTTCCCTAATAATTGATCCATGCATCCGTCAACTTCTCTGGTAGAAATTTTTTTTGATCTATTTGAGGCTTTGAGTTTGTGTAATCTTTGACTCATCAATTTATACGCAGATTATTTAATCAAAAATTGGTTTCAGTAACGCATTGTAATGCTAGTTTAGACCTACTTTTTCTGAATTTACTAAACAATAGGCAGCTAATTTTTGTTCTGCTTTCTCAGTCAAATTTTCTGCCGTCCAGATCTAGTATGCTTGGAGGTTCGTGCTCTGAATAGAACAGGGTAGCTAAATAAAGATTGCAGCACTCGTCAAATAGAACATACGCGTTTTGGAAATACTCTGAACCTAAAAGTATCAAATTAAAAGGAACACAGGTAGTTTGTTTCGAGATCCCCGTACCAGATGCGAACGGGGCGCAGCCGACGGACGGAGGACGCAGACACAGTCGACGAGGGCGTCGCCGCGGCGGCGAGGGTGAGCGAGTGGAAAGCGGCGGCCATGAGGACGAGCGGAAGAGAGCTGGCGGCCCAGCCATGTCTGCCACTGGACAGAGGTGCTCGGCGGGCTGAAGATTTCGGCGAGATGGAGGCGGCCCCAGAGGGACGAGGAAAGCGATAATCTGTCGGCCGAGCTTGCGAGGTTGGGTTTGGGTTGCCCGGGTTTAGATGATGGGCCGCTGGCCAGGCTAACATTCTCAGATTTAAGGCCACACTGCGAAATTCTTGGGTTCTAAATGTGACTGATTTAGTATTTTCCTAGTATTTATCGATTTTTGAGATTTATTTTTTAAAAAAAACCGGGCTTATATTTCACACAAAGATTTTAGTGGTTACAACCCAAAAATTACAAGAACGTCCATATAGTGAGGTCGACGTGTACTGTTACACGACGACGGTGGAGTCTTCTTTCCCCTTGCTACAGTTCCAGCGGCGACTCAAGGGCAATTTCTCGTCTCCTCCGCCGATTCGACCGCTCCTCGCCTCTGGCGCCCTCGCCGGTGTTGGAGGAGGAGGGGGAATCGGATGAATCGACGGCGGATCAGTCTTCCCGGTGGCAGCGGCGAGATGCGCACCGGTTCTTTTGCTTCTCCGTGATGGCGTCGTCGTTAGCGCTGGTGGTGCTTGCAACGGCGGTGGCATACACGACGGTGTCTACGACCGTGACTCATGGAGGTTAGTGCTAATAATTGCTTCCATGGTAGTTTCACTCCACGGGAAGCTCAGTGGGTCCCACCGGCGACTTTTATATTGCCAGTTAGGGCTAAATGTTCCTCTTCACTTCTCTGGCGACGGTGGCGGCGACGGTGTCATCTCCGGTGATGATTGAAGGAGGATAGGTTCCTCTAGGTGGATTTTGGCGTTGGCGTCTTCGGAGGCGCGAGCTCCGGTCCTTCTACGTGGTCTATTCCTCCCAGTGGCGTAGGGTTAGGGGTGCCAGTGCGGAGGTTTGCCAGGGGTGCCAGTGCGGAGGTTTGCCTATCAACTCGTTGAGAAGTTGGGTTGGGATCTGAGTCCCACCTTTGATGGTGGTTTTGTTTCCCCTCCTCCGGTCCTCCTCCGGCGAGGCCCAGCCACCGCTGCCGCCGCCCCTCCGACGACAAGGCCCGCCACTACCGCTGCCCCTCCTCCAGCGAGGGCCGTTGCTGGTCCTCCTCTGTGGCGATGTGGAGGGTCACTGACATGTGGGGTTGGATTTGATGTGGATGTGATTAGAGTCAAGATTTGGAGAGGTTGTTGGTTTTCCGCCTTTTTTGAAGCTTTGTATTTTTTTTACCTAATCTTTTACCTCTTCATTTAGCTAGGATTTTTACCTAGTCTGTTCAAGTTGCTCTTAGGCTGAGTCTTCAACCTATGAACCATGTTGTGCATCAGGTTTTGTGTCTTCAGCGCCTATGACGTGGACAGCTGTTTTGATCACGTCCAGTTACTTGTGCTGCTCCCTTGGCCTTGCGCTTCTTCCAAGACGTCATAATCATCTTGAGGTTCTGTACCACTTCACACATTACTGGTTTTTCATTTCCTCGATGCAATTCCATAGCCTTCAGAGCCAATCTGTCAGACTTTCCATATCCTCCAAATTCTGTACACTCCAGAGCCAATCTCCCAAGCTCTTCGAGAACAATTATATCTTCTTCAACTGTGATGTTTTTATCCAAAAACGCCCTTCCACTGTTATGTGTCTTGTAGGCCAGCTTTGGCGATCTAGGATGCACACATACTTCTTCTTCAACTGTGATAAGATGACAAGAGGTAAATTTGCAATTTTCAAGTTTGTGTATATGCCCTTTACTATTTGTCAGTTTGGTAATTCTCTTTCTTTGGAATTGCCCTCCGTCCCAAAATAAGTGTAGTTTTAGGAGTTGGGCACATATTTTAAGGAGGGGTAAAAAAGTAGAGAGTGCACATAAAACGAGGAGGGTAGAGGAGGAGAGAGATAGAGATAGAGTTGTATTGGAAAGCGAGAACTACACTTATTTTGGGACAAATTTTGAATCCTGAAACTACACTTGTTTTGGGACAGAGGGAGTACTTAGCAGACGCACTGCAAGGGACGTGGGATTAGAAGAGTTAGCAACAAGGGCACCCCGCCAGCTTACCTTGGGAAGCCGCGATCCAGCATTCCGATGCGGACGACGGAACTACCCAAGATGCTTTGGACAGCCAAGTTGCAGGTGGCGTAGCCGCCCTCTTCGTGACTCCGACTCAATGCTTAGGTGGAACTGACACCACACAGTGATCCAGCACCAACACCAGCTCCTCGTCGATGTCGTCGACACACTTTCGACATGTCATCGGTACGACGCAAGGTGCGTCTCTCCACTGCATGTCCGATGACTCAAATGCAGCGAGCGCAGCGTAACCTTTGTCGTAAGCTTGGTATTTTAAATGATGAGGAGGCCCCAATTGAGGTTGCACTGCATGAGTTTGTTGACATGTTCAATGGTCCCCTACCAGCAGATGTGGATGCTGCTCTGAATTGGAATTTCAACCTCAATGATAACGAGGTCGAGGCGATGAACAATGCCTTAATCGGCATGGTTGGGGAAGGTGTCGGTGACCTACAAGATGTGATAGTACATGAACTTGATGGAGCTGGCAAAGGGTGTAACAGTCAAGCGGCGGCCAATGATGATATTTGAGTTGTGGAGTTTGCGAAGACTAAGTGGTGCATATTGTCTAGATTTTTAGCTTCATGTTTGGGGTGTGTTTTGAGTGGTGTGTTATGTTTGTTGAGATGTTTGGTGTTGGGTTGTTGTGTTTTCCTTTTTGTTGTATTGCTCAATCTGAGCTTTCATCTTCTTTTTAATACAATCGGCAATTCTCCTGCCTAATTCGTTAAAAAAAAAGAAGAGTTAGCAACATCAGCTCTCGTAGCCAGTGATAAACGTGCATCAGTTAGTAGCTTGCATTAGACTGTTGAAACTGAGAAAAAATATAGCACTGTGGCAATTGAAATAAAGGTATTTGTCATTAGTTCAATGAAATCAGAGGAAAAGCAAACCAGGGTTTCTCAGCCTCCAAAAAAAATGGTGTGTTCTGCCTTGTATCTGATTATTTGTCTCGTTGAATGCAAATCACGAAATCACTCTCACCACCTATTCTCGGAAACAATGGCTGCAATGCCGCTCTTAGTATGCTGCTGTAAATTCAGAAGATTAAATTGGTAAATGTTTGCATCCAGATCGGCAACAGGCCGTGAGTACTCTAGCTAGCAACAGGCCAGTAGGTGTGTAGGAAGATTACAGCAACAGCGAACTGCACCAAGAAGCAGAAAGCTACAGACCATTCAACAATCTTCCTATTGCTCTTATCTTCTACACAATAGAGTTCCATCAACCGTCTCCCATTTGCACAGGCTTTAATGGAAGTTTCATCCAGGCCAATGTTCCCCTGTCCTACCCTGTTCTATCAACTAGTTGTTCTGTCCAAAACTGTGACCATCACTCTCGCTCTGTCTTCTCATCTCAAATCGAGGTCCTTCACAAAACGTCTCTAGAAACTATTAAGGAAATGTAGTAACTATTAAGGAAACTGTAATACTACATCATGCATGTGATATAGTAACTATAAGCAAACTATAAGGAAATGCAAGAGCTGACCATGACTGTGAACAGAGGAAGCTTATGTGGTGTGGGGATCGAATTGATGTGGAAGAATCACACTTTTTTAAGAATGTACACGATAAGTAGCCAGTTGGTTACTAAATTTATCGTGTGAAATTGGTCAAGTGAATTTTCAACATGAGTGTCAGAACTCAGAAGTGTCCAGTGAAACATCAGATTGCTAATGGGATGTTCGCATCAAACTATCAAACGATGCATGTTAGAACAAACCAGACAGATACAGATATAGGCGTTTAGAAACTTCTAAGAGGAACACAAAGAGAATCTCCAAGTTGCTCGCATTGTACCCCGAACCATTCATGAAGGCCATCATCTACAAAACTAAATCACTTTAATAAATTAATCCATTGTTATATTGTTTTGGTGATTTTGTACATTCCATTTAAATTTTTGAACAATTGATTCAACAATTTTCAAACCAAATTCACAAAAATTATATAAATTACTCGATTACAATTCATGCATAATGATTACAGTGGATAAAAGGAATGGAAACAATTATTTTGTGTTATACACTTCTACTACACGAGTCAATAGACACATACATATTACATATAGATGAGGGAATGCAGACGTATACACATATTAATTACAATTATCTTGATGCTTCTGCATGCATGCATAGGTTGGACAGAAGAACGGCAATGATCTGCAGCATATATTAATTACAAAGCACATGAAAATTGTAAGCAGGGAACATATAGTACACCAGTCCATATCACAAATATCTATAGAAGTTTCATCATCACAAATAAACAGGGAACATATAGTACACCAGTCCATATCACATTACAAAGCACATGAGAATTGTAAGCAGAATTCATTCAAAGATAGCTCCGTCCAGCTGACCAAACCGGTCCTCATATTACCTTCTTGAAGACGCACTCATTGATGTTCTACATGTCAATGTCCTCGGTTCCATTGTCCTGACTTTGCTCAATCTACTTCTGTAGCTTCCCCCTTTGCCTGACCTTGCTCCAAGATGCGCTAAGCATGTCAAGGCTTTCTTCCACCTCTGGCTAGGGTGGTTTGGGTAAATGTGAAGGATGCCTTTGGGTGAAATACCGATATCCATGTAGCTCCCTGGGCCATGATGACCTTCCAACGTCTCCTGAGCATCCGAAGGTGTTGAGCCACTTCCGGTATTGTTGGTCTCTCCTCTGCTTTTGAAACGATACACTTCAGTGCCAACCTTCCGATCTCTTCAAGGACAGTGGTATCCCCTTCACCTGTAATTCCCTTATGAAACATCGCCTTCCCAGTGTTTTCTATCTCATAGGCTTTGGTGAACTGGACGATAATGTCAAGATTATCCTCGCCGTCCCTCTTCTTCCTACCAATGAGTTCCAAGAGAAGAATGCCAAATTCATACACATCTCTTTGGGCTTTTGACAAGACCAATGCATCATTATCAATTCTTCCGTCGTTGAGAGGAAGCCCCGTTTGATTGGCAAGCCTCCAAACCCATGAAAATCTTGTGAGCTTTGGCATGAAGTTGTCATCCACGAGTAAATTTCGTGGTTCAACAGAATCATGTGCGGTGATACCCACTGCTGACGAATGGAGGTATTCTAATGCTTCTGCAGTCTCAACCGCAATCTTCACACGCAGATCTAGTGGGAAATCTTCCTCGCCATTCAGGATATCAGAGAGACTGCATTTTGCAGGACTATCATAGACAAACAATGGAGTATCATCTTCTAGACAACAACCCAAGAGGTTGATGATATTCTTATGGACAATTTGAGACTGGAGCATCCATGTGTTGATGACAGCCTCCTTTCCTGACTTTGCAAAGTCTGGCAAGTACACCGCCACAGCTGTATTGTCCTCAAGTGTACCTTTGTAAACAATCTTTGGATAAATGTGAAATCTAGATGACCAGTTCTGTGTCACTTGCCTGAGCTCCTCCATCGTGAAGATTCTAACATTGCTGAATTTTTCTAGCATCGCAGAATTGCGAGAATTCCTCTTGAAATGGCTAAAAAAGTCTTCTTAAACCAGCCTATATCTTGCCCTCTTCTCAGAACGTTCCAAAGGGTCCGAAGTTGTAGTGCCACATCATTAATTTTAGGACGTTTGTCAATGTCCAATGTCAGGCACTCCGTTGCCAGTTTCCCTATTTCTGTAAGAACCTTCATATTGCTTTCATTTGCTATCTCTGGATCAACTAGCTCCCTCAACACACTCCATTTGGTACAGGGTTTTCTGAAAATTTCGGTAAGGCTAACGTTCCCCTGTTTTACCCTTCTCCTTGTTATCATTTCAAGGAGTACTATTCCAAAACTATAGACATCACTCTTCGGGGTAAGACGCCCACTTGTAATGTATATACGATCCATATAATCCAAACTTCCTTTTACATATCTTGTGTATTGAGTGATGCCACCTGAAAGAAGCCTTGAAAGCCCAAAATCTGATACTTTTGCTGTAAGATTTGCATCTAAAAGTATGTTGGCAGGCTTAATATCGCCATGACAAACAAGATTGTCGCTAGATAAATGCAATGAATGCATGTAGCTCAATGCTTCTGCACACCCGATAGCAATACCCAATATTGTGTCCAAAGTGATGGAATATCCAACATTGTGAAGTATGTCCTCGAGGTCTCCTTTGGAAATATACTCAGACACCATAGTTAGAGTCCTTTCCCCAATACAGTAGCCTATGAGCTTCACTGCGTTCTTATGGTTGATCTGACTATGGATACGCACTTCTTCCATAAACTCTTTTCTCAAATCACCACGGATATATCTCTTCACTGCAACTAAATCATGGCTGTCATCTAAGAGTCCTCTATAAACTTCTCCAAAACCACCTTTCCCGATAGCGGTGCTATAGTTCCTAGTCATTCTTTTGATCCCATCTTCTGTGAAAATCTTGATTTTACGATTGATGTCTGCTCCAGCCATAATCTTATTTTCTGCTAGTTCCGTCGCATGCTGGCAGTACAGATTCCACAATGTTTAGCACCCTCTCGCTGCCAAAATATAAACAACGGGTAAATAGTATTAATGTTAACAAGACTGGTATTTGAAACTTATTCAAGCAGCGTTGAACTTAATTTTCTGTACATTTTTACACCCCTATTCATAGTTTTTTTTAGCTTTTGCATTGCACCTCCATGTCGATTTGACATATGTTTAGTTCTATCTTCTATGTTGTGTTTGACGTAGAAGAGTTCAGAAACGGAGGCAGACGCTTTGAGCTGTTGGGCTAGATCAGCCAAAAAAGCCCAATAAAATAAAGAACTTAGTGTAATATGGGATGTGGCCTATGACCACTAAATTTCAGCACAAAACAATCAGAGCCCAATAGCCAATGACCCGGTGACCAAATTCTCAAATCCTAAAATCCCAGGCCTGCGCGCATACTATACTGCCGCTGCGTTCTTTGCAGCCGTATTAGTAGGCATCCTAAAATCCCCAACAATTGAGAGAGGCGAATCATGCTCCCGCCGGCGAGGTCGCCGTTCCGCACCACCTCTGGTGGCCTCTGGGCTCTTGAATGTGTGCGGGAACGGCGGCCCTCCACCCGGCGGTGTAGGGTAGGCCTAGGGTATCTAGAATTATAGTTCCCAATAGTGTTGGTGAGGTGGTGGCAGCATGGTGGAATAAGTTCTCTCAGACATTTCTTCGTCCCTTTGGTGCTCTACTCCGGCGCCGGCGGCGAGTCCATGGAGGTTGGTCGGCCTATGTCGGAGGTTTGTACAGGAGTCGGTGTCGGTCGGCGGCAGCGCGTTGTCCTCGGCAGCGGCAGGCCAGCAGCTAGAGTCAATCTTGTGTTTCCAGGATGAGGTGGAGGATGTGGGTACTGCAGTTGTAAGCAGGATGGATATTGATCTCGAGATTCCCGTAGGCGGCGGTTGTCGTCGGCGGCAAGCTTGGATCCAGGGCCGAGGGTGCTTGGGGTGTGGTCCCGAGTCCCGACCGATGGATGCTCAGTGTTGGCTTCGGCTCGTCCTTGGTGGTGAGTGTCTTCTGCGGTTCGTCAAAGCCTTCATGCGATGGAGCTCCCTTTGGCCTCAAGTTCAGCAGCAGCGGACGACGCTGGCTTGGTCGGCGCCGGCGTCGGAGATTCATTCTTCCACCTGGAAAGGGTCCAGGGACCTTGCTGTAATTTTCGTTTTTCTAGTGGCCCTTTCTGTTCGTAGGGTAGGGCAGCTTTCCTCCGTACATTCCTGTACAGCGTACCTGTATGTGTACGTTTTCCTTACCTCTAAGTACAGATATGTTTGATAAAAAAACATTAGTTGTTGGTTGATCACGTTACTAATTGTTGGCGATTCGCTCTGTTCGGCTGGCTGTGATAAATACTGCTGGTTGGCTGCTGGCCAGTGGCTGATGTTTTTCTTCATAAGACGTTATAGAATTGGAAGACGTCGAACAAATGAAGATTGCTCACCTGCTAATAAGAACACAAGGCAACCACAAATGCTGTAGGGTTGGATAACGGGCCAGCTCTACATGCATCGATGCTGGATGCATACAAATTAAAATGATTTTGTAGCAGACGGGCGAGTAAAGCAGGAGGAAGGGCATTGAAGCGAGGCAGAGCTCGAAAAGTGGCTACGCCGGCTTCACCTCTTTCCTAGTTTATTTTGGTTCTCAATTTATATTCCGGCTCCCTGCTACAGTGCGAAATAGTGTGGAATGATGATGCTACAGTGCTAGGTAGCGTAGCATAGAGCTGGTGCTGCCCCCGGTGGAGCCATGCCAAAGGAGCTCTCAGATCCGATCTCATCAATTCCCCTGAGCTGATGCACATGCTACTTCAAATAAAAAACTCACAGAACCAATGGGAGAAACGGAGAAACTGGAGAATAAAAGAGGGGAGAAATTGGATTGCACTATCTAGAGGTACTGGGTGATGCTGAGGCAGAGAGAGCTGATGCACCTGCTCGCGCACCAATTCAGTAGTCTTGAAGTGAAGGGGATGAGCACTGTAGCCCCAAGTCTGAGCTAGGCATGAGGTTGCCGCCTCTGCCACACAGCCTTCTTCGGCTTTGAAAAGAGGTTTCATCAAACGGGAGCGGTGGACTCAAGTAACTAATTAAGGGTTACCACTCGGCAGGGGCGCATCTAAGTGGGGCTAGGGGGGATGAAGCGCCCCTACTACAGAATTTAACCCGGTCACAGTTGGACCCGAGACCAATAAAAACTTTAGTCCCGGGTCTGAAATGTAGAAGCCAATGAAGAGCAGAAAGAGATCTGTTGTCCCGGTTAGAGACTCCCACCGAGACAAAATAATACCTTGTAGTCTCGGTTGGAGCCATCAAACGGGATTAAAACATTTAGCCCCGGCTCCAACTGGGACTTAGAGTACTATTCTGTCCCGGTCAAAATCTCCAACCAGGACAAAATCGATCCAGCGCACGAGTTTCGATCCATCTGATTTTATTTAACTCTCGATCCATCTGATTTTATTTAACTCACTCCCCTCTCTCCTACCTTATCTCTTACTCTACCTCTCTTCGTCTCCCTCACCTTGAGGCCTCCCATCACTCCATCCTCAAGCTTCCTCCCTCCCTTGAGGCCTCCCATCCCTCCCCTCCAAGGCCAGAGCAGGTGCACCCGGGGGCGGCCCGACGAGCCACAACAGCCGCCGCGCGCAGCTAGGCGCAGGCCGCCGTGGCCTGGCCAGGCGCCACAGCCCTCCGCCTGGCGCGCAGGCTGTCGTAGCTGGCCAGGTGGCACCGCCCTCCGCCCGGCACGCAGGCCGCCGTGGCCTGGCGAGCCACCGCCGCCCTCCGCCCGGGACGCAGCCCGCCGTGGCCTGGCCAGCCGCTGCCGCCCTCCGCCGGGCGCGCCGCCAGGCGCAGGCCGTAGTGGCCCAGCCAGCCAACCCCGCCGCCGCGAGCCTGGCGCGGGGCGCGGAGGTCACAACAGCAGCAGCAGTGGACAATCGTGGGTGAGGGCAGCGTGTCTTGGCCAGTCGGCGGCGGCAGCAGCTCGGCTTGGTTTCGGTGGGCGCGAGGACAGGCCCGGCCACAGCGGATCAATTTTTCAGGGAGAAGTACAGATTAGATGAGTTTGTGTTTGTGAATGATTTGTGTTTGTGAATAATTCGTTTGTGAGTCTGTCGTGAATTAGATGTACTGTGAATCAAATCGAATTCATGTGTGTTGAATCAATTGATGTGTGTTGACTCAATTGTTGTATAATGAAACAAATTGAATTCATGTGATGTGAATCCTTTGATTGTATATTGCTCTTGATTTGATTGCATCTCTATGGCGGTGGTGGAGTTGAAGCTCAAGAACTACTCGACAAGAACCTACGTGGGAGGGGGTGGGCGGAAGCTGAGATTTTTTTTATTACGAAAATTACATTGATCCCGGTTCCATACCCATCGGGACTAAAAGTTTGGCACATTTGTCTCGGCCAGGCAGTCCTGGTTGAAAAATCGGGACTAAAGCCTGTTAGAAACCGGGACAAATGTATGATTGTGTAGTAGTGTACCTCCCAAGATTCATGGATATCCCCCTAAGCCCCCTTCCCCCTCCCTCTATTTTTGGGATAAAACAATGAAGAGGAAGAGAGGAGGAAGAAGAAGAGAAGAGGATGGAGAAGAAAAGAATGGACATGAAACCTCTCTACATGTTCGCTAGATTCGCCACTGCCGCTCGATTCGTGGGCTGCTGGCCCGTTGTGTTTCCTCAGCTCGTTTAGCTCACGAGCGGCTAGCGATCGTATTCAAGCTAGCTCGTTATAATTGATGAGCTAAATTTCTTGCTCAGGGCGTTAAAAGAATGCAACGAGGTGAGTTGAGTCGAGCCGAACCAGCTGGTTTGGTATGAACAAAACTCATGTTTGTCTTCTTTATGTTAAATCTCGTGTTTTATCTATGTTTTCATATGAAACTGATTTTAAACAGTTATGTTGATAAATGGATGTAATGAACTTGTGCTGGTGAGTTAGGTTCCGTTTATCCATTTGGCAGAGTTTCCACTTGTTCTGGCTTCGTCTTTGATGGTAGCGAGGAGCAGTTTCTCAAATCAAGGAGAATGGAGGGGGAAAGGGTACTGGAAGCCAGTGAATAAAAATTGAACTTCAAAAAAGGAATTCTTTTGATTCAAGCATCTCTTGCTCAACTCAGCAACTTGAAGTATTAATCTTATATTTAGGATACCACTTTATTCCCACATCCTAACCGACCTCCCGGAGGAGTATGTGCTTCTGGGAGAACCTGCTAGCTCTGGGTTCGAGTTGCGTTTCACCCCTAACCACAACTACGAACGTTTTCATGCAAGATAAAATACGTTTTGACAAGAAATTCTAACGTTTTCATCCGAGCAAGATGCGTGTGACTGAGAGAACCACGTAATGGCGTGACAGACATACCGTATTGCCAAAGCCAACGGGGTTCGTTGGCCTCCGATCGAACTGAAGAACCGCCGGCCGGCCGGCCGACGGAGCTTCGGCGTCCGAACTGAATGACCCTCCGGCCAACTCCACCGCCAGCTAGCCCTGTTTTTCTCGTGTTCTAGCTAATGGCCGGCTCTCTTCTTCCATCTCTCTCCACCCCTCCAGTGAGACGACCAGTCCGTTGCTAATAGCTGATGCAAGAGTTGACCTGTTGACTTTGAACACTCCGCCATTGCTGGTCGTTGGCACGCGGCCGGATCGGAAACAGACGAACAGTCGTTTTTCCGGCCAACTGGAATAATTGGCCCACCGCATTATGGGCAGCCACTAATGGAGATAGATGCACGCATGGGCTCCGAGGAACCAATTCAGAGCGAATTTGGTAGGGATTCGGCTCCAGCCGTGGCTTCTTTCGTAGAGTTGAGCCGTTGAAAATTGTTTGAGAAAACAGTTTCTCTTATTTCTCATAAATGGATAAAACAGGTCAAATAACTAATATGCCGTTTCCTATTTACTTGGTTAGAGCATCTCCGGTAGGATGACTAAATTTGGGTGACTAAATCCCATTTTAATCACCCACTCTAACATTTAGTCACCCTAATATTTTTTTCCCAACTCCAGCACCGATCAACTCACTCCCTATTATTCATCATGACATGTGGGTCCACCCTGTCATAGAAACATCAAAGAACCCCGACCGCTCGCCCCTCCGCGCCCGTGCTCCCGACCGCGCGCGCCGGCGCCGCCCCCGCTCCGACCGCCGGCCGCCGCCAGGCCGCCTACTAGCGCCGCTGACCCTGGGCCGCTTCCTCTCGACGCGCGGTGTCAAATCCGCGGTGGAGCGGGAGCGCAGAGGAGAGCGCGCGGAGGTGGAGCAGGCGGGGCCGCGGCACGCAGACCGCAGACAGCAGAGCAGGCGGCAGCGGCGTCGCTTTCGCGGCAGCACGAGTCGCTGTCCGGGCGCGTCGCGGGGGAGGACTGGAGCGACAACTGGAGAGAGGGGGTGAAGGTGAGTGGGGTGCCTGTGCGCCCTGCTTCCTCCCGGCGCGCCGACGACTTCGTGGTGGACAACTGCAAGAACATCTACTTCGCGGGGCACGAGACGAGCGCGGTCACCGCGACGTGGTGCCTCATGCTCCTCGCCGCGCACCCGTAGTGGCAGCATTACCACCATGCACACAAGGTGCTCGAGAAAATTTCCAGCAAGGTGAGCAGCTTAGCTTGTTTCTTAAATGTTGAGCTGAACTGTTGCTTGTCGACTTGCTTATATGCATTGTTAAATCAATTACTTGTTAGCTCTTGCATGCTTTGGTCAGCCTTTTGAGTATTTTAATAAGAAACAATTGTTTTATATATGTTCTTGTTCAGATGGCATAAAGAATTTTATCTGGGATTGGTAGAAGGAACAAATATTATGGCATAAAGAATTTTGTCTTGCATAAAGAATTATCTCAGACAGCTTATTAGTTGTACAGAAGTGTTAACTTAGACTGTGTTGATTTTTTTTCCTTCTTAACAATCATTTTTAGTTGACAGTTTACTATAGGATATCAGGGTACCCCTGATTGAGTTCAGATCTTCCTAGAAGGAATAAAATGGTTCTTTTATTTTTGTTACTCCTTGCTCATTCCAACTTCTGTTCCATAATGTTTTATACCTTTATGAAGTCAATCTATAAAAATGTGTGGTGCCTGTAAGCTCGTGGTCCTAAATCAGACATTTTATGTTTTGTCTCATAGTTTCTGATGTAAAGAATATTTAGTTTAATCCAGAGTTGACGCATTCAGGATATCCAGAAGTGTTAACTTATTATTCACTGAATTTCAGGTTCAGCTTTGTTAACTTACTATTCACTGAATTTTCAGAGATAGCAATCCTTCTCATATGCTTTGGTTCCATGTGTAAATTTAACTGAAGTATTCTTGTTGATTCTGCAGGCTGTCAGTCAACACATCACCATTGTGCTTGGGAACAAGTGAAGAAAAAGCTGGCATCTTGGGCAAGGTTGATTCAGGAGATTGGCAGAGAACAGAAGCTGAAGAGCAAGCCTCAGATGGAATATTAGATGTAGCTTTTACTGTAAAACAATGAGGGAAACACATGTGTTCTTTGTCTTGAATGTAAAATACCCATCTCTTGTACCTTCAATTATTTTTAGTGTTGCTTCAGTCAGCTAAGCTCTTCTATCTATCTGATTAGAGCAATGATGTTTGCACGCATACATCAGAATCATCTAGAGAGCATGAGATCATTTCTGGCATTCTGAGAATTGTTCCATCAGATACCAATGTAGGCAGTAGATCTTGTACATTGGCAGTGTGATTGTAGTTGTTACCCTGCTCCATTGTCAGTTGATATAGGATCAGCATGTGTGGTAGGTCTCAGCTTAAATCATATTGGCCTTTACCTTTGAACAGATTGTGTGTGTACATGTCTGAATGATATGTGATTATGTGAATATCTGAATGTTACTTAGAGTGTCCAAGCCTCCAAGGGCGTCAGGTAACCACAAGCTCTAAAAAACTTTGAGATTAACCTCCAAGGAGGAGGCAATAAAATAAAATAACATTCTCAGACCACACTAAAATATTCTCAGACCAACAAGAGATCAACAACAACAACATTCTCCAGAATTCTCAGAAAATAAAATATTCAGAAAATATTGGTACCATCAACCTCAGACCAAGAGATCCAATATTCAGAAAACAAAATAAGTTAGAATTATGAATCCTGAACTTTTAGGAGCTCAGACCAACAAGAGATCAACAACAACATTCTCCAGTATTGACCACACTAAGCAGTACGAAGTAACCATTCTCCAGACTTCTTGCACTACTTCATCACTACTTCTCCAGACTTCTTGAACGAGCTCTTGATGGAGGTCTGAAAAAAACACAAACGTCCAGCCCGGCGCAGCTGCTCGGACGGACGGTGGCGGCACCTCGGCCAGCAGGGCCGCGCGGCCGCTAGGGCGGGACCCGGGGCCGGTGGCAGCTCGGCCGGCCGGCAGAGCCTCGGCCTCTGCTGTCTGCCTGTCTACGCCAAGCTGTGGGGGAGAACCGGAGGAGAGAGCTAGAGCGACCGCATGAATAGCATTGAGCTGGTAGAATGAATAGTATTTTGTGAGAGGAAATAAGCCGAGACAAGTCAAATCTAGATAAACCGGAGTATTCAGCGGAGGTGGAGGGAGGTGGAGGAGGGGCCCATGCTCATCGACAACCGGCGCGGCGTCAAGCAAGCAGCGCTCGGCGCAAGAAGAGCAGCACACGCGCGCGGCGGGGAAGAGACCGACGAGTGGGGGCGCGCAGCGTGCGGCGGCAGCGGCGTGCGGCGGCAGCGGCGTACGGGGCGGGGGCGGCGGCGGTGTGCGGGGCGGCGTGCCGCGTGCGTCGCCCTGGCGCGGATCGGGCTCGCCCTGGCGTCGCCGGCCTCCAGCTCTTTGCCCAAGAAGAGGCTGTCGCCGCTGGTGAACGCGTCGTCCAGAGGTCTGGCAGCGAGGAGCAGAGGGAAGCCGGCAGGTGGCGGCGGGCGCGAGCGCAGCCGGCGACGGCGCGATGGGTGGCGGAGGCGGGCAGGGCGGCGGGCGCGAGCGCAGCCGCCGGCGGCGGGTCGAGATCGGGCGCCCGATTGGATCGGAACGAAGGGAAGAAAAAAAAAGTGGGACCCACAGTTTCAGCCTAAATAGAGGCCATCAAATTGGGAGGTGGGGGGAGAAATTTGGAAGCCCTACCAAAATATCAGTCCATTTGCTTCCCTGGAGTTTGATTTTTTAGTTTGGTAGCCTATTTGCTCTTCCTGCTGAAGATGCTCTTATATACACTAGTTCTATATTTTTTTCATAACTTATAATGTAATTTCACATCGATCAACAATGTGATTTACATCAAATAAAAATATTAATTAATCAATATTTTAAATCGCTGGCTAAGATGTTTAGTGGCAGGGGTGCCATTAAGGCGTTTAGCGGGTTATGACCGGCTTTATAGTGGACTAAATGCCATAGCGACTGTCCTTATAACAGTTATAGTCATCTATAGCGGAAGTTATAGCCGACTATTTAAAACTTTGCAATTAATAGAGGTATAGATTAATCCATACCCATTACCTTTTCTTTTTTTAAACGCATCACAATGGAAGGCGCCGTGGATTCACCGACTTGACTTGCTGAAGGCAAGTTAGGCTTAGTTTGGAAGTAAAGGGCTATTAATCCAGGGAATTTAACCCCCGAGGGGGATTTTTGTGGATTTTTAATTCCCTGTGGTTCCCTAGGTGCTGCTCCCCACCTCCCCTGTCACTGTTTGGCAGTGTGCTTCCTGGGTGCCGCTCCCCACCTCTCGTTCGGACGTGCCATCTCCCCCATTGTTTTGCATCATTCAAACACCATTTGCTATATAATATAATATATATTTGCTCTTAATTAGCACATTTTTTGCTATATAATTCCAGAACAAAAACCATTTGCTTGCAGCTCACCATTTTCTAAACAATTTCATGTGTAGGAACATAAGAAAGATTCAGAAAATTAAAAAAAATCAGGGGATAAACAGAGCAACAATATGATCATGTGGCCTTCACAATAGCAAGATATACTGCCAACTGAAATGAATGGCTTACATATGGTCATGTCCATGCAAATATCCAGATAGATAATATAAAATAAAATGAGACCAGAAATTTATTTGCCCATTTTCAATCTGGAACAAAAAAAAAAGACACTAGGAAGAACTCTAGCACCAATATCTGTGATCCCAAAGTCACCAGCAACACCATAATCTACTTTCGCCAATCTGCATTTGTGCCACTCCTGTCACGAAATAACTTCTACCTTCTATGCACTATTTGCAGCAAGTGCTCTACAAAGTAACACAAAGAAAGTTCACATTAGTTAAATAATTACCAAAGCACCGCTGAAAGAAGTAATGACACAATGCTTCAAACCACCAGCATGCATTTCAATATTACTTTTCTAAACAATGAAGACAAGAACAGGTACAATCTGCTCCAAAGAACAGGGACAGCAGAAAAGCTAAACCTCAACATGGTCGTCTTTTCCTTCCTAAGCCAATCAACATGCTACAGCTCATGTGGTCAGTTTATCTGCTCAACAAGTCAACAACCAAGTAACATGCATGGACCTCAAGCTCATCAAAATTAAAGCTGCCTTACTCCTTATATACTGTATGGGCCAATATAGAATAGTACCCCTCGCTCCCATGTTCCAAAAGCAACTTAACAAACTAAAAATCCTTAATCTCTTAGAGCAAAAGGCATGGCTGCTTGTCATACTCTTACCTTGCTAACACAGAGACAACATAAAAAATAGCACAAACATAACTGAATTTGCCAATGACTATCCAAGATCAATAACTCAGGATCCTATGAAAGAGAAGACTTAAAGCAATACCAGCAAGTTCAACGGTGCCTAGATTTTTTTTCTCTGAACATCACTGTCGCCGGTCATGAACATGTTCAAAACTAACCGATGCAGCAATGTGTGCAAAATAAAAAGGGAGAGAGTTGAACCATGGTTTTTATAGATATTTAGGCTGTAATTGAACTTCACAATCGACAGTGATTAACTAGCCTAGCAGAAACACATTCCATGGAGCTTATTTTGGATTGTATTTCTTTCCCAAGATGATGCATTGCTGCCTTCTCCTATAATATCTATATATTACACAATCTGAAACCAGGAGAGACCTGGTCTCCACCAACCTGAGCCTTCTCCTATAATATCTATATTTTTTGCGAGGACCTATAATATCTATATTTATATATATAAACCTTGACTGATCACTTGTTTGTATATATTTTAATTAATTACTTGATAAAGTTTTTAACTACACAGCCTGCAAAAAGCTAGTAAAGTTTGCTAAAGAGAGAAGTGGCCCTATAAAAATCATGATCTGAATCAATACCATGCTCCAGGGTACTAAATCAATACCATGCTCCAGGGTACTGATGAAACTCTGATTCAATTTCCCAGGTTGACCTGCTCAAAGACAAGCTGGGATTCGACGATGCGTTCAACTACAAAGAGGAGCCCGACCTGAAGTCAGCTCTCAAGAGGTCAGTGCCACTGCTGCTCATCATGCTCGCTCTCCACCTGAACCTGAACGATGAGCTCAGCCCGACGGGACATCTTGGCAGGTACTTCTCCGACGGCATCGACATCTACTTCGAGAATGTCAGCGGCGAGATGCTGGAGGCGGCACTGGCCAACATGAACACGTACGGCCGGGTCGCCCTCTCCGGCGTCATCTCCGAGTACACGGGGGCCGATCAGCGTGTGGTGCTTCGTGCTATTGCAAGCGGCGCCGACTCACCCTATCGGGTGAAAGAAACCCTAGCGGGGGCACAGGGAGATGCGTGGTGAGGGGAAGGGGAGGGGGAACTACCTGATGCGAAGGATGTGGTTGCCGTAGAGACTCCGGTGAAGGAGGCGCTGCCGTCACGAGGTCGCCGGAGGAGATCGGCAGCCAGCGGCGGCGCTCTCCCGCTCGACTCCGCGAGTCGTGAGAGACGGGGAGGGCTCCCCGATGTCCACAGGCCAGGAACTATTCCCCGGGGGAATTGGGCTAACCCGGGCCGGAAAACCCCAAGCAACAGGCTTCCAAATGCACCTTGTGGACTCCGCGTGGGAGAATCCTGCGGGGCTGCGGGCGCGGGGAAATTGCCGGGATCCCGGCGGGGAATTGTGCTTCCAAACTAGGCCTTAGTGAATAAATGTAGTGGTGACTTTTGGTATGTTCCTAACCGTCTATTCACAGATGGATGGATGAGATCTATAGCTACAGTACCCATGCATGCTACAGTCACTGTTGGAGAAACGCTTATCGGTACCAGCCGTTTAGTGCCGGTCACATAGGAGCCGGCACTAACGTGCTTGTACAGTACACGACGGTCACGTTTGTGCCGGCTAGATTCTCCAGCCGGCACTAAAGTGTCACCCCCAACGGTCAGCAGACAAGCCCCTAATGGTCAGCAGCCAATTTAGTGCCGGCTGGAACTACCAGCCGGCACTAACTTGGCACGGTGCAGGTTAGTGCCGGCTTAAGGTTCCAGCCGGCACTAACAGTCTACAGTTTGTACTAGCTGAAATTACTGGCCGGCACTAAGTTGCCCCGTATATACTGCCTCCTCCCTTCTTCCCCAGCCCGACCCATCCATTTGGTCGAGCTTCTCCTCTCTGCCATGGCGTGTTAGAGGAGAGGTGCTGCCCATTTTCTCCAAAATTTGTGATGATTTCACCCATCCAAGTGCACCAAAGGTTAGCAGCTTCTTCCACTCTTCTTTCACGGTGTTTATTCTTTTGTTTCATGCTTTCTAGGTAAAGAAAATAGTGATTTTAAGGTTGAGGAACAATGAGCATAATTTTTCAATTTGTTCATTAATTTGAACAAAATAGAATTGATTTGTTGTGTTTTAGAGAAGGATTACTAGATAGTTTGAGTATGACACATTTAGATTATTATTTTTTAATTATTTCACGGGGACATGTTTATATGTTATTATGCAAAATTTTAAGGATGAGGGAAAATGAACATGATTTATCAATTTGTTCATTAATTTGAGTAAGGTAGAATTATTTGTTGTTTTTTAGAGAAAGTTTACTATATAGTTTGACTATCACACATTTAGAATGATTTTTTCGAATTATTTCATGGTGACATGTGTATATGTTATTGTGTTAATTTATTTTGCTATTTACTTTAGGTTTACTAGATAGGTGGCCTATGACACATTTACAATTTTTTTCGAATTACTTCATAGTAACTTGTTTTGATATATGTAGAATTGATTTTTGTTTTTATACGGTAATTAATTACAGATGGACCGGCAATGGATGCACGGCAGCCGGAGCACCTCGGCGTGGATTCAGGGTTTAGATTCTTTTCTCAAGGCGGCAATGGCAAATAGGTCGCCAAAGTGTTTAATGTGTTGTCCATGCAGTATTTGCGAAAATAAAAAGGAATTCCGGAAAAGAGATACTCTATGGAATCACCTGGCCTTGAATGGATTCATGAGTAACTATACCCTTTGGACCAAGCATGGCGAAGTTGGAGTTATGATGGAAGATAATGAAGAAAATGCCGATGATGATAACAACCTTCCAGATTGGGCATGGGTTCATGAAGCAGGTGGCTTTCAAGATGAACCAATGGACGAGGGTGAAGCAAATGTTGCACAAGAGGAGCCACCTGACGAGCTAGGTCAGGCGTTACTTGATGCACAGAAAGACAGTGAGACAGTGAAGGAGGCATTAAAGTTCGAGAAGATGTTGGAGGATCACAAAAGGCCGTTGTTCCCTAGTTGCAAACCGGAGCAAAAGAAGTTGGGTACCACGCTGGAGATGCTGAAATGGAAGGCAACTAATGGTGTCACCGATAAGGGATTTGGTGAGCTATTAAAGATTGTAAAGAACATGCTTCCTGAGGGTAATGAACTGCCGTCAACAACATACGAAGCTAAAAAGATGGTTTGCCCTCTTGGATTGGACGTGCAGAAGATTCACGCATGTCCTAACGACTGCATCCTGTATCGCGGCGAATACGTGAACTTGTAAGCTTGTCCTGTTTGCAGCGCATTGTGGTATAAGATCAGGCGAGATGATCCAGGTGATGTTGATGGGCAGCTGGTAAAGAAGAGAGTTCCCGCAAAGTTGGTGTGGTACTTCCCTATAATACCACGTCTGAAGCGCTTTTTCAAAAACAAGGATAACACTAAGTTGATGCGGTGGCACAAAGAAGACCGTAAGGAGGATCACATGATCAGACACCCAGCAGATGGGTCCCAGTGGAGAAATCTTAACCGAGAGTATCCTCAATTTGACAACGACCCAAGGAATGTAATATTTGCTCTAAGTGCGGATGGAATGAATCCGTACGGTGAGTTTGGCAGCGCTCATAGTACATGGCCCGTGACTCTATGTATGTTCAACCTTCCTCCTTGGTTGTGCTTGAAGCATAAGTTCATCAAGATGCCGGTGCTTATAGAAGGGCCAAAAGAACCTGGCAACGACATTGATGTGTTCCTGCAACCCTTGATGGATGATCTCTTACTACTCTGGAAAGAAGAAGGTGTACGTGTGTGGGATGAGTATAAACAGGAGTCCTTCAACCTCCGAGCTTTGCTTTTTGTATGCATCAATGATTGGCCTGCACTTGGAAAACTTTCGGGACAGTCGAACAAGGGATACATGGCCTGCACCCACTGTTATGATGAGACCGATAGCATTTATTTGAAACATTGTAAGAAGTGCGTATACATAGGCCATCGTCGATTTCTTCCTACCGATCACCCCCTAAGAACCGAAGGGAAGCATTTCAAAGGAGAGCCCGAAACTCGTCCTAAGCCTCTATTCCGTAATGGAAAGCGTGTGTTCTCGATGATCAAGGATGTGAAGGTAGTATTTGGAAAGGGTCCCGGTAGCCAACCTGTTCCCAAGGATGACCAGGGACATGTTCCAATGTGGAAGAAGAAGTCTATATTGTGGAACCTACCTTATTGGCAAGTCTTACAGGTTCGCAACGCAATTGATGTGATGCATCTGTCGAAGAATCTTTGTGTGAAACTACTAGGCTTCCTGGGAGTGTATGGTAAGTCAAAAGACACATTGGAAGCAAGGCGCGACATGCAACAGCTAGCTGGACGACAAGGCTTGCAACCGAGAAGAGAGACAAAGGATGCCACTATTTAAAACCTGCCAGCTATAATCTGAGCAAAGAGGAGAAGGAAAGTATGTTCGATTGCTTGAATAGTATCAAGGTCCCGTCTGGTTACTCCTCAAATATACAGGGCATAATAAATGTGAAAGAGAAGAAAATCCAAAACTTGAAGTCACATGACTGCCATGTTTTGATGACACAATTACTTCCGGTTATACTGAGGGGTGTTCTACCGGAAAATGTGAGATTGACAGTTGTAAAACTTTGTACGTTCATGAATGAAATTTCGCAAAAAGCAATTAATCCAAATAATCTAATAAAGCTGCAGAAAGACATTGTCGAATGTCTTGTCAGCTTCGAGATGGTCTTCCCACCTTCCTTCTTCAATATTATGACACACCTTCTAGTTCATATTGTGACAGAAATAACTATCCTAGGTCCTGTTTTTCTACACAATATGTTCCCTTTCGAGAGGTTCATGGCCGTATTGAAGAAGTACGTGCGCAAACGTTCTCGCCCAGAAGGATGCATTGCTAAGGGCTATGGAACAGAGGAGGTCATTGAGTTTTGCGTTGACTATCTTCCTGATCTCGATCCGATTGGGCTCCCCGTGTCACACCATGAGGGGCGACTAAAGGGAAAAGGCACACTAGAAAAGAAATGTAATGTGAACATCCCTTGTAGTGAATTCAGCCAAGCAAACTTCACGATTCTTCAGAATTCATCCAAGGTGGCTCCCTATATTAACGTTAGTGCCGGTTAGGATTACCAGCCGGCACTAACGTGTCCATCTGACGTCACGGGGGCACGTTAGTGCCGGCTGGTAATACCAGCCGGCACTAACCGAGCCATCCCCCCAAACAAATTACCCCGGCCCCTTCGCCAAATTCAGATCGATGTCGCCCCGCCGCCCTGACGTCGCCCAACCCGCCCGCGTGCGCCGCCGCCTTCTTCCCCGGCCGCGCGTGGGTCCCCGGCCGGCGCTCGACCGTGGCCGCCCCTCGAGGTCGTCCCCAGCCTGCCGTCCCTCGAGGTCGTCCCCAGGCCGGCCGCCCCCACGCCTCGTCGTCCTCGCCCGGCCCGCGCCGCCGCGCACCTCGGCGTCCTCGCCGTCCGGTCCGTGCAGCCGCCCGTCGAGGTCATCCCGCGCCATCGCGGCTGCCCGGCTGCCCCCACCGCCCCCCGACCACGCCGTCCCTGCCTCTGCCGCCGCGCCTCCTCGTCCTCGCACGCGCGCGGCCCGTTTCGCGCAGCCCGGCTGCCCCCGCCGCCGCGCACCTCGTCGTCCACGCGCGCGGCCCGTTCCGCGCAGCCCGGCTGCCCGGCTGCCCCTGCGCCTCGTCGTCCAGGCCCGTGTATCACCGAAGGTAAGAACAATATAACCTTTTAGTTGAATGCCCAGCACTAAGATGTTTTCCATAGCAGCGGCAACTTCTTTGTTGGTTACAACTCCAAGCACCAAAGATAAAGAGAAAAAATTAGATACCAAAAGTAATACTTCAATCATCTGCATGAAAAATAACCTTTTAGAAGACTCAGAAATCTCTCTTTCAAGCTGAAACAAAAAGGTTTAGGCTTTTTGTTTTTTTAGACTCAGAAATACCCAATTGGTGAGGTCACAACGTTGATGTCTTAGATGTGCTCCTAGTTGAAGGGATGTTTCAGGAAGCAATGTGTATCTGCTCACTTCAGTTTCAACTTTCAAGTACAGTGCAAATAGCATAGCATTTAGAGTTGACGCACAATATAATGGCTTTTGTTTTTCCATGTTGATCAACGATGTGCATCATTCAGCCTCTAGATTATCTAAACCTAGTGTTATGCTACCAACCAAATGATCTGAAGCTTGTAACAGTTTGCTCTATGTTTAACCGAGTAGGCGTTACATTACTTTTCATCTTTTCTTAATATAACTTTAGGCAGGGGAAAAAGCGCAACTAATGCCCAAGTTATTGCCAAAATGATTCTGTCTCCAAAAGTGTAACGATATTCAATTTGTATCGTCATAACCCCATGACTCAAAATATAACTGTTGGCAGAAGGATATGACTGAGATGTTATAAAATGCTGCACCAAGATTGATCAGAGGTAAATCCGAGCTAAATTTCACCAGAATAGAAACAAGCCAACTTCAGTTCAGTTGGCGAGAATAGCTCTGCATATTTCAGATAATATAACTGAGGTCTTGCACCTTTTACCCAAGAAAGAAGCGCATGCCATCCATTTTAGTTGTAGTATATGTTTCACAAAGCTGACCAAGACCACAAAACATTACACCTACAGTGGGAAGCGACTACAAACTAGACCAAATATATGTCTCTACTAAATAGCCTAACTGCATCGAAAATAAGTATATGTATATATATATATATATATATATATATATATATATATATATATTCGCATGGTAGAAATGGAAATCCATGGAGCAGCTCTTGTTTTCCAATAGGAAGGATGCATCTTGATCTTTAGTTCCACATCTGCCTTCTCTGCATTGTTCACTTTGCCCAGATTTTTGATATAGCAACAACAAATGCCCTAAGGACAAGCCAGAATAGGTTGTCATCTTTCTTCTGCTGCACTTTTGAAGTTCTCCTGCAGGCCATAACAAGGAACAGAATATTCAATCATTAGGCAAGTATCATGATAGTGCAATGGTCAGACCAATACTTATAGAGGTTGTAATTGATATATATATCCAACTCTAATAATGAGCGCTAGGAAGAACCATGGGGAAACATTTACTTACCTAATATACTGTCGCCTTTTGCGACATATGAAGGAAATTATAAACAGTAAGCATGCAACGCAAAGTTAGAAGGCAAAGTGCATGCCTGCTGATCGAGGTAGTGGTGCTCGTTCCTTGTTCATGGCTGGCATTGGTTGCCTCAACCTCTTCCTTTGTAACCCCAGATGTTGATGTCTTGAATTGACTTTCATCTACCTCTACCACACTGTGCTGGACTTCTGTTTGCAACAGTCCCTGTAAAGAGGCAGAACAGAATGAAGCAGACATGTTGAGCATTTTTTTAATCAGATCAAACAAGCATTTTTAGGTCAATAAATCATCATATACTATGGCTGCTGTAACTCTATATATGGCTGCTAGTGTTTCCTGTGATCAAATATACTTAAACAAATATACTTGCTTAAAGGCATTATAGTACTGTTTATGCTCAATTCTTGGTACAAATTTCTCCTTAATTCAGCCATGATTCAAACAAAGTATGTGGCTTGCTGTTTTTTTATTGTTTCAGGTAGTGGAAATGGATCCTACGGACAACCAAGACAAGTTAATGCACGACCTCATTCATGATAGTACTCGGTACGTAGCTCCAGAGTTTGATGAGGACGAGAATGATGGCAGCCAATTTTTAAACTTGCATTATCATAGCGACGAGGACCAAGATATTAGTGGGGAGGAAGAAGAAAATGTCGAGGAAGCCGAGGTATAAAAGTTCTCAATATATATGTTAGGAGCAAGATATTGTTTGTGACACATGCGGCCCAGCTGCGAACTATTTGTGTTATGTTGCTAACTTTGTTGATGATTTCAGTCCTTGTGTAAGCAGTCGTGCTCCAGCTAAAAATTCTTATGAATGTTTCAGTCAATAAGTTACCTAATATCATGATAATTTTCGATCCGGAACCCTTGCTTGCGGGTTATGCAGGTTACGCATACCTGCCGCGACGTCCACTAGTTGCTAGCAACCCGCTTGATAAATTTGCGATTCTTTCAGGCATCAGGATCGACGAAGCCTAAACGGAAATGTGGCTCCAAGAGGAAGATGGTAGGATGTATGACCATCACGGAGATCAACGAAGCAACCGGCGAGCCACTAGCCCCTGGTCAAATTAAGACGACATTTGTAAATCAATTGGGATATCTTGTTAGGGAAACTGTCCCCATAAAGTACAAGCTTTGGAAGAGAAATAAAGTCTCTGATCGACCTGAAGATATCGTGCCAGATTCAGAGAAAGATTTGTTATGGAAAGAGGTGTCGTTGCACTTCAACTTTCCCCCAGGCAAAGCTGACAAAGTAAAGGGATGAGCATTTAAGAAGATGGCAACTCAGTTCGGCTCGTTCAAGAAAAAATTGGTGGCAAACTTTGTCAACAAGGGCCTCACACCAGATTTTGATAAAATCTGGAAGAAGCAACGAGAGTGGTGGAATGAATTCGTGAATTACAAGCACAGTGCTGACAGCATCGCAGCCTCGATTCAAGGCAAAATGAATGCTAGCAAAAAGAAAAACTTCCATAGACTTGGGCCTGGAGGTTATAAGGTTGCTGTTCCGAAATGGGAAAAGATGGAAAATAATTTAATTGTAAAAGGAATCGTACCGCAGACCTTGAGTTGCCCCAAACGAGCAAGGTATTACTTCTATGCTCATGGAGGCACACTAGACCCCGACACTGTAATGTTTGTGACTAGCGACGTACTAAGAGAGGCTGCCCAAAGACTCGAGGACGCAATGAGGCGTACGGAAGAAGGAACCTTCCAGCCCAACAGAGAGAATGACGAGCTGACTTACGCTTTTGGGAATGCAGAACACACTGGACGGACCCGAGGCGTGGGCGTAGTTCCATGGAAATATGGCTTTTCCGGAGATCTCGAAACCTACCGAAGCCGATGCAGAAGCAAGACAGTAGTGACAGAGAAGATCCGTAGCCTAGAAAACCGGATAATGTCACTTGAGGCAACAGTTGGGCAACGCTCGGACCAGCCAGCTGCCAATGTGGAGATCAGCCCCCCTTCTTTCAATGTGGACCCTAATTTGGGTGCCGACAGGCCGAGGGACCCCATTGATGACATCACCGTTAGGACTCAATGTGAGCTTCTGGTTCTTTATGGGAAAAAGCTCAAAGTTTGTGCTGAGGGTTATGCGGAAGTCCAAGAAGAAGGCGGGACAATACATTGCCAGCCGATTCCTGAAGCATTCGTGTCACAGAACAGTCCAAATAATACCAATCAAGTGCAATAATTAACACTTAAACTCAAACCAGAATTACTGCACTCAACCAGTACACTCAGACCGCCTGCTGTAACCAGGATCGATTACACAGGAACTCTCGCCCAAAAGACGAGCACAGATGATTACCGGCAACAAAAGCGTTTAAAGTCATTTACAACCCGAGTTTAACAGAAGCACCAACTTAAACTACAAAAAGTGTTTACAAGCTAGTTTTACAAGTCAAACCTTAGAGTTCAAACGCAGCAGAAAGCAATTCAGAGTTAAAAACAAGCTTCAAAACAAAACAATAGATAACGTCGACGACAGAAGACGAACTTCACATCTTGCCCACTGATGTGAGGCTCACCTGCCCGAACTTCACGGAGAAGACGGGACCCACTCGACCGACCAACCCGGAGGAAGTGGTTGACCGATCGACGAGGCGCAGATCTCCTCGGAGTCCTCCGGAAAGCATCCTGCTAAAATATATGGCAACAACAAGACTGAGTATTCTAATACTTAGCAAGACTTACCCGTCCATGGGTATACTTAGCCCACTAACTAGACATGAAAAGCTTTTTGGCTCTGGAGTTTGTTTTGCTAAAAAGCTACTAATACTGGATCCTTACTTGCAATATTTTAGCTCAATTTAAGTTTATCAGGTACCAACTAGATTTGCCTAAACATCTATAGCACGCATGGTTGATCACATTATCTTTTCAGATTACCACAGCCAACATTCTCAGTTCAAACTCATTCCACTTCTTTACTACGATGTGACAGAGAGATCAAGGTTCTCATATCCGCGAGTCACGGCGAATCGATTCGATTTAACCTTGCAAGGTGGACCTAACACACAAGTCACATATAGGCCCCGTCGGACCCTACGTGGCAACCCTTCACATATGCACACCGAATAACTGAACTGTCCTGCGACCCGTGACTGCTAGCCCCACCGATACCATCGAAGGGTCAGCCATGAGTTTGTTTACTAGCTCCACTGGTGAAGACAGTATCAAGTCCGGCTACCGGTGCACATATGGTACTGAGCTTACCGGTTTCGACTACCTCCTACTTTCGGCATGTGGTTAGTACTGTTTAATCCTCGATCTGTAGTGCCAACAACGGTACGGTCCTCAATCGACACAGGCGGAGGCTCACTTTCCATAACTTCCATATCCATAACCAAATACTTCTCCGCCCGGTCTCCATTTTTCCTTTCTTTTTCTCAAAGATTCGTTCTCCAGTAACTTTTTCATAAGTAACAAGACCTATATCTCGCGAGTGACAGGAATCACTCGTCTTCTACCGAATCCTAATTAAGCATTGCCGTACTAACGACCTGTATACTAGTAGAGTAACTGAGGAAACCTAGGGATCATGCATCTAAGGTTCCAATCAACTCCTAGAAACCTAAATGCACAATAAAAAAAATAACAAATATTGAATACTGAAATTAAGGGTTATGCACCGGGGCTTGCCTTGCCAGTTAGCGGGGTTAGCGACTTCTGGATCTGGCTCGACGGCTGCTTCGGCTTGCGGTTCCCCTGCTTGCGGCTCCTGGATCGGCTCAGTGATCAACTCATAGACGGCTTCACTCGCGACGTCTACACGTAAGGAAAGATGCCATGCACTAATTAAAATGGTGCAAAGAAATGACACAAGAGATCATGATGCAACGATAACACCGAAAGAAAGATTATTTGGCAGCGCAAAAAGGAAAACTGCGGCTAGGAGCGAAACACGTGCAGGAACTCAACTTGCCGGCATGAATAAAGTAGTAACATTTTACTAGCAGGAAAAGGCATTGACAACACATGCAAGAAAAATTTATTAACTTTTATTGCAAAAAGAAAACATTTACTTTTGCCCTAGCAAAATAAACTGAGCAACAATAGATCCACAAACATGCACATAAGCTATGCACCTAAAAAATTTTCAGTGAACTACACATATAAAAAATAATTTACTGAATAAATTTCATAATTTTTTTAGAGCACTAGACCAACCGGTAATAAATAAACTAGGTTAAACACAAGCTGAATTTTTAGCAGGAGCAAAAGTGACATTTACCAATCACAAATATTTTTCTTCTGAAGATAATGATTTTTGAAACCTAACAAAATTTAGTTTGTATTTTTCGCATTTTTGCGTGATTTATTATGCATTTATGAAATTTCAGCATGAAATAAACAAATAAAAGAAAATCTATTCCTAATAGGGCCGTGGGCCCCATTGGTCAGGGGCTCAAAGGCCCCCAGGCCACCCACCCCGCGCGCGCATGCCGGCAGCGCGGAGGGCAGGGCGGCGGGGACGGCCTGGATGGCGGCGGCGCCCGGCCAGGGGCGGCTCGGCGGCTCCGGCCGCGACGCGCAGCGGCGCTGGGGGCGGCTGCGGCCCGCAGAGGCTTGCGCAGGGGCTAGAGGGCAGCCGGCGACGGCGGCAGCGGCGAAGCAGGGGAGCGGCGGCGTGGCGCGGCGTTCCGGCGACGGCAGAGGGCGGCGGCCGCGGGGTGGGGCGACGCGACGCCCAGCGCAGCCGGGCAGGGCCGGGGTGCGCAGCAGCACGGCGCAGGGCCGCGCGGATGGGGCCCGCGGCGGGCGGCGGCGGCGGCCGTGTTTCGGCACCGGCGATGCACAAAACAAAGGGGAAAAAGGCCGGGGAGCACGAGTGACTCACCACGAACCCATTCTTGGGGTCGATTCGAGCGGAGGGTGGTCGGAGAAGCGGATCGACGCGAGGGAGGCGGAGCTCAGTTTGGCCCTAATAGCGGCCGGCGATAGGGTTAGGGATTGCAACCTACTCAGCCGGGGAGGAGCTCGGGTGAGGGGCGGGGATGGTGGAGGAGGTAGTGAGGGAGCTCGGGGCGCGAGGAATCGAGAGAGGATCGAGCAGGGGCGGCGGATTTCGGCCGGCGAGAGCGAGTGGCGCGAGCTCGGTCGAGTTCTGCTCGAGGAGGAAGAAAGGGCCAAGTGAGGAAGCGAAGATGGACTTGGACGCCGGGGCAAGGATAAGATTGTTGTGCACGACGAGACGGCGGCGGCACGGACGCCTAGGATGGCCGGCACGTGGGCACGGCGTCGATCACGGCGTGTCACGCGGCATGCTCTGCTCCATGCCGAGAGACCGGTCCAAGGCGAGTCGAGCCCAAAATTTGACGGAATTTGATTCAACTAGAACTTACTAAACTTGATTAGCACTAATGACCTTGATTATCCCTGATTAGCGACTAAACACTTGATTAGCAGCAAAAATTAACACCGGGGTGTTACAATTCGCCAGAGTCTTTGTTGACCGAATTACTGAAGAACGCTGGGAAGACATGGACCTCCCGATCCCTATAAGTCCTGAAGAAATAGAACTACAACATGCCGTACACACATGGATCGTGTGGCCAAAGCGCGACATAAGATTGGTGCAAGCAGCCACAGACTCCGCTCGGTGCTCAAGGCAAAGATCACCAACGCCAGCTGACAGGAATCCTAGTGTTGGCCCACCTTCTCCACCGCCTGCACGTGATCCCAGCATGGATCCGCCATCACCAGCCGCACAAAGTGAGCCAATTCCGGCATCATCACCAGCCGCACAACACAATCAGAGTCAGCGACAGAAGGCATACACGGTACCTTCGGTCCAGCCATCTCATAAGCACCAAAGAAAGAAGAAAGCGAAGGCTCCAGAAGAGGAAGAGGCAGAAGAATCGTTTCAAACCTTTTTGCTGAAGCGCAAGCTACTAAGGGAGGCTGCGAACAAGAAGCTAGAAATAGATCCGGTTGCAAAGTCACACTTCATTAAACACTTCATTAAAGATCCCACCAAGGAGAAAGAAAGGGAGTCGGATTATGATCGGCAGATCAGAAAGTGCTACAGCAACCCCAAGAATCGGCGGATTAATGCAAAGACCGTTCCCCAGCTCGGAGAGCAATCCAAACAATCGATCCCTCCGTTGATAGTGCCGCGTGAAGAATATCCTGATGAATCAAGAGATCCGTTGACCATGGCTGGGATGATACTGCAAACTGATCTAACAAGGGCTCAATTGCTTGGGGAGGCCCTACAGAATGCACGCGGCAAGAAAAAGTTTGTACTTGGTGAACCTTTGATATGGCCAGAATTGCTACCATTCCTACCAACGAGAATGGCCAAGTTACACAAATGGTATGCCGTGCAACCTAAAGCTAATGAATTAGAGATGTTCCCAGCTCGGATTAAAGATGAGCATTTCTGGCGGGGGGCAGATGATGTATATATCGAGTTTGCAGCACTTTACGATTTATACCATCAAGATGCCCTTCACAAGTCCCTCGTGAGTGTATGGTGCATGTAAGTATTGTCTCTCATTTCATTATTTTTAGCCTTGTGTGTTGAATGATCCCCGTTTTTCTTGTGTCCCGTAGGTCAAAAATTCAAATTTGCCGAAAGAAGAACTTCCATAACGTCGGGTTCTTCGACCCCGATATTATACATGAGAAATCGGTAGCGCAAAAGTCTGAAGAAATAATCGATGTTATATACAGGGGGTTGCGTAAGAATAGCATGTGTCCCTTCATTCTCTTGCCATACAACCATCAGTGAGTCGTTCTTTGTTAGCCTCTTTTTTTTCAATCCCTTCGCATTAATAATACTATTTAATAACTATTATAATCAACATTAATTGGTTATGCGTATGTATATGCACAGCTTTCATTGGATATTGCTTTGTATTCGGATTGAGGAACACAAGGTCTTGGTGTACAACTCGTTAAGGCAAGATAAATCAAAGTACCAAGATCTCATTGAGGTGGTAAATACTGCATGGAGTCGCTACCTCCGCAAACACATAGGCTTGCCCATAGGTCAAATCGAGCCTCTTTGTTGGGTGACTGATTTTCCGGTATGAATATACTCTCGCTACTAATGTCATTTGCAATAAACATCAGAAAAATTCTATATCGTAACCCACATTTGTCCATAGTGTTGGAGATAGGAACAAGAAAACAACTTATGTGGATACTACGTATGCGAGTGGATCAACTCTTTTGCAAGTGAAAAAGGGCAAATGACAGTGGAGGCATTCAATGTACGTGAGCACAATCATATCTGCTCATTATTTTAATTCATTATTTTTTATTCTCATGTTTTTATCGAAAAATGTGACAACGTTGGTGGATGAAAGAAGAACTCATTGAAATGGCTCGGATCAGGACAATTCAAGAAGCTATATGCGGATTCCTGCTCGATGAAGTCATAAATTCTAAGGGCGAATTTCATGGCGATCTTCGTACAAGCGTCGCCAAAGAAGATCCGACGACGGGGAACCTGATAAATTACTATAGTTGATGTGCTTAATAATTTATAATATCTCAAGTACTTTTGAACTCCTAAGTGTTCCATACATGACAAATATATATATATATATATATATATATATATATATATATATATATATATATATATATATATATATATAATTATTGTAATATGTTGTCCTAATATTACTGTGTAATGCAAAGAGTACGACTATGTATATGCATAGCTATACGTATAAAAACGAAAAAGAAAAGAAACATAAAGAAGAAAAAACATTTAGTGCCGGCCAGTTATACCAGCCGGTACTAACCTTGCTGCCAGGGGGCAGGCGGGGTCGGGCACGTTAGTGCCGGCTGGTATGTCGGACCGGCACTAACATGCACACGTTAGTGCCTGTTAGAGTAGCCGGCACTAACGACTGTCACGTTAGTGCCGGCCATTTAGTGCCGGTCACAGGGACCGGCACTAAGCCATCTTGTGACCGGCACTGATGTGTCTTTCTCCAGCAGTGAGTAACTTGTGAGCACAGTGCGACCGGTCTGGTCCTGGTCACGAATGGCGAGCACGGCGAGGACATGGATGGCGGGATCCTCGCGTGCCCCAGTCGTGGCAAGCTGAGGGAGATGGGAGGACGAGGTTCCGCGGGCGGAGGTGCCCGGATGGGCGGACCAGCGGGTACGCGCAGGTGGGTGCCAATAGGGGTGGTAATGGGCCATGGCCCTAATGGCCTCTTCACAGCCCAATAAAGCCCTTAAAATTTTTAGTTCAAAAATACATATGTTTAGAGCCCGGCCCTTTTAGGGCCCGATCCTTAGATTTTCTAGTTCAAAATGTTGGACCCTTTACCACCCCTAGGTGCCGAACATCGGCTAGAAAATTAAAGGGTTTATTTTTTTGCAGAAACATCCTTCTAATATACAATTTTAACAGATCTGCAGTATGCACCCCTTCCTACCTCTCTCGATCCTGACAGATGGGTTCAACATAAAGGGTACGGCGGATCTAATATGGGTGAAAAACGTTTTAAATTATCTTCGATCTCTATAGTATAGATATCAATACATATTTTTAAAGCACCTAAGATTTTGATCTAAATTTTTAGTTTGATTTGTATTGTGTCGTTGACAGGTGAATCTTAGTATATTCCATATGCGAGTCGGAACAGCCCCCCGTCCACAACTTGATCATGTAGACTACAAATTAACGCACATGTAACTATACGTATCCGATATTTATACCAACTTTATCCACAACACAAGAACATATTTGTCTAGTAAATTATAAATCATAAATGAGATATGCTTTAAGCGTCTTTTGTAAAAAGAAAACAATATATATAGAGCAGCCTTTTCGGCGGAATGACACGGCGCCAGGGGCATAGCAGGCGCCGGCCCATCCCGGACGAAGCACTGTAGGTCAGGGTGTTTACAGCGGTCGTCTTCTAAAATACTCCCCTATAAGGAATATTTTTGTATGGTCATCAAAATTATCTCCTCTATTCAAATTTTTCTTGCACTCGTCATACTTTATATTTCATCATCTGTATCCTAGTTAGTAGACACCTCCATTTCATACTCAAATCCACTCCTTTTTATAATCAATGAAGAGCGGGTCCCACACTTCATCTCTCTCACCTCTCCCCTCCTCTCTTTCTCTCTCCCCTGCGAGCCCTCCCTTGCTCTGCTCCCACACCCACGACCCACCCCCCTCCCTCTCTCCCTGGCGGCGGCGGCGGCGGCGGCGGCGAGCTGCTGCCGCTCGAGGTCCGCCGCAGCCGGGTGGCGAACCGGCGCACATGGCCGGCGCGCAGCAGCACGTCGCGGCGGACACACGCCACCCCCTCATCCCTCCTCCCTCGCCGTGCGGAGCCGCCCCCTCCTCCCTCCCTCCCTCCTGGCGGCCATGGGCTTGGGCGGGCGGCGAGGCGAAGCGCCCGCGGCCGCTGCGGCGGAGCTGTCACGGCGCGGCGAGGCGGAGCGCGCGTTGCAGCGCGGGCGAGCGGCCGAGGCGGGCCGGCCCGCGCGGAGCCGAGGAGCGGCGCGGCGCAGGGCGGAGGACGCCGCGCGGCGGCCGGCGGGACGGCGCGAGGCCGCCTCCGGCGCGGCCCCAGCTCCCTCCGCTCGCGCCGGCCGTGGCGGCGTGGCGAGCATGGCCGGGCGCGCGCGGCGTCGCAGCGAGCAGGACGCGGCGGCCGCGGACGGTGGCCTGGGCGTGCGAGGCGGGTCGCGGCTCCGCCGAGCGAGGCGAAGGCGCGGCGCACAGCGGCCGGGCCTCGAGCTCCGCGCGCACGGCCGCCGGGCGCGCACGGGCGAGGCCGAGGTGGCCGGAGGCGGGCGGGGAGGTGGAGGTGGAGGTGCGTCGGTTGCAGCTGCGGAGCTCGAGCGAGCGCAGCGAGGCGGGCCGGCACCGGTGCGGCTGCGGAGCTCGAGCGATCGCGGCGAGGCGGGCCGGGAGCAGGGAACTGCGGCGTCGGCTGCGGAGGTGCCTTCCTCCTCCGGGCGGCGCGGTGCGGCTCCCGGTGGTGGAGCGCACGGGACTCGGCGGCCGGCGCGGACAGCGGTGCGCGGCGGGGCAGAGGCCGGCGCGCGGTCGGGTGGCGGCGGCGGCGGCGGCGGCGTGTCGGACGGCGAGCGGTGAGGCTCCTCGCGGCGTCCGCGGCCGCGGAGGAGCAAGTCGCAGTGGTGGGCCCCGCGCCACGTGGTTCTGTAGAGAAGGAACGGGATGTACGCTGGATTTGTAAGGACGGCGTGCTTCCGCAACGGTTGCGGACTGACAGTGTGCCGCTGCAGCTCGTCGGTGCTGTAAAAGCTCCTGATGGGGAGCTTTACATGTCCCCGCTGCAGGCAGCCTCATCCTCGGCTTCCTGCAGCCGGACGATGACGGATTCGGAGGATGACATGGCCTGTGTGAAAGAATATACGTGGATTTTTTTTAGAAATGGGAATAATCCGGCCTCACACATTCGCAAGCAAATGGTTACAGCCCAAATTACTCATGAAACTGCAGCAACATACGTTGCGACCTCCACCGAAGGTGGGAATGAAGTTCAGACTTAACATCCACACAAAAGGATTTAACACAAAACAACCAGTACAAAGTTTAGATCTTTCCAAGGAAACAAATATCTAAAATAGTAAACGAGATGACTTCAGACCACCAGCACCTTGCTACGCCTGGAGTCTACTTCTGAAATTCCATCCCGCTTTACTGAATATCTCTATGACACAAGCTTCCGGCTTTTGACAGCACCTATTTAGATCAATCTTCTCTTACTCCTTAGACAGTATTGCCAATTTCTTGTCCAGTACGTTCCTCTAAAGATGACCTGCAAATAAGAGTTAGGTAACTTCCTTTCGAAAACCACCTCATTTCTATTCAACCAAATTGCCCAACAAAGTGCGGTTGTACTAACCAACAAACGGTTTCTAAGTCTGAAAGGAAAACTTTTCAGCCAAGGACCTAGCATATTAGAAATACTTGTTGGTGGTTGAATGTTAAAAGCAATGTGCATAACCCTCCAAACAAACTTCACCAAGTGACATTCAAAGAATAAGTGCTGAATTGTCTCATTTGAATTACAAAAGCAGCACTTTGGGGAGCTCTTCCACTTTTGTTTCATAAGATTATATGTTACCGTTACTCCCTTCTTTAAGAACCACAAAAATATTTTGATTTTGAGGGGAACTTTTATTCTCCAAGATCTCCATTTAGAAGGTGTTGCTTTAGTACGCATTAAGCTCATGCACATAGACTTTACAGTATAAGAACTCTGTTTATTTAAACACCAAACAAAAGTACCATTTTCATTGTTTAGCACAAAATTCGCAACCTTCCTTACTAAATCAAGCCAAACAGCTAATCTATTTCCTGTTAATGCTCTTCTAAAAGATACATTAATAGCAATTGTGCTTAGCACATTTGCTACTATCTCACTTCTTCTAGTAATATTGTAAAGAGAAGGATAAACTTTCTTCATCGGCCTATCTCCTATCCAAAGATCCTCCTAAAATCTAGTTTGATTTCCACTTTGAATTTTGAACTTTCTTTTCGATAGAAGGTCTTTGATCTCCATTAGTCCAGACCAAAATTGAGAATCCCCCGACTTCTTTGAACCTTGTGTCCACGTTTTGTCCCCCAGATATTTTCTCTTGGGTAGCTTTTGCCAGGTCACATCTTCGTTTAGAAGTTTAAATAACCATTTACTAAGGAGACATATGTTTTGTGCTTCCAAATTCAAAATTCCCATTCCTCATTCACACTTTGGTGTACTCAAAATGCTCCATCTAATGAGTCTATATTTCCTTTTTGTTCATCGCATTGCCAAAAGAAGCGATATCTATAGTAGTCCAATTTCTTGAGAAGGACATCATAAACATTGGTACACTAGATAGGACTGAGTCAATCAGCACTAGCCTGCCACCTGTTGAAAGAAGTTTACCCTTACAACTGCTCCGCTTCTTTTGAAATCTCTCCTCAACCATGCTCAATCCTTATTAGAAATTTTGTGGATTGGATACCGAGGTATGTGAAAGTAAAAGATCCCTCTCTACAGCCAAGTATTTGTACAAACTCCTCAGCCACCTCTTTCGCATCTCCAAAGCAAAACAATTCACTCTTGTGGAAATTGGTTTTGTGACCTGATATATTTTCAAAAGCGCATAGCACTAGCTTTAAGTTTATGGCTTGTTCTAATTCATTTTCCATATACAGAATTGTATCGTATGAGTATTGTAGGATGGAGAGACCTCCATCTACCAAGTGGGGTGCTAGTCCCCCGAACTGCTCTTTTTTAGTAGCTCTTAATCAGGGGCGAAGGCAGGGTCCAAAAAAGGGTGGTGCATATCAAAGAAACATATACAATATTCAATCTAGTTTGTTATAAATTTGTGTCCTTCCCCTTGCATTTTTCTACTTCACCATGGTGCACGTGCACCACGGTAACTCAACTTAGCTTCGCCCCTGCTCTTAATATTAGAGTTGAGAGCATATCCCCTACTATATTGAAAAGCAAAGGGGACAAGAGGTCCCCTTGTCTCAAACCCTTCTTTGTTTGAAAATAATGCCCTACTTAATCATTTATCTTTACCCCCACACTCCCCCAGTAACTATGTTTTTGATCCACTTGCACCATCTTTGTGAAAAAACCTTCATCCTTAAAGCTTGCTGTAGAAAATTCTAGTTTACCTTATCATATGCTTTCTCAAAGTCTAGCTTCAGAATTATTTCACTTTGTTTCTTCTTTTTTAACTCATGTATCGTCTCCTGCAATATTGCCACCCCTTCCATAATGTATCAACCGGTCATGAAAGCAGTCTTGTTGACTTAATTGCACCCCTTCCATAATGTATCTACCGGTCATGAAAGCAGTCTTGTTGACTTAGTTTATTTATCACAATGTTAAGCCTATTAGTCAAAATCTTAGTAAAGATTTTAAAACTAACATTTAACATACAGATCGATCTGTATTGCTGAATCATCTTTACCTCCTTCAATTTTGGGATTAGTGTTAAAATTCCAAAATTGAGACTAAAAAGAGAGAGGTTGCCGCTGTAAAAGTCTCTGAACATGACAATCAGGTCATCTTTTATGAGACTCCAAAACACCTAATAAAACTCCGCTGAAAAGCCATCAGATCTTGAGGCTTTATTGTGCTTCATTTGAAAAATGGCCTCCCTAACTTCTTTCTCATAGAACTCCTCAGTTAGAATACACGTGGATTTGGCGTGGTTTCTTGAGTTTCTGTCCCAAATCTCGATCGCGCCACTTCATATCTACCTGAAAGTCCGGAAGTGGTGGTAGAGAACTCTGAACTCCTCCTATGGTCTCCGAGGATTCTTATGTGTTGGCCCCAGGTATTGCGATGACTCCTCCTGTCAGCAGTCAGTGTTACGGCACTGACGATGGCAGCGCAGGCTGTGTGCTTCGCAGAAAGCTTACCAGCTGCTACGGATTCTGAAGCTGAGAGCTCAACGGCTCGACCTGAAGCCGACGGCGAGGTGCGACAAGGGAAGCAACAGTACGTGGGCCGGGTTTGCAAGTTGCTTGGGTTTATGGCGATTTTTTCTTTTTTATATTTAAAAAAATCAAAATTTCAAAAATATATATTCATTTCGAAAAATTTTGAAAATATACCCCGGTCGCCCCCTGGGGGCGACAGGTCCTAAATGTAATTTATTTTTCTTTAAATTTGCAACGAGTTCCCTGGCCGGGGGCGCGTGGGGATAGGAGGGTCTGTCGCCCCCCCGGGCGACAGGCCCCCTCGGGGCGACCGGGTCTTGCCCCCCCTATATAAGCATTTTACCCTCATTCTCTCCTCATTTGAGCAAAAAAATTCCACCAAAAATTCAGAAATAAAGAGAGGGGTGAGGAGAAGGGAAGCGGCGAAGCCCTGCCGGATTGCGCACTTATGATCTCCAGATTAGTACATTTAGCTTATGTATTTTTCCATTGGTATTGTAGAGTAATTTAATTTAATTAGTGCTATAGTAGAACCATTTAAGTAGGAGTTTAATGATACTTTAGTTACATAGGAGTTTAATGATACTTTAGTTACATAGTAGTAAATTAGTTTAGAAAATTAGTACTACGCGTTCATTATTACAATTGCAGTACTATTAGAGACGTGTTTATAAATTAATTACGATTTAGAATAGAATTTCGCATATGCAGTATAGAATTTGAGTGTCATCACATAGTTATGAATACTTATATGTTGTAGTTGAAATTCATACTTAGTTTTTATGGATTATTGAATAAGGTAGTGAAGTAAAGAGTATAACTCGATAAGTATTCTGTGATATATAGATATGTCGAGCAAGATGCAGTTTCAAATATTTTTTTGTGACTACAATGTTTTGTATGGGCCAAATGGTATAGACCTTTCTGCCTTTAAGTGCACATCTAGCGCCATAGATAAACCTCTGGAGAGGAGTTTTGGTTTCATATGTAAGTGGCTGCAGCGTGGGTTCCGTGTTGATCCGGAGACACATGTGATGACCGTCTAGTCTCTTGTTAATTGGGAGGTAAAAAGTGATTTATGAGAATTGATGATGATACACAGCACTGATGACTGGCAGAAGTATATACAAGCAGTTCTAGAGCGTGGGTGGCCTCTGGCCATTCTTGTTCAAATCCAGGAGAAGACACAAAATGAAATCCAATATGGTGCAGATCAAGCAACTCCGAGTATTCGAAGAGAGACCAACTATGTTGAGCAAGATGAGTCAGAAGAGATAGAGAACCAAAACATCGGACCACAGGGCCTTGCTGATGAGGGAGAGAGAGGATACATAGCATTGTGGACGAGATGGAGGCAGAAGACTAAACCGCAATGGAGATGGAAGAATATGAGGACTCATCTGATGACGAGCAGCACTCATTGCCAAAAGAGTGGAATGATCATGGTTTTGACAATCATGTCGCAGAAGACGTACGAAATCAGGAGTGGGAGTACAGAGGGAATGAGGTAGTGCAAGGTGCAACATATCGAAACATTGAAGCCGTAAAAGATGCTGTGAGACTATGGGCAATATCATTGAAACGAGAATTTAGAGTCGTAAAGTCTGGCAGTAAAGAATATGAGGTGAAGTGTGTGAATGATGGATGTCCATGGCGAGTACATACATTCAAGGGAAAATAGAAGTTGAACTGGTGTAAGGATCACCGGGGTGTCCGACCCTAGAGGGGGAGGGGGTGAATAGGGTCGCTAATCGCTTTTTAACCTAGGGCTCAAACTACTTGCATAAGATAAACCTAACACGTCCTACGCATGCTAGTTATGACTAAGGTTTATCTATGCTACTCTCTACTTACCCCTAAAAAGACTTGCAACCTAGCTAATCCTAATCAAACTAACTAGGAAAGTAAAGGTATGCAAGGTAGAGTAAGTGCGGAAACGTAATGCGGTAAGTAAAGAGGTAAGTGCAAGAGGGATGCAAACTCCCGAGTAGACACGGTCATGTAACGTGGTTCGGCATAAACGCCTACGTCCACGGGACACCGAGGCTCTTCCGATCACCGTCTTGCACTACGCCACCAATGGCGATGCCGGCAAGCAAAGGCAAGTGCCCACAAGACACCGAGTCTCGTGCACCGCCACCGTCTCTCTCGGTCACCTGGCCGAAATCCACTACGGAGCTTCTCCACCAAGGAGGGGGCCTCCTCTTCCCCCGCACAAAGTGTCGTTGCCACTCCACACCAAGTCGGAGGGTCACACGACGAATCACAAGGATTGCTTGCCGCAGCAAGACTTCTCTCAAGGGAGCTCTCGCAAGAACTAATCCCTATTACAAGCACTAAGCACTCTCACAAGTGTGCTTAAGCTTATATGATGTACAATGAAGCTCTATGGTGGTTGGAGATGATCTTTAGCTCTTGTATACTTCCTTGAACTCCAGCACCTTCAAATGATCCGGCCTTGGGGGTATATATAGGCAGCCCAAGCAAATGTAGCCGTTGGAGAAAAGCTGCCAGAAAACTGCGTAACGCCGGTTAAACCGACGTACTCCAAAAGCCATCATCGGTTTAACCGGTGTATGTAAACTGCTACTTGAAAAACTAGCCGTTAGCAATTAACCAGTGTTTCGCCGGTTTAACCGATGCAATCAACCGGTGTATGTAAAATTAACGTCGGTTTAACTGGTGATTGTAACTTCTTCACGTTCCTCCAAAAACCACCTCTCTGGACAACTGAACCGATGCAATTGACCGATGCATCGTCGGTTCAACCGGTGTATGTAATTTCCTCGGTCTTCATCTGCCAATGCACCGACGTATACATTTTCTTCAACGTCGGTTAATCCGGTGTTAAACCCTAGCCCGCAGACCTTCTCTGTGATTGCACCGGTGAGTTCATTTTGCCCTACGTCGGTTTAACCGATGATAGCAAAATGCCTCAATTCTTGTCCCTTGGACCGAAGAGCTTTCAGGGCCTAGCTACGCCTATCTTCTCTTTGTCATCACTTGAACCTAAAAGCCTGAGAATAGTCATCTTAACAATCACATTAGTCCAAGTGTTGTGTGTGTCATCAATCGCCAAAATATTATATTGAAATATGGCACGAGAGGCCATTTTCGCTACAACTGGAAATGTTCCATTGTGACAGAGCACACTTGTTTGCTGTCAGAAGTTCAGCCCTCGCATCGCAATATATCATGCGACTTTGTTGCAAAGCAAATATATGGGTTGATTATGGATAACCTAAATTATGAGCCAAAAATGATTTTTCGACACATTGAGCAGACTTACCAGTACACCATTAATTATTTGAAGGCATGGCGGGCTAAACAAAAGGTGTTCGAGATGCGGTTCGGCACATACGAGGCACATATGATAACCTACCTCGTATGTTATCTCAGGTTGCTGCTAGAAATCCTGAAAGCTTTTATGACACATACCTTGTACCAGCCATGACTAGGGGGCAAAGCATTCTACAACGAGCCTTCTTTTGCCTAGGTGCCTGTGTTAGGGCATTTCAATGTTGTCTTCTGGTGATCTGCATTGATGGCACATTTCTGACTGGAAGGTATTAAGGTCAGATACTCACCGCAATCGGGGTAGATTGCAACAACCAAATAGTTCCGCTCGCATTTGCATTTGTTGAGAATGAGAACTTAAACAGTTGGTATTGGTTCCTTGAACGAGTGAAGGTTCACGTTGTTGCTGCACGTCCAGATATGTGCCTTATTAGTGATAGGCATGCAGGTCTGCTACAATCAATACTGAAATTGCAACGTGGAACTGCGACAACGCCTCCATTGTGGCCCGATGTCCAAAACAGGTGGTGCATTAGGCATATGGGTGCAAACTTCTATGACCACTTCAAGAACAAGGATCTTAAGAACATGTTTAAGAGGTTGTGCACCCAAAATCAACAGAGAAAATTCAATGCATTATGGCAAATGCTTGATCAGTTGACTGCAGAGCTAGTGAAGTTAAGGGCATCATGAAAAAGCACGAGTTAGGCTGCAGAGGCTAGGGATTCAATTGAGAAGCCATTTTCACACTGGATTCGAGGTGCACCTAAGGAGAAATGGTCATTCCTTTATGATACTAACGGAATACGGTATGGTATTCAGACAACGAACCATGCATAGTGTTTCAATATGGTTATGCGTTCTTGTCGTGCCTTTCCTCTTGTGGGAATTGTTGAGTTCATCATGTATGGGTGCATGAAGTATTTCAGAGAGCGTTATATGGCTGCAAGCATAAACATCAGCAACCCCCAAATTCAGTTTTGCACAAGAGTTACACAATATATGCAACAGAAGATTGAAAAGGCCAAACTGCACCGCGTCATATCGACAGGTACAATGGAGCATAGATTTGAGGTTCTATACAAGGATAGAACTGGTCGTGGTATCCGTAGAGATAGGGTGGTACATGAGAGTTTGATTATAGTAGATGGCAAAGGCTTCTGCTCCTGCATGAAGTGTAAGTTATTGCATTTGCCATGCTCGCATCTCATTGCGGCATGTGTAGAGTCTGGGTTGCAGCCATGAGTATTTGTTTCACCTTACTTCAGCAAGGAAGCAGCTGTATCCACCTGGGGACATGAGGTATACGGCATTAGAATAGTGGGACCTTTCATTCAGAATAATGAGGATAAGATGTTTATTCCTGATCCAGCCACTAAGAAAGGCAAAGGCCGCCGTCAGACACGTCGTATTCGAAATGGTATGGATGAGTCCGAAGCAAGAAAGGCACAAAAGCGTTGCAGCCAATGTGGAGCATTGGGTCACAACTACAAGAAGTGTCCTCAGAATGCACTTCACGATGCTGCTGACGTCGGTCCTTCCGGAAATCCCAAAGATGGAGCACCTCCTACGTTCAAACGACCATCGGCGAGAATTGCTCATGGAAGTCACTCGGTGTCATGATCCACCAGTGTGCAGTTTGTACCTATATACTAACCGTGAGTGGAGTTTGTATCGAACATATCTGTAATATGTAGTAATCGTGCGTCCAGTTTGTATGGAACATATCTGTAATGTATAAATATCGTGCGTGTAGTTTGTATCGAACATATCTGTAATATGTAGTAATCGTGCGTGGAATTTGTATCGAACCTATTTGTAATGTATAAATATCGTGCGTCCAGTTTGTATGGAATATATATGTACCTATGTGTTCTCATATATTTTTGAATGCAGGTATGGAGATGGACTCCTTGCTAGATCCAGTTATCGACTCGAGCCACAGGTCTTTCTTTGCAGCAGTTGAGCACCGAGCCCTAGAGGTGCTACGTCCTCGTCCACCTGGGGAGGCGATCTTTATACACCATGATTGGGTTGACAGGTATGTAATGAAATATTATTGTTTATCACTTATGTATTCGTCGGTATTTCTTTGTTTCGACAATTTTGTTTATTGCAGGTTACGTGAGTCCGGTCTACTGACTCTGGGCCGTCTTGTCGAGGGTGGGCCTATTCAGCTCGACCGATCCCTCCTGACGGCGCTCGTTGACAGATGGAGGCCGAAGACACACACGTTCCACCTCCCGTGTGGGGAGATGACTCCTACGCTGCAGGACGTGGCCTACCTCCTCGGCCTCCCTATTGTCGGGGAGGCTGTAGGTCCGCGTGTGGTGGCAGCCTCGTGGAATGATGACCTGGAGGCCTGTTTTTCCCTGGTTAACCGCGTGGAAGAAGCAGGTCCGATCAACCTGCACCCGCGAGCAGCAGGTCCTTCGAAGACCTGGTTCCTACAGTTTACAGTATGTATTCATTACATATTTAAGTTTAATTGTTACAATTCACATGTTGCATTGTCAGTTCAAACCATTGTTTATGCAGCCTACCCTGTTGGCTGCAGATGCCGACGAGTACAGTGTGACCATATCGCTGGAGGCGTACCTACTTTGGTTGTTTGGTTACATCATGTTCAACAACACTCATGGCAACTCGGTGGATAGGATTCTCCTTCCGTATGCATAGGAGATTGCGGATGGGGACTAGGACGTACCGCACTACAGCTGGGGTGAGGCGGTACTTGCAGCCACTTATGCTGGACTCTGCGACGGCTGCATGAAGACACATGGGAACGCTATCCTGGCGGGGTGCCCACTACTGCTACAACTTTGGCCGTACGAGAGGCTAGCCGTTGGTCGGCCCATCGTCAGCCACGAGCCTTACCATGAGGCCATGTACGGCGACAAGGAGGACGACAGGCCCACTATGGGAACTCTCTGGATCTGGTGTCTGGTACGTTCGCAACAAATCTAATTTTGTTATTCATTGTTACATGATGCATTAGCGCACTTTTAATTTTACTTATTCGGACTGCAGAGGTCCTGGGCGCATGCGCAGGTTAGACGCGCATATCCTGAGTTTGTTTCAGAGCTCGACATGCTGACGCCCGAGGACGTTGTCTGGGAGCCTTACAGCCCTGAGGCTGTGGCTACCCATGCACCAGCAGGCCTATCTTTGCACTGCTCCGCGAATGCGAGCCTGTGGTTTACTACAGCCGTCCTGGTTTACAACATCGCGGTTGAGGCATATTGCCCCTGGAGAGTTAGGAGACAGTTTGGGCAGCGCCAGGAGTTTCTGGTGCCCACCGCGTTGGAGCGTGTCAGTCGCTAGGACCACAGGTAATTATGAATGAACTTGGCTCATACATTCGTGTCGAATCTAATGATTCTTTGTGGTCCACTTTTGTAGGTTGTCAAGGAGTGGCTTGCCGTGCTCTGATGATTGGCTCACCAAGATGGGAACATGCAGACGAGCACTTGGTCCATCCAACAGGACCACACACAGACAGCTCCTTTAGGACTTATCTCACCTGGTACTTACCCCGGACTCGGGCTCGTCTGGTTTATGTTGACACTCACCCGCAGTCACACCAGGCGAGGCCTCAGGATGGCTATGCCCGGCACCACGTGGAGGCACTAGCTGGCGCGGTGAGTCTCTTGATCATATATATATATATATATATATATATATATATATATATATATATATATATATATATATATTCATAAGATAATTCATGTGTTTCTAACTGTTCCTTTACTGAATGGATGCAGTTTCGCCTTTGCAACATGATGGAGACAGACTGCTCGACTTACCTGACGAGGGTACGTGCCAGATCCCCAATGACCCAGTTTGAGCAGACAGAGGCATGGTCGAGGCAGCATGACTAGTTGCGTTCAGTACTGCACAACTTTGGAAGCCGTGTGCAGTACGAAGACAGCCAAGGGTCGTCCCAGGCCTCGTCGTCGTTCCCGTGTCTGGCGACCGTGCGCGGGCCGACGTCGCTGTACTACACAACTGCAGGTAACGTAGATATCTCTTTAAAATTAGATCAAGTGTTGCTACATATTTACTAATATCACAAACAGGATACGATCCAGCTACTGCGTTCGACCATACTGGAATGTTTAGAGGGGCACCACCAGTTGGCGGACCGTATCCAGGGATGGTACCGGGGCCACAGATACCGGCCTACACAGGTTAGTTTATGTTTCGTATTTCGGTTTCTACATGTCATGACGAAAGACACGAGCGTGCGCTAACATCCGCATTTTATGCGTATGATTCTACCCCGATGCGGGTGCCGGACTTTCTTCCTCCTTTCAACCTGGTACAAAACACTCTCTCAATACACTCACTAATTTACCACGCAACATATGTTGGTTTACGTTTATATGTTATGCAGGGTTTGTTTCGAGTACGTTCGTTCCAAATAACGAGGGCGTCACTTTAGAGGAACTCGACAGCTTGACTCCAGACTCACCTGGCGCGCACGGTGACCCCGATGTCTTGGGGTATTCACAGCTAGGAGGAGCACCACTTGGGATTTCTCAGTAGCAGACACCGCAGCCCCTTTTGCGTCCTGAGCGACAGGTGAGGTCTCCGGATCGTCACACCTACTCCGAGGGCCATGTCCGTGCCCAGCAGAGGGCTAAGAGGGTCCGACGCCCTAGGGGTGGTTAGATATATCCGATGTTTGTATCTCTGATGTTTATTTGTAATGAGATAGCTGTGGACCGCTTATTTGTACACTTCAACGTTCGCCTCTGATCACTCTCGTATTTTCCATCACATACGATAGATGGTATGTTTATGCTTCGCTGCTCCATTAGGACTAACTACGATTCAAACTCGACATTATGTACATGTCCAGTGAATGCAAGTTAGGTATGAGACATACATAGAAGCATAATACAACATTACCAATACTAAATGTGAATACATCTTGAACCGATGAACATCATATGTTATATATCATGGCATAAAATCATCTAGGTCGTCATCCCAGTTGACAGATGGTGATGTTGCAGGTGGTGTAGTATGGCTCGACGAACCTCTTGCCTTTCCCTTTCTCTCTTTTCTGGATCTACGTTCATGTACAGGGGGAGAAACATCATGTCTTGGAGGCCATGGTTTGGGGGGCATAAAGTCATCCATGTCGTCATCCCAGTTAACACAAGTTGGTGCTTGAGGTGTTGCAGCATGACTTGACGAACCTCTTCCCTTTTCCTTTCTCTCTTTTCTGGATCTAGGTTCATGTACAGGGGAAGGAACATCATGTGTTGGAGGCCATGGTTTGGGGGGGCATGAAGTCATCCATGTCGTCATCCAAGTTAACACAACTTGGTGCTTGAGGTACTGCAGCATAACTTGACGAACCTTCGGTCATCTGTTCTTGTGGAGGCCAAGTACTATCACCCGAAGATCTTCTCCACCTCTTTTGCCTAGTTTGCGGCATAATTCCACCGAAGATACATACTAATTTACGGAAATTTGGTATCGATTTGTTAATCAACTCCGTGTCCTCGGGGTAATCCTAGCATATAATTAAACAACAATGTTACTGTTTCAAACATATGGATTCCAAATGACGGACGTGATTAGAACTGAATGAGAGTTACCTTAATATGCATCTCATACACCTCTGGCCGCATCCATATCTTTCAAGAACTTTGTAAGAATCTAATGATATTAGGATGATTCGCTAGTTCACATACTCTCATGTATATCTTCCGACGTTCTAGCAGGTGTCCCTTTACATCTTGCGTTGTAATACCTCGAAATAATGTGAAATCTTTAAACTCTACTACTTTGGACAACACCATCTCTATCGTACTATCTGCTAACGGATCCAACTTCTTACTGATAAAAAGTTGGGTCATGATATCAAGTATTATACTAGATTTTTCTTCGGTCCATGAATATTCTCCACAATTGGAGGCAGTCATTGTCTTATGCTGCAATATTAATAAGGTACTGTCATAATTCTATTCTAATTCATAATTAATTTAAAAACAAGTCTGTAATAGTACTGAAATTGTAATACTAAACGAGTGTTCTAAAGCACCAAATCTAATTCAGCCAATCCGCTAATTAAATTAAATTATTATACAATATCAACGGATTCATACAGAAGTTACCGGTAGATCACAAGTGCGGAATTCGGCAGAGCTTCGCCGCTTTTCTTCTCCTCACCCCTCTCTTTTTTCTGAATTTTTGGGCTCAAATGAGAAGGGAATGGAGGCCAGGGCTTATATAGGGTGGGAGACCCCCTGTTGCCCGTGGGGGGGAGGGGGGGCGACAGGCCCCCCCACCCCCGACTAGGGACCTCTTTGCAAATTCAAAAAAAAAATTACATTGAGCTCCTGTCGGCCGTTGCTTGGGCGACAGGACCCCTGTCGCCCCTGGGCTGGGCGACCGGGGGCTATTTTCGAAATTTTTCAAAACGGACTTATATTTTTGATTTTTTTTAAATATAAAAAAGAAAAAGACGCTGGGTTTATGGGTCTCTTGCAAGGATAATGGGCCAGGCCAGCAGCGGGCCACGGTTGCGAAACTCTTGGGTTCTAAATGTGACTGATTTATTTTCCTACTATTTTATCCTGTTTTACTACGAGTATATAAAAAGGAAATGGTTCATATGCATTCAGTACCAAGGTGTGATGTGAGGAGTTTGTTGCCTCTATAAAATTTTCGCGTTTATAAATAAAATAGGACTATTGCTCAGCAATTTCGAAACATCCCTGCTTCCATGGGTATTTGCATGTATATTCATTTGCTAGCCGAACAAAAGTAACAGAAGTTCTCCTGAGAGCCATGGAAACCAAATTACAGTGCATTCATCAAACCAGTATCCTTAGTCCACATAAACCTACCGTTTTTTCGCTAGCTGAGCTGCACGACCTGACCAACAAGGCAACAATGGAGTAGCCTACATCTGAAAAAAAGATCACCTCTGTTGCTTCTCGATCACATCATATTTCTGCACATTTCATATGCTTAGGGAAACAGCACTACCAACACAGAACATAAATAAATAAATATTCTACATCTATTAGCAGAATAGGTTCATATAACATTATGTAATCGACAGTATGAGATGCAGATTGCATGAAAGTTCAGATAATTGCATCTGACTGACAGCACAATAGCAACCCAAGTCCCAGTGCGGGCAAGATGTTCCGATAACAATACAACAGATCACACACAAAATGTACACGATCACTTTGGATCAATCTCTGATATCTGAACCAAGTGGCCGGTCAGGTCTAGTGCCTTCAGCATCGGCTGTTTCGGACACCAGTGCTAGTGTTGCTCCCTGTGCTGAGCACCAAGTTCTCCTAATTACCCGAAGGTGTTCTGCCACTTCCTTCATTGTTGGTCTCTGATCTATTTCCGAACAAACACATTTCAGTGACAGTCTCCCGATCTCTTCAAGGAGAGTAACATCTTCAGCATGAACTACGATATCATCATCAAAAAATGCCCTTCCTATGTTATCTGCCTTGTAAGCTGCGAGGAATTGCAAGATGAGGTGATCATGATCCGCGTAAAATATGAAGTTCTTCCTACTGATGAGTGTCAAGAGAAAAACACCAAACTGATACACATCGGTTTTCAATTTGAGTAACACATACTGATCATGAATTGGATCCTTTTTTAGCACACTTGAGGGAAATCGACTACAAATTACATCATCACTGACATTAATGTTGCTTTCCTTGATAAGCATCCGTGCCCATGAAAAGCCTGTCAGCTTTGGCGTGAAATTGTCATCAAGAAGTATCTTGGATGGTACAACATAACCATGTCTGATGATACCAGTTGCTGAGGAATGGAGGTATTCCAATGCTTCTGCTGTCTGAACTGCAATCTTCACACGGAAATGTAGTGGGAAATCTGCATGTCCATCTAGAACATCAGAGAGGCTACCTTTAGCAGCATACTCATACACGAAAGCTGGACAATCGGTATCCAAGCAATAACCCAATAGTTTGATGATGTTCTTGTGGATAGTTTGAGATAGTATCATCCCTCCATTGATAAACCCCTCTTCAAAGCCCTCAAGTACCTCACAAAATATCCTCACCGCTACCACTGTATTGTCCTCAAGAGTTCCTTTGTAAACCTTACCCGAAGTGCCACCACTGAGTAGATACGAGTAATTATGTGTGACTTCATTTAGCTCCTCATGTGTGAAAATTCTCACATTGCCGACTTCCGGTAGAATCTTAGAATTGCTAAGATTTCTTTTGAAAATGCCCAAACTCTTCTTAAGCTGAATCCTAGAATTATAGCTGGGGCAGGGTATGGTAATGTCCTGGTTGTAGTTTTTGCACCATGAGTGGTGCGATGCCAAAATGGGTTTAGAATATTTTTCATGTATGTCCTTTAATTCTTTTTTAAGTATCCGAAGGCGTTTTGCCACAGCATTCATCTGAGGACGTTTATGAATTTCCAGTGTTAGGCATTGAACCGCCAATCTCCTCGTTTCTTTTAGAATCTTCATATTGTTCTCATTTACTATTGCAGCATCAAATATTTCTCTTCCTTTCCCATTTGCACAGGCTTTGTTGAAAGATCCAATAAGATTAACGTTACCTTTTCTTAACCTTTGTCGGGCTAATAGTTCCCAGATAACCATTCCAAAACTATAAACATCACTCCTCTGAGTAAGACATCCCTCATGAAAGTATATTGGATCCATGTAACACATGCTTCCTTTTATATGTTCAGTGTACTGAGTGACGCCACCTGCAAGAAGCCTTGACACTCCAAAGTCCGACAATTTTGCTGTCAGATTGTCATCTAGAAGTATGTTGGCAGGCTTAATATCACCATGGCAAACAAGGCTGTCACTTGATAAATGCATTGAATGCATGTAGCTCAATGCTTCTGCACACCCTATCGCGATACCCAGTCTTACATCCAAAGGGATGGAAATGTTACTGTTGTAGAGTATGTCATCAAGGTTGCCTTTGGAGATATACTTAGTAACAATCATTAGAGTACTTTCCCCAATGCAATAGCCTATGAGCTCCACCACATTTTTGTGGCTCATTTGACTATGGATGCTTACTTCTTCCATAAACTCTTTTCTTAAATCTTTGCTGATATATCTCTTCACTGCAACAAGATCATAGTCATCATCAAGAATCCCTTTATACACTTCTCCAAAGCCACCTTGTCCAATGGGAATGCTAAAATTGCTAGTAATCCGTTTAATCTCATCTTCTGTGAAAACCTTAATATTCTGATTGATCTCTACTTCAAACTCCAACTTATCATCGCATTGTGTGATACTTCCGGTCATAATCTTATTTTCTGCAAGTACTGTTGTATGCCAACATTACAAATCCCTCAATGTTGAGCGCACTGACTCTGCCAAAATCAAAAAGAAAATATGATAAGGAAAAATTGAAAAATCAATAGTAATATTAATAACATATATTTGAAATATGTTTCCAGGCAGCATAAATTTAATTTGGTCCAATCTTTTCCATATAGACTCAACTTGGTTAGCAGTACTTGTCACGGTTTAATATCTCTATGGACTATGGGACAGCTTTTTTAGCCATTTAACTAGTGGGAGAATGCAATATCCATTACCCAAGTTAGACAGACATCAGAGCAATGCAAGTATAGACAAACATCAGAGCAATTCAAGTAAGACCTTCTAGCTTAGCTATTTGAACTGAAGCTGCAGGGCCAACAGGATTAGATCTTTACTCGTACTTAGCTATTATTTTTATATAAACAATATAGCAAATTTCACAGGTTTATAGAGCAAACTTATGACACAAAAGCACATATTAGTATTTCTTGCACAAAACACATGAGAAAACTTCATATTTTAGCACTCTGCATTTCAAGCAAGCACAGTCGCTGGCAATGGAGGGCTAATATTGTGTTGGAGAAGAGTGAATTGATGGAGACACTTGTGAGTATAACAGGGATGTTGCTATCCACAGCTGCACAAGTTAAAGCATGCATCTAGGAGAGGATGAGGGTGGATGTTTGACTATCGTTGTTCACCCCATGTGACCCAATTGAGTAAATTACTAAATTAAGATACAGATCAAAAAGTCCCTAAAGGTAATCAAAGAAAACCTTAAATCTATTAACAAACTTGTAGAAAAACACTCAGTTGCCAGTCAGATAATCCAATATAACAAACCTAGCTAAATTCAGCCAATCAAAGAGACAAAAGACCCACAAATCCCCTTAGTAGCCTAATCAAGAACCCCCACCTCATAACCATAGTGCTCTACATGCTGGCCTCCTATACCCCAAATCCACACCAGGGCAAATTGCATCCTTGGTCTTCAGCACCCTGGCGTTGCTCTGGCATTGATCTCTCACCAGGCAAGGAACAGGGTGAAGATGTCTAGTGGCTTTCAATCCTTCTGACGTGCACACCCATGTGTGTTCTCACTTGGAATGAGGATTGTAAACCATCCCGTTTTGTGTTACTAGACAACCATCTCCATCATGAGTTTTTGTGCGAAAGAACATGGCACATGTGGTTTTGTGCTACATGTTTACCATACACATGCTGTTTTTGAAAGATGTGCGCAAAAAATCAAACTAACCCGTATCACCCCAATCCAATTTCAAAATACATAACAGCATATCAATTCTGCACAGCCATGTAATCTATATACTACCTACAGGCTACAGAAGGTATATCCTGAAGAGAAAAATCAAGAAGGAAGACACTAGTGATGTTTTTGCCAGATGTGCGCAAAAGATCACACATTCACACTAACCTGAATCACCCCAATCCAATTTCAGAATACATAACAGCATACGGTATATATCTTGAAGAGAAAAATCAAGAAGGAAGACACTAGTGATAGAGCCAAACATACCAAGGCAACCGACCACACCTCAGCGAAGGCTTCCACCAGTTTCAGAATGAAGGCCCTCCACTCCGGCGACGGCCGCCAGGAACCGGCTTCTCCAGCAGCGATGGGCTTTTCCTGTGTCCCCTCGAGCTTCAGCACCCGCCGTCCTGATGACTATTCCTTTCCTCCGCAGCAAAGCAACCTTCAGATTCAACGATACAATATTTATAGCCTGGAAACCCAAAAGAGCTGACCATGACTTTGGGCACAGTGAGCTTGTGGTGCGAGTGCGACTGGAATCGAACCCACGTGGCCGAACCAGCCCCCTGTCCTCTGGCTAGAATGTGCACGGAAGCAGCCAACCGGTCGATCCATACACATCCCGCACAGAGGAACCGGTCACAGTCAACTGATTTCTCAAGGGGCATTTCGTGGATGCCTGGAGAAGCGCCGCAGCGTAGGACGCGGTCAAGTGTCGGCAGGTGGCTAACGAATGCGCTGCGACCGTCAGACGAGCAAGGGACTAATCATTGCCCGCACAAGATTTAATCATTTTATTAGAGCAAGCACATCAGACACGGTTGTTGCAGGGGTGTTGGAATGGAAATCTGCAGCCGCTCGCCCTGGAAAATGGAACCCTCTAGCGTACAAGAAGTGACGAAACGCCTTTCAACTCTAGAATGCCAGTGGAAAGGGAATACAGGCTTACACAGCCATGGCTGGTGTTCGTGCAAAAAAAAAAAGCAATGGTTGGTTCGAGATTGGAAGGGTGGTACCGAGGCGAGGGGGCGCGTGGAGCGGATGGCTGGTGTTCGATGCGGCCGCACGACGGAGTAGGGGCCGGTCGGGACTCGGAAGCCGGTGGCGAGGCATGGGATGCGGCGGCCCCGGCGAACCTCGCGCTCCGGCGCGGCCGGAGAGGATTCTGGCGAGCGGATGGGCCGGGCCAACGGGAGCGATGACGAGGGGGGGGGAGAGAGAGAGCGAGAGTGGGCCGGGCTTGTGAGGTCATGTGGGTTGCGGCATTGGGCCCTGGGCCGGCCCGGAATAATGTGACCAAAACAACCACCAAGAAACTGTTGTCCATGTTTATTTTCAGATGACCGAATTTTTACAAAAACATCAAGTTTATACAAAATTATTAATATTTATATTACGAAATAAGTATTATTAGATCAACTATGTAATATATTTTCATATTAAATCTATATCATGATATAAATATTAGTATTTTATATAATTTTGATCAAATTTAAAAATATTTTACTTCTGAAAAACGACAGTTGCTTTTTTTTTCACGGAGGAATAGACTGCGTACAACAACGACCCGGGCACCTGGCTACGTGTACATTTATGCGCTTCCTATTAAAGCCATGGTCCTCCCCTTCTTGGCCTGCCTTCCTCCTTCCAACCCCAACTCAAAACCACCGGCCTCCCATAACTCCAACCAGCACATAACCACCCTCTCCCACTGCCCCCCAAGAACCCACCGGCGGCAAGAGCCAGCCACATGGCGCCGTCGCCACTGCCGCCACGGCGAGCCGCGCTGCTGCTGCTGTCGTCTCTCCTGCTGCTCTCCGCCGTCGCCCACGCGGCCCGGGAGTCGGCGGCGGCGGCGAAGTTGAGAGGCCACGCGGAGCTCCGAAGCCAGCACGGCGAGGTGCGCCGCGCGAGCTCGATCTATGTGTGCTCAATGCCGCGCAGCTGTGTGCTCGATCGATCTCGCGCCGCCGTGTATGCATGGCGTTAGAGATGGCTGCTGATGCATGCAGGTGGACGGCGAGGAGGCGGCGGGCTTCACGGCGGCGGACGACGACGGCGGCCCGTGCGGCGGCGGCGGAGGAGGAGGCGAAGCAGAGGAGGAGTGCCTGGTGAGGCGGACGCTGGTGGCGCACACCGACTACATCTACACCCAGGGAGGAGGCCACAACTAGCTACTCCGAGCTCTCGCAGCTGCCTCTGCAGATCGAGATATCTCGATGCAACCTTCCATTCCATCCAGTGTCGATCCTGTTCATATGATCCAATGGGAAAAGGCTGTGTTAGTGAAGATGATCAGATGAGTTTTGCGAGGCTCTGTTGTTGTGCATGAATGTAACCTTTTCTCTGAACTGGTCGATGAATTGATTGTACGGCAGTTGGTGAACGAAAACCACTGCTTCGTTGTTAATTCGCTGTCTGGGACAGGAGATTATTGTACCCTCGATCTGCTGACCCTTGACCTTGTTGAGTAAGAACGCGGCAAGGGATCTTCCTTCTGGTTGTAGGCCAAAAAAGTGTGCAACAGCACACATGGGAATGTTTGGTCCCATGGGCTGAACGTACACTACTATATAATGACTCATCCCAAACGCTTGATCACTATCGGTTCAAATTAAATTGGTGATGATAATTTATCACCACCGGTTTCATAAAGATCCGACGGTGATATCCTAACATCATCTCCAACTCGACGGTGATGAACATGCTTTTTTTTTTCTATCCTATCTTTCATTTTTCCCCTTCACCCTTATCCACCCGATTCCCTTCTCTCTCCCCCTCCCGTCTCTGTCTTCATCTCCCTCTCCTGTCTCCTTCCTCTCTCCCTCACCCGGATCTACCACCGCCCCCTCCCCTCCCCTCTTCCTCACGCACTCGAGTAGCGGCCAACGGGCAGGAGCAGCTTCGGGTAGGCGGTGGGTGGGTGTGTCCACGGTGGCTAGTACGCGGGCCTTCCCTCGCCGCCTCCTCTCCTCTCTTCTTCCGGCGCACGGGAGCAGCACGAGGCTACGGTGCTTATGGGCCGTGGTGCGAGGAGGCCAAGGGTGGCGGCGCTACAGGGTGAGGCGGCAGGACCGCGGCGCGAGGAGGAAAGGAGTGGGGTAGCGTCCGGAAGAAGCGAGGAGTGGGGCGGCGGCTGGAGGAGGCAAGGATCTGGGCAGCGGCGTGACGAGGCAAGGAGCGGAGCAGCAGCGCGACGAGGCGAGCTAAGGGGCGGCAACGTGAGGAGGCTGGGGGGCGTAAGGAGGCGCCGGGCAAAGCAGCGGCCAGAAAGGCGGGGAGTGGGACAACGGCGTGGGGAGGCGAGGAGTTGGGCATCAGTCAATTTTTTTTATTTTCTGAGAAGGGCAATATCGTCAGGTGGTAAACCGACGGTGATTGGTATGAGCATCACCATCAAATTAAATCTAACCGTCCTCAAAACCAGCGGTGATGTACTTTAAAACCGGTGGTGATAGGGGTAGATGTAGTAGTGATATGGGTGTAAATTGGTTATCCTTCTGTGCGCCTTCAATCCTTTTAAATTCAAATATGCTTTTTTAAAATAAGATTTTATATATATTTTAGAAAAGTAGCATAAATACTTAAACTAAAATTAGAGTTAGAGGTGCACCTAAGGTTTACCAATTCGCACCCGCTAGGTGAATGCATGATTGCCGAGCTCTCCAGATCTGACGTGAACTTCCTTCTGTTTTCATCTTGGACAGGTAGGACGGAGTACTTAATTGGTTTATGAATCGACCCATCATCTCTCCCCAAAATTAATAAGCTTATGAGTCCAAAAAGCTGCTTGCTAGAGGTTATGAACGTATGTAGAGAACCGGTGTCCAAAAGCAATCACTGCTTTTGTTTCCCTTTGTTTGTATCGATGAATGGTGTGGTGGTATTTCTTCAAAAGTTTGTAGCCTTTTTCTTTTGGGGCATGTATAACACATACTTGAACTAAAACAAATGCTTCGAATGAAAGTATGAAACAACATCCAGACTCGATGCTAAACAGAATGATGGAACAATCACCAATCAATCAAGAACATCCCATGACGTCAGACTCCCACCAATCTAGTGCCGTCCACAAGCTGCCTTTAAAAATGCAGGCAAGCGGCAGTACAACCCTGTGAATCTTGTCGCTTGTGCCATGTTCATGGTACGGGTTGACTTGCTTCCTCGTGAGTGGACGGCGACGTAGACCCCAGCTGAGGCCTAAGCGTCACCTAACTGGCTAACCCGTTTTAATTCCAAATTGTTGATCTCTGGGATCAAGCACACCTAATTCAGCATCCAGCCGTGCTAAACTGCGCACCGGCCGATGGTTCCCGCCACAAGATTTCTAATTTACTTGCAAATTGAATGAGGAAAAGATTCTTCTCCGGCCGGAGGATCTGGTGCTTGGCCAAGTTTTGCCTAATTTCTGGTTGGTGTTCTTGTTTTTCTTGGTCAGTCTTGCACTTGGGTGCTTCTGCAATAGGATTATATGCATGCACATATCATATTATATATACAATATATGAAACCTTGTGGAGTTAGTAGTGTTGAGGTATTTTTGTGTGAAGATAAAGGGTAAGGCGAGCTTGATTTCGGCATTCCAGATTGTAAATTAAGGGTGGGAGGTTGGAGGAATCAGAGTATTGATCCAAAATTCCAATGCACCCAATGTACACTGTACAGCAGTCACTAACATCACAAGCTTAAATCCACGACCACGAGTGCGACGATCAATGGGGGGCATATTTGTACCGTGAAAGCCATGATGCACTGCAAAGTCCCAGGGTCACAGCAAATTATCCTGCAGTAGCAGCTGGTCACAAACAGCCCCATGAGAGTATGAGAATGTACAGTGGGCATGTTCCAAGCTCATTGCATTTGACCATGTAGTGGAATGGCCTGCATAAATTCAAGAGGATGATGAAGCCCCTGCTGACGATGTCATGTTGTACCATCGTCATCCTCTAGATCACTGAAGGATACATCTTCATCATCTGCAATTGGAATCGTCGTGTTTCCTGGGCCACCTGTCTCTTCCAACCATTCATCGCCGTCATCCTCATCCTCATCCTCATCCTCATCATGATAAGCTTTCTGAATGTCAACTCTTGATTGTTCATTGATGTCAGCCAATGGTTGCTTCTGTTGATCATCTTTAGGAGGAGAATTGTCCACCAATGCTATCTCAGACATTTGCACGCTCTGTTCTTCTTCTGCTGCATCTTCTGTAGAGAGATCACGTGTGCTTTCTTCCATCGTAGACTTTGACACCACAGTATCATCTTTCATTATGGGGACTAGCTGTACAGGTACACTGCTGCTTATGTTATCTGAAGAAACAGCTCCAGCAACACTGGTTGCATCAGTTGATTGAAATTCCTGATTGGTTGGTTGAGGGATGCCATAGTCTATGTTGCTAAAAGATGTGGCCATCACGGAGCCATCTTGACCCTTTAAGGCATCCAAAACCTCTACGGGAGAAGCTAAAGCACCATCTACAGTACTGAAAGGCGCAGGTACAGTGTCCCCATTGCTGCTCTGTAACTTTGTCTGATATTGCAAATCATGTGACAATTTGTCTCTAGCTTCCAAAATCTGTGCCAAGGAAAATCAGGAGCTGATAAGAAGTTTGCTAGCAAACAATGTAATGAGCTGGCAGATACCAGCTTATCTTTTGTGCAGTCAGAACAAATAAAAGGTTAAGCATCATGACTAGCAAGAAAGCAAAATCATCAGCAGAAACTACTAAAGCATTGAGGGCCCATTGAAGATGACTTTCTTGTTGATATATCCACCTCTTAAGGCTCATGAATGCATGTGAGGGCTAATAAGTGTTACGAATTATTTGGATATAGGGAAATCAGTCTAAGCATGCTGCACTTTCTGTTTCAAGATTTTTAGTGAGTTAATATTCATTTGATGGCTAATTCTGACTTTTTGCTGTTTGACATGTTTCCTCTAATTCACTTTTAAGAGACTTCAGAGTTCAGACTCATGCAAAGCATCATTATACAAATAAAATTGTACTAAGGAATTGAGTTGATAGAAATACAGTAACAGCTAAAATTGAACGAATCAATATGTTATTATAGAAAATTAGTAGAATATAATGGATCGCTTCAGCATGCAGCCTAAGCTAGGACAATTTCTAACTAGAAGGCACATTTGGATAGGTAACCCATCATGACTCGCAAGAAAGTAAAAATCACAAACAGAAATTGCTAATGCATTGATGACCCATTAGACTTTCTGTCATATATCCATCTCTAAATCATGCATACCTGGCAAACAACCACAATGGATCAATTCAGCTATAGTGCCTATGCTGGGCAAAATGCAAACTATGGGCCTATTTCATGTGATTTATTTAACTCAACTCCCTTCAAAATAGATGTCTATCGATTAGAATGAAAATTTTTCATTAATTCATAATTTCAAGCAGAGCAAACGCAGCTATGAAAAAGAAGCAAATGTACCAATAAAAAGAATCATAATTAGATTCACTTTTAGGCAGGAGGAAGGGAATGTGGGAAGGTTACACTAGGTAAGCCAACACAAAAAAGGTGGATCAGGACTATCACAAATCTGCCACACTTGTTGACACATACGCTTGATATGTACAGGCTTCATTAGCTTATCCGATAGAAAGGCAGAAGCACAAAGCTTGAGAATGTTACATATATGTGCCACATGAGACTAATTAGCCAACCATATTTTTATGATTGCTGAAAGCCTTTATGATTGTCGAAAGCCGAAACTGAACGTTTTGAAATCAAATCTCAAAGTGAAGTCATAATGATGACCAAGTTACAGATGGAACACTGGCTGATGTAAACACTGAACAACAGATATATGGCAATGATTATTGACCATATTAACAAAGTAGTACAACATTTTATTTGAAGACACATGGCTAGCGCAGATCTCTCACTATTTCAGAAATCATAACTATGACACAAAGTTCTTTTTTGTTGCAAAAACACAATTTTATTATGTACATTTTGGTTGTATTTTCATGCCTACTACTGCCATATGAGCATGTCTGCCTTCGCAGGACACAAATCCTTAGGTGCAAGATGTATCAAATAAAAATGCAACTAGCAGTCACATGCACTAAGTTTATTGCCACCCCAATCTTCCATGATTCCAAATACAACATAGCAAACATTAATGTGTGCCGCACAATACAGTGTCGATTTAATGACTAATCTGATCCTACATCTGATTCACATTGTTTTATTCACCTCAGCTAACAAATTTTATGCTGTCATTCGTCCAAGTGAACTTATTAATGAATCATGGAAGGATGCTAACTTAGTGAGGTCATATGGCTAACTCAAAGAACATATGCCAAGAAAATCACCTGTGGAGTCGACAGAATCTCGGCATCCTCCTTCGTGAGCTTAGGATGCAGCAGCACGAAGTATATCTTCCAGAAGCAGCCCTCGCTCATGTGGCTGGGGCAGAGCTCGATCCGCAGATCAGCAAGCTCCGGCGCCACGCTCTCGACGGCCAGCGCGTGGTCCTGCTGCGCATCGGTCATGTCGAAATCTGCACTTCGCATCAACGGAGCAGCACAAAATTGGCACTAAATCATAAGTGAGATTTGAAGGATAAAATTAGTACCGAATCCGCACTTCATTGCCTTATGGGAAGCCAATGAAGATACACACGCACCGTCGGAGTCGGCGTCGTCGGGGAGGAGGGGGAAGTCGAGCCAGAGCTCGTGCCGCATGGCGGCGTCCCGCGCGAAGGCGACCACCTCCTCGGTGACCCCCACGGCGTCCTCCGCCCAGCCCGCGTCGCCCTCCGGGGGCAGCAGCGAGGAGGCGATCTTGGCGAGATCCGCGACGGCCTGGCGGCCCCGGAGCCGCGCGAGGCCGGCGCGGAAGCGGCCGGCGATCTCGGCCGGGTCCGGCCCCCGCGGCGCGCCCCCGCCCGGGACCGCGAGGAAGGACGCGAGGCCCTGGAAGCGGTTCGCGAGTGCGCCGGTGAGCTCGGAGAGGTCCTCGCGGACGCCGCGCGGCGGGGAGGAGCCGGGGGAGGCAGCGGAGGGGCCCGGGGCGGTGCCGCCGGGTTCTTCATCCTCGGAGGAGAGGAGGGAGTTGGCGATGGAGCGCGCGAGCCACGCCATTGCCGGCGGCGAGGTCGGCGGCGGTAGGGGAGCGGGGAGACTTGGGGCGGGGGGAAGGTGGGTGGGCGCCTTGTCGTGCGCCCCCTCTCACTGTCGGATGGGCCCGGTATTGGGGGGTTACTTCGGCAGACAGAAGGGCACGTCAATACGTATTCGGTGGCGTAAAGCGTAAAACTGCATTGTTGTTTCTATATAGATTAGCAAGTGAAAAACATAATTCTCAGAACACGTGAAAAAGGCTAAAGGCGAGATATTAGGACTGTAGAAGTAAAACAGAGGATTTCTTTCTTTTTTAGAATGAAAATTTCTCATTTCTCGAAGTCTCTACGGGGCTGTTCGGCTGATATGTCTGGGCTGATTTCGGCTGAAGTAACTGGCCCATCAGCCCAGCCGAACGGCTGGGCGACTCCATCCATCCGTCGGCTGGCAGACCTCCCTTCTCCCCCTCTTCCTCTCCCTCTCCATCAGCTCGCGCGCGAGTAGGGCTTCCCCGCACCAGTCGCCCCTCGCGCCGCACCCAACTTGCCTCCAACGCAACCAGCTGCCACCCGAGCTCATCTCCAAATCGCCGCGCACTCCCCTCCCCCAAATCTCTGCGCACTCCTCGATCTCCTCCAAATCTCCGCGCACCTTCCTCTTCCAAAATCGACGCACCCTCCTGTCCATCGAATCGCATCCAGACTTTCTCATCTATGCCTCTGATGCCGGCACCGCCGGGTTGACGTCCGGCTGTAGCCCCTAGCACGGACGAGACGAGCTGCAGCAACTCCGCCGCTGTCTCCTGCTGCATAAGTCGTCCAGCACCAATCGCCGCTTTGCTGCCTCCGCCCAAATCTCCTGTGGCCTCGCCTCACATTATCTTTCTCCTTGCGGCCACTCCGACTGCCGATGCCGCCGCTTTCTACTTCTGCAAGCCCACCACCGAACACCCAGGTGAGTTGCGCATCCACTCCCTTTTGCTTACATCTCACTCCAAGATCTTTTTTTTTTTTGGTTCTCCTCACTGCATTTTTTTGTGCTTGTCTTCGGTTTATTTGTGCAAGATCCTGCTGCTGTGAACGAGCTCCTGCCTGCTGCTGCTGTGAACGAGCTCCTCCTGATTTCAGTGATCTGCTGCTGATGTGTACTGTTTGGAGGAGGTGCTCTCTCTCTCTCCATTTCTAAAGTGCACATTTTGTTAGCAGGGTAGTAGCAAGTGCTATTTCAGAGAGGCCATGCTAAATCTGTTACATTGGGGCATGGAAAATATTTTTCATTTTCCTTGTGGTAGTTGACATATTAATCTGAACCAACCATGTACCTGCAGAGCAATTAGTTTGAGCAATATAACGATCTACAAAAAAATGGAGGCAGCACAATAGATCATATTCTATGCCGCCATATCCATGTATGAGGTACCATGTCAAGGAGTTCAAGAAAGGGTCACCTCGCCACGCTCAAGAATTGTTCAACAAGTACCATTCGAGGCTGCAGATCATATTCTATGCCGCCATATCCATGTATGAGGTACCATGTCAAGGAGTTCAAGAAAGGGTCACCTCGCCACGCTCAAGAATTGTTCAACAAGTACCATTCGAGGCTGCGAAACGTGATTGAACGTACTTTTGGGTGCGCAAAAAGTAAGTGGCAACTCTTGAATGGCATACCTCACTACCCGCTAATAAAGCAATCTCAACTTGTTATGGCTGCCTGTGCACTCCACAACTATGTGCATGAGTTGGAGGGACGAAAACGTCCAGCGAGGTACAGGCAACGTGGTTTTGGTGGCAGTTTGGGTCAAGTGCTTGCAATGGCGTTAAGCCCGGACGCGACTACAGAAGAAATCCGAGATTGGATTACTCTGGGACTTCCTCTCCTTGAGAAGAAGTATGTGAATCTTGTTTACATGCCATTGTTTCATGTATGAATATTTGTTTCACTGGCTAAGTTGATACTAATATGCATTTGTAAACATGCGCAGATGAATGGTTTATGCAAGGGACTGGGAGGACGGAGAGTAGGGAGTTGCTGGATGAGGAAGGTTGAAAATGGCTTTTGGATTTTGTTTACGTGATTGATTAGTAATGAAGAGGGTGGAAGATGGCTTTTGGCTGGATGATGAATTTGCCTTCTTACTGTGTGTACTAATTCAAATTAGTTGTTTAGAGAATTAATTAACTCATGCATTGGGAATTTATCTAGGAGATGGCTGTACAGACCTTAACCATTGGGTACTTAGTGGTAATTATTACTTAGAATGGCTGTGGTTGTAATGCAACTGTTTGTATGTGAAGGGACCTTTGATGGGTCATGTTGTTTGAGTCTATTTGAATCTGAAATAGAATTCTAGTTGGTGCCATTTGTTGAATTGCATTGGCTGTAGTTGGCGCCAGTTTTTTTGAATTGAAATGGTTGTTGTTGGCTGAAGCTACTGGACGGTTGATATTGGGCTTTCAGCTGTGCACTGTACCTGTTCAGCTACTTCAGCCGAAATCAGCCCAGACATGGTCAGCCGAACAGCCCCTACGGCCACAGCACGCGGGCCAACTCCACTAGCCGCCGGCGCCAGGCACCACGATCCCGCAGCTAGGGATCACGTCTACGCTGCCGCCGCCAGCCAGGAATATGCCGCCGGCAGGGGCACGGAGATGTCGCCACCAATTGATCTAGCGGCCTGCCCCCGGAGCAACCGCAGAAGGACGTCGGCGCGGTCTACTCCTGCCTCCATCCTCGACCTCCGCTTTGACCTCCTGGCTCCAATCCTGCCATTTCTCCGGCATTCCAGACCCTAGAACTGCTACGTTGGTATGCTCTCGCTCTTGTTGCTGCTTCCTTGAGCCAGATTAGGATTTGTCTTGCTGGTCCGTCGGACTACATTCTGATGAATCTTCGTGCCGCCTGAGCAACCGAGAAGATTCCGAGGGGGACATCTCGCTGGACTAGCCGTGTGTTTGGTTGCGGAATCAATGTGGGTTGGATCCAACCCTCATTTTGAGAACGGAGCCAACCCATCTATTGTTTGGTTGCAGCTCTGATTTTGGGGACGGAGTCAACCCATCACATGTTTGGTTGAGGGAATTGGGAATACGGGTTGGATGGCAACCCTCACTTCCGTTAGTGGGCCCCACATGTCAGTCTTCTCTCTCTCCATCTCCTTTCTTCTTCCTACTCGCGACGCCCCCCCTCGCGACGCCCCCGACCCCCTTCTCCGCCTCCTGGCCACCCCCTCTGCCTCCACGGGCGCGGGTGCGGCCTGCACGGAGGTCTGGCCGGCGGGGCGGCCTTCTCGATGCGGCGGAGCGGCCAAATCCGGTGGCCCCTGCTCCTCCCGCCCGCCATGGCCGTCCTCCTCCCCCCTCTTCTCCCTCCCCTCCCGCGGCCGGCCCCGCCTCCTTCGCCCTCCACCGCGGCCGGCCCGCCTCCTCTGCTTGCCGGCCCCACCTCCTCCGCCTTGCCCTGCGGCCACCGCCGTGGCCGGCCCTGCCTTGGCCTTGGCTCGCTCCGGGAGGCGCCGGGTGGCCGGCCCGGCCTCCTCCGCCCGCCGCCGCCGCGGCCGGCCCCGCCTCCTTCGCCCTCCGCCGCGGCCAGCCCGCATCCTCTGCTTGCCGCTGCGGCCCGCCCCGCGCGCCGTGGCCCCGGCCTCCGCCGCCTGTCGACGTCGCCCCGGCCTCCTCCGCCCGTCGCCTTCGCCATCGCCGTGGCCGTCGCCCCGCCCGTCGCCCAGTCGTCTGCCCGTCACGGAACCCAGACGGAGGAAACGGGGTTGGACTCGTCTGCTCGATTTTGGCGGACGAGTCCGACCTGGATCTGAGCCGAATATTCCCCTCCGGGTCGGACCCAACCCCTCCAACCTCCATCCAAACATCAGAAAAAGGGGTGCAACCCATCCGGGTTGGACCCTACCATTCAACCAAACACACGGTAGGAGTGTGCCCGGGCTCCCATGATCCCATCCCCATTTCTTTCTTTTTTGTGAAGTGTTGATGGCATTGGCATGCTGCGATGCATTATGCTGTAATGTCCATTGTGTAGTGCTTTGTGCACTAGTTTATGAGGCTGTTTGAGAGCACTCCACTTCCAAAACAGCCACTCTATTTCACAACTTAACTCCACTCTACTCCATCACTTGTAGTCCATTCTGTTTAGAAGGGCTCCACTTCATAAATCTCAGAGGCCTAGTTCCCTCTGCCCCACTGGCCCAATGAGCAAGCAGTGGCCCAGCTAAACCCATCTAAACTCCTCTCACTTCCACGCGGACCCCGCTTGTAAGTTATCTTTTACCTCCCTCTCCACCCTTCCTGTGTCTTCCTCCCTCCTACCGTGTGTGTCCAGCGGCGCGCCCCACATCCGCCAATGCCGTGTGCCCGAGCCCCCCCCCCCCCCAGCTCGGCGGCGGCGGCGGCGAGGAGGGCAGCTGCGACATGGGAGGCCGAGGCCGGCGCAGGAGGGTGAGACGCCAGCGATGGGAAGGAACAGGCGGCGGTGGAAGAGATGTGACTTGTTCTATTTTTATGTGAAAGGGTATGTGTAACCAGTGGTAGGTGGATAATAATTTGCAACTCCACTAGCTCCAGTTTTTTGTGGAGCACCTCTTGAGGAGCTCCAAAAAAAGTGGAGTGGAGCCAATATTTGGTGGAGTGGAGTGGAGCTGGCTGGGGTGTTTGGGTATTTTTTCCTGGAGTGGAGCCAAATTTGGTGGAGTGAAGCTCTCTCAAACATTCCGTATATGACTAGGGATCTGGATCTCCTTGGTCGTCATGTATACTAGCTGAGTTTCTTAATCCAGTGGCCTTGCTTGATTTAAAAAGTATGCACATGGGGGTACATAGAGGATAGGACCGCCTTCATATGAAGCATTGTTTAAAAATCCGGTACAGTCTATAATACTGTTATTAAATAAACTAGTAGGATGCACATACGGCATGTACGTGTTTGAAGAATTATGATATGACCAGAAATTGCGTGGAAACAAAGTAGCACACTGTTGCCGTGGGAAACTGACGGATGTAGATCTGGCGTGCAACACACGATGGGCTGGGAGATCGCGCTGCTGCTACCCTCGTCTCTCCTCGTGCGGCCCGTAACTGGCTCCGGTGATGGTTCGGGCGCGCCACCTGGCTTGACCTGCAGCCAGAAAAGGGTGAGTGGTGCGATTCTTGCCTCCTGCTTTCCCTGTATCACACGAGAGTAAACGTCAAATTCCTGCCGGATCCCTTGGATCGACTTTCGTCAACCCCAGCAACTCGCATCGGCAAAATCAGCCGATTGGGGGACATTAACAGGCGTATCGGCACATCTGCTGATTGAAGATACATTCGATAAAGAAAGGCGATAAAACATAAAATGCATCTTATAAAAGAATATAAACCTGCTCCAGAACATGATAAAGGTAAATCTATCCATCTAGATCGGTTCTTGCTACGCACAAACGTGAACATAACCTAGGATCTCCAAGGAAACCCATCCACACGAACAGATCTAATCTAAGACATATCGGGCAGGGTGTTCAGCACACGCTATCCTATCGGCAAGTCGCATGCACGTGTTGCAGCGCACGTCGTGGATTGTAACAAACGGCTAGGCAACGTGTTCCGAACAAAAATAGTGTGATGTGCCGATCGTAAAGATCGGCACTCCGGGATATCGGCAAAGAAGCCGATTCCGATCATGATTCAACAGATAAACAAAGCGATCTTAAGGACAAAACTTATCGGAAGCATGAAGTAGATGAAACTACTTACCCAGATTGGCTCTTACTAAACATAGAAGATCGATCACTAGATAGGGCCAAACGAACAGTACGCATGAATATAGGAACATCCTGACTTACCAGGGCCAAATATACAACGCACACGAACATAGGAACATCCTACCTAATAAACCGATCCACTAAGCATAGAAAGAACTATCTGTGAAAGCCGATTGATCTACAACATGCTAGATAAGGTGCTCGCATCGTGCCGATCTACCAGCATGCTACACGTCAAAGACCAAACCATGCTATCGATCAGATAAAGACATTAAAACACACGAACGAGCTACATGCAAACCGATCTACCTCATGAAGCATGAAGACATATGAGATCGACAAGCATGCAAGATAACTAGTAGATCTTGCCATAAAAAACGCTTCAGTACAAGATCTACCGAGATAAAAGGCTAAAAGCCATGATGCCCTAACGAGAGAATCGTTAGAGCAGCATGACATTTACCTTGAGGAAAGCCCTAATGGGATTAGGGTTGGAGATGCGCCGGGTGTGTTGGAGACGGCCGTCATGCAGAAACGTAAGTCGTCCTCCCTTTATTCATAGGGTATAGGTACATATTTGTAGTCTAGATGACTTGACCTGTAAGGAAAACTCTAACTAACAAAAGGAAACAAATTACAATATAATCTCTAAACAACTAACTAAATATTGACACCCGCCTTCCATCAATCTAGATCTTCATGAAGCTTCCAAATATCAGCCGAAACAATCGTGGCAGATTTTGGTTATCCTATTGTTTCGGCAATCCCCGTCGACCCCGAACGTATCTTGTCATGATTCCAGCAGCATTGGAAACCGCTGTTGCGAGGTCGGGCGAGGCAGGCCCCCATGCGGAGGTCGGGCGAGGCGGACCTCGTCCGCAGGAGTCAGTGTAGGGTCGAGATGGCGGACTAGAGGGGGGTGAATAGTCCTTTCTAAAACTAATTGCGCTGGCTAACCGAAACTTATGCGGAATTGAAACTATTCGCTTAGCCAAGACTTCACCCCTCTAACTATGACTCTAAGGCACCTCCAAAAAGATCCTACACAAAGCAAATGGAGTGTCAAGCTAGCAAGAGCTCTCCTAACAATTCTAATGCCAAGCCACACAAGTCTAAGCACTAGTACTTCACAAACCGGGGGAGCTCCTACACAATTCTAATGAGCAAAAGCACAAAGCCAAATCTAAGCTCACTAGATGCTCAAGGACAAGGATACACAATCCAAATCCAAGAGCTCAACTTGCTTAGCTACACAATCTAAGCAAGAGCAACTAATTAAGCTACACAAGCTAACTAGTTACACTAGAGAGCAACTACACAAGCACAAGATATAGATGAATGTCAATAAAAGGCTTGTGATTTGGAGAATGCAAACCACCGAGAAGAGTAGACAAAATTGACACGGTGATTTTTATCCCGAGGTTCACTTGGTTGCCACCAAGCTAATCCCCGTTGAGACAAGCTCCAAGATTGCTGCCGATCCTCTTGGTAGTGGTGACTCTCAAGTCACACTCTCCCACGTGGAGTGCTCACACCGAGCTCTAGCACATGATCCGGCCGAACCACTTGTTGCTCTTCATGTCTCGCTCAACTAGAGTTGCTCTTCGCGGCTCCCGCGGGGTGAGCACAATACCCCTCACAATCTCTTCTCCGGAGCACCGCACAATCTTCTTGCGGGCTTCAACGGAGCCTCTTGCCACTAAGCTGTCTAGGAGGTGGCAACCTCCAAGAGTAACAAGCACACCGGCTTGCAACACGATCACCTAGTGCCACTCGATGCAATCTCTCAAAGCAATCGCACTAGAATCGCTCTCTCACTCGATCGGATGATTACTATCAAGTTAGAGTGAGTAGAGGGCTCTCAAGCACTCTCACACCTGGACACCAAGTCCCCAAGGTGCTCAGCAACCTCAAATGGCCGGCCACACCCTCTATTTATAGAGGGAGGCCCCAAACTAGCCGTTATACTCAAATCCCGTGAAAACAGAGTTTTCACGGACTGTCCGCCTCACAGAGACCGAACCGTCCGCCATTCAAAACCAATGGCTAGAACTGCAATGATTATGTGCCAGAGTCGACCGTTAGAGCCCCGGGCGGACTGTCCGCACCCCTGGGGTGGACCGTCCGCGGTTCAAAACTTCGAACCAACTGATTTGCAAACGTCTCTGACTAAATCTGGAAGTGACTGGCGGACTGTCCGCTCCCCAGGGGTGGACCGTCCTCCGTTCAAAAGGTCAGCACACACAGAAACCGCAGTGTTTCTGTCCTAGAATTTTCAGTAGGAGGCGGACCGTCCGCCCCCAAGGGCCGGACCGTCCGCAGTACAATTTGGACACCCAAGACAGAACTACCAAGTTTCTGCGCCCGTTTCAGCTTTTAAAGGCGGACCGTCCGCCCCCATGGACCGGACGGTCCACAGTTCATTTTGGACCACCAACAGAGCCAAAAACGGTTCTGTTCGAGCACATCCGAGATAACGGCGGACCGTCCGCCCCCTAGGAGCGGACCGTCCGCAGGTCTATTTCCAGCAGAAATGTACCTCGGTAAAACGGCCATAACTCTTAGCTCCAATGTCCAAATTTGGTGATCTTGGACTCTATGGAAAGTTTATTCAGAGGGCTACACAACCCAACTGAATATTTGATCCAAAACACAATGGATCAAAGCAGTATTTCACTCCAAGAGCCAACCTAATCTCCGAAGAACACCGATAAGCCTTTCTTGCTTCCCCAAGTTGATAAACATCAACTCCAACTCTTTCTCCTTTGCAAATGTGCCAACACCATCACGTGAACAACACCATGTGCATGTGTGTTAGCATTTCACAATCATTTTCAAAGGATTTTCACTTGATCTCCCCACTCCACTTGATCCTAGCAACATCGCAATGTTCGATCGCTCAAGTGGCACTAGATGACCGATATGCAAACAAGTTTGCCCCTCTTGATAGTACGGCCATCTATCCTAAATCCGGTCATGCACTTCTCTACACAACCTTTGACCGGTGAAATGAAATGCCCTACAAGTCATACCTTTGCCTTGCGCATTCCATTTCATCTTCCCAAATATTGATGCTACACAAGCACCAAACTCCATCAAGCCTTTTGATCATCATCATGAGTCAACACTTGGCTTGATCTTTCTTGAATGATATGATCCACTCCATATCATCACATGACCTCTTTGGTCCATCGATCTTGACCTTGCTCGCTCTTCACCATTGCCTCGGGTCCATCGGCGCCAAATCTTGCCCAAGCTTCACCGCATCGCGGTCCCTCGCTTCAAAGCCTTGACTTGTCCTTCTCCATTGCAACCGGTCTATCAAGCCAAGCCTTATCTTGATCTTCTCCACTTTGGTCACATAACTCCATGTCATGTCTCATATGCAATGAGTTCCTCCATCACACTATATGAGCATAGCATCAAGCCTTAGCCATTTCTCCTCCATGGCATATGTCGCTCATACTAGTGTCTTTGTGTGGGCTAATCTCCTGTGTATCTCGACATAAACACTTATTAGTCCACCTAAGTTGTCACTCAATTACCAAAACCAAATAAGGGCCTTTCAATCTCCCCCTTTTTGGTAATTGATGACAACTCTACAAAGATATGAAAATTAAGCATATTCCAAGGTAGCACTTCACACACGTGTAAATAGCTAACTTGGTTTGGATTTTATGTTTCTTATCCACCATTAAGACCACTTGTAAAAGATTGGATAAGCACCATAAAAATCTGACTTGGTAGTGATAACTCCCCCTACATGTGTGCTCAAGAGATTTGGTTTTAAACTCACACACATGCATAAATATGAAATTTGTGGGATTGTTATCACTACTAAGTGATGCTAAGGTATATAGGATAAACCTTTGAAGCGTGATACCAATTTGAGTTGCATCCTTGAAGTTCATTCCTTAGCATCAATGAGTAACTAGACATTCATCAAAAACTCAAGATACCTCATGAGATCAATAATATTAGCAAGGCTCTTGATTCACTTGTAAAAAAATGTCTAGCTACAATCTATGCATGCTAGTTATCAAATCATCAATCAAGTTCTATGACTAGCATACATCACACACAAGCAATGCATATATAAATTTTAAAACTTATGCAAATGCAAGCAAGCACATGAATATGCACATATCAAATGCAAACAACCAAGTTGTAAACAACCAAGTTCATGAGCTTGCTCCCCCTTCTTGTGTGCTCCTCTTGTCCAAGAATATTGATCCTCCTCAATATTGCTCCTCTTGATCCATGTCCATGATCGCACTCTCATCTCATCTCCCCCTTTGTCATCCAAGGATAATTCATATCTTTGTTCATTCCTCTCCCCCTTTGTTATCAATGACCATAAAAAGGGCCGAAACCACATGAAATTGGTCATGTGAAGATCAATGGCTACCACTTGAAGTTGTACCTCTTGTACTTGTAGGGTTACCACTTGAATACCCCTTGTAGGCAATCATATGAAGCGCTTGTGGTTTGATACAAAGAGTTGGACTTTGGTAGATGGTTGAGTCTTGAATCTTCATTTTTTGATGGACACTTTCAAGTTGATTGGAATTGACACCACTTGTAACAACAACATGTGGAAGCATGAAGATCACCTTGAAATGCCACATGTAGGACACTAGTAGGATTCTTGACGTTGATACCTTGTAGTGGGGCTCCTCTCCCTATGTCAAAGTGTTTGTCAATCTACTTGAATCTTGAGCTCTTCTTGATGAGGGTAGCTTTCTTGATTTGACTTGATCACTTAAAGTTGAGGATCACTTGTGGAACCACCATTGTTGCACTAGATCTACTTGAATGAATACCACTTGGATGACCATGTATATCACTTGTAGAGATACAATGATATACCTTTTGTTGAATCTAGTATCACTTGTAAAATCATGATGGATCACTTTTTTGAATTTGACATTGATAATCAATTCTTGAACTAAATTGTTTCCATGAGCTTCTTTCTCTTTGACTTGATCTAGACTACTTGCCCAAATAATTCAACTCGGTTTGAACCAATGACAAGCTTCTTCACACCTCATTCTAAGGGTTATCTTGACAATGTTGAGTTAAATACTTGAAAGCTCATTTTCTAGATCAACTACTTGGGTTTACTAGCTCATGAACATGTCATATGTTATCACTAGATCATATCAAGCATAGAAGCAATAGTGGCATCATAAAACATTTAAAATTATTTTATTTTTCATGAATGATCACTATATATGACTATATGCATATGTCAAGCAATTTCACCTTGCTATGTTGGAGTAGAGGATACTCATTAGATTCCAATTTAGCTTTCCAAATAGCATCATGAAGTTCGATTATAATAGCTTGGTGAAGACAATGAATTCCAATATGAAAACCATTCTTCACCCATATGAAATGAATACCACTTATCATCAAATGCACTATCTTGTTGTGGTTGGCTTGCTTCATCTCTTTGATTTTTGCTTGCATGAGAGAATACCATTTGAATATTCATGAATCTCTCTACTTTGGGTGTTGCTTGCTTTTCTTGATCAACCCATTTAATATCTTCAACTAAGCATCTTCAATGACTCTAGATAACCACTTCTATGTTGGCCTTCCAAGCACCTTGCTTGTCAATCCCACTCTTGGGCGGCTCGCCTCTCTCCAGAGAGAAGTGATCTCTCCAAGAATCATTCTTGACACTCACTTGAAATGAATTTAGTTGATTGATCATACAATGGACTTGTCATAATGAGTAATTTTGGAGTCTGCTCTAAGTCCTTTTCTTTCTACTTGAGGTTGGTCTTGATTCTCAACTTGAGTACCAAAAGTGTGCCAAAAATACTTCTCAATCAAATGGCCTTGTACCCAATACTCGTCATGCTTCTAGATCATTTCAAAACCAAACCTAGGTTCCTCAGTCACTTTTAAAGATGATTCCAACTTGAGGACCTTTGTAGCTCATGATAAGTCTAGCTGCCAGGATCCTCCTGAAAATAGCAAGAGCGGACGGTCCGCTTGCCGTGGGCGGACTGTCCGCTGTTTACATTCTGATTTGGACAGAGTAGAGTTTGTTTCTGAGCAGATTCAACTTATCTCAGGCGGACCGTCCACGGATACTTGGCGGACCGTCCGCGCTTGCATAGTGGACACATCATCGGTGTAACCGAAGCTTACCGGTGCATCTGGCGGACCGTCCGCAGTCCATGGGCGGACTGTCCGCACTGTCAATTTTCTGCTGATCAGAGCCTCAGGTGAAACACTTCATGAATGGCGGACCGTCCGCCTCTTACACGCGGACCGTCCGCGCTACCAAATTTCAGATAGCCCAGAATTTTGCCAACTTTCACAATTTCAACTTTGAATTGGGATTATTGCTCAAATAAAATTCCAAAAATCTCAAAACTAGTATGAACACCATCCAAAGACTCATATGAGTGAGTAAGAATGAGAAATCAAAAATAAAACAAGGAAAATCAAGGAAACTCATAAATATCCCATAAAAGCTTTGAAAAATAAAAAATTTGAAGCAAAGAGTGCACATAAGAACCAAATATCATATGTACTAGTTTTCAAGCCACATTTGAGAAGTAAAGGACATTTAGCTCATTTTTCAATTTGCAAAAAGATTTTTCATCCAAAAGCAAGATTTAACACAAATAAGTTTGCAAGCCATCAAATATTTTCAATGAATCACCCATAACATGATAATTGCACTTGTATGTTGAAAGCACTTTGGACTTCATAATCTTGTCATGGCATTAGGTTGTTTATATGCAAAAAAACTTCAATTCCTTGATTCAATCATAAGATCAAAAATATGAATTTTATTTGAATCAAGCCTCCAATGCCTTTGGTACCTACACACATTCATCCACGTTTTGATGGTACCCAAACTAGGTTGGGTCCTCTCAAGTTAGGAGCAACATACTTTGGCAATGCCTTAGTATGAATAGCGGGATGTTTTGCAATAGTAACAAATGAGGTACCATTACCATCCTTTCTAAGCATAATATTTGCATCAATTGAAATAGGCTTAGAATTATTACCTAAGGGACATGAATAAGCCATGTGTCCCCTTTCCCGGCATAAGTAGCATCTTCTCTTTTGTTGAGCCTTTTCTTCCTTACTCATTTGATGCTTCTCATTGCCTTGCTTCTCATTGTTTGCTTGAGCCTTCTTCTCAAGCTTGTTTGGGCAACCCGAAGCTAGGTGACCCAATATTGCACAACTATAGCACTTGATGTGAGCATGTGGATTCTTCTCCTGAATCTTGTTCTTGCTCAACATCTTGGCATCTTGAATATGAGTTGGATGCCTTGCTCTTGCCTTGCCACCCCTTCTTGTTTTCTTTTTCATCATCTTCAAGTCATCAACTTGATCATCATGGTTGCTCTTGACTTGAGGTTGGGGTGCCTTCTCTTGTTCAACTTGTGGCTTTGATTGAGGTTCTTGTTGCTTCACCAATTGCTTGGTTGGGCACATTGAGGTGAGGTGACCCCAAGTGCGGCACTTGAAGCATTTGACATGTTTAAGCTTCTCTTCTTCCTTCTTCAACTTAAGCTTTTCTTTGTTGGGGCAACCATTTGTAAGATGTCCCATCTCATGGCATTGAAAGCACATGAAATGAGATAGCTTCATTTCTTCTTGCTTCTTCATCTTCCTATTATATTTATTCTTGCCCCATTTCTTGCCTTTGGCTTTGCTCTTGTTGGAACCAATGCCACTCATGTCACCGAAACTTCTTTGATTTTTTATTATGCTTTCAAGGGTGACTTTTGATTTTGTCCACCTCTCTATCTTGTTGCTCAAATACTTCACTTCATTTTTAAGTTCATTGTTCTCCTTCAAGAGTTTAGTCTCACAAGACATAGAAGTAGTACAAGCATCTAATTGTGAAGAACATGGCATAGATAATAGATCATCACATGAGGTGGATATATGCTTCTTGCCTACATCACAAAGGTTAGCAATATTTTGCAATTGATCCTTTGATCCATGTGATGAGCTCTCACTAGTTTTAATTCCCTTACTAGAAAATTTGTTAGTGAGTAAAGCATGGTCTAGTACCAAATTCTCATGAGCAACACTAAGCTCCTCATGAGTCAATTTTAGCTCTTCATGTGAACAACTCATGACATAAAATAGATGCTTTTGTTGTTCACATGTGTCTTTGAGAAATAAATTTTCTTTTTCCAATTTGGTTGTTTTGGCTAATACTTTCTCAAATAATTTGGTCATGCTAGCATGTCTACTCAAGAGATCATCATATGAATTAAGATCAATCACATTGCAATTTGATACCTTTGTGTCACCTTGTGACATGAAGCAATGTGGCGATGGAGATGCGCTTGACGTAGCAATATCATCCGTGCATGAGCCAACTTGATCATCAAGTGTGCTTGGAGTAGAATCATAATTTGCAACACTTGAACCATCATCGTCATCAATCATGTCAAGTGAACTTGTTGTAGATTGATTATCATCATCATCACTTGACCATGAGGTGGAGCAATCTTCCACAACCACCATGTCATGGATGTGCTCATCATCCTCATGCACTTCCTCCTTGGTCTTATAATCATCATGATTATCGGAGGCCGCCCCATATTTCTCATTTAGATAACTCCAAATCTCATGGGCGGTTTCCTTGTCCATGATCTCACCAAGAATGCAATTATGCAAAGATCTAAACAATATGTTAGTAGCTTGGATGTCTAGATCTAGGCATTTCTCTTGTGTTGGAGCTAGATTTCCTTCATCTAACACATGAGAAAAACCTACATCCACCATCCACCACATTTGAGGGCAAATAAATTTAAAATTGCATGTCATCCAATTTCTCCACCGTGCAAAGTGTGTGCCATAAAAAATGTGTGGACACTCAACATCTAGCCCATAAGTCGCCATCCTCTCGGGTCGGTAAGGACCACAAATGAGAGACCTCGGCTCTGATACCACTTGTAGGGTCGAGATGGTGGACTAGAGGGGGGTGAATAGTCCTTTCTAAAACTAATTGCGCTGGCTAACCGAAACTTATGCGGAATTGAAACTATTCGCTTACCCAAGACTTCACCCCTCTAACTATGACTCTAATGCACCTCCAAAAAAGATCCTACACAAAGCAAATGGAGTGTCAAGCTAGCAAGAGCTCTCCTAACAATTCTAATGCCAAGCCACACAAGTCTAAGCACTAGTACTTCACAAACCGGGGGAGCTCCTACACAATTCTAATGAGCAAAAGCACAAAGCCAAACCTAAGCTCACTAGATGCTCAAGGACAAGGATACACAATCCAAATCCAAGAGCTCAACTTGCTTACCTACACAATCTAAGCAAGAGCAACTAATTAAGCTACACAAGCTAACTAGTTACACTAGAGATTAACTACACAAGCACAAGATATAGATGAATGTAAATACAAGGCTTGTGATTTGCAGAATGCAAACCACCGAGAAGAGTAGACAAAATTGACACGGTGATTTTTATCCCGAGGTTCACTTGGTTGCCACCAAGCTAATCCCCGTTGAGACAAGCTCCAAGATTGCCGCCGATCCTCTTGCTAGTGGTGACTCTCAAGTCACACTCTCCCACGTGGAGTGCTCACACCGAGCACTAGCACATGATCCGGCCGAACCACTTGTTGCTCTTCACGTCTCGCTCAACTAGAGTTGCTCTTTGCGGCTCCCGCGGGGTGAGCACAATACCCCTCACAATCTCTTCTCCGGAGCACCGCACAATCTTCTTGCAGGCTTCAACGGAGCCTCTTGCCACCAAGCCGTCTAGGAGGTGTGTAAGCATCTAGGCCCTCTAGGTATGTTTCGGTGATTAATGACAACCATTATTGTGACTAATGAGTTTGTGCAGCTTAATGAATCATTACCGCTCATTTGGTCATATGTCAAAAGAGGCCCCTCAATTTCGTTATTTAAAAAGGCGATCTCGGTATTCAACTCAAATATATATAACAAGACTAAGGATCTTTCTAGTCCTAAGTGTCGTAAGGTTGAGAAGGACACTTAGGTTAGTATAAGTTTTATAGTTTTGTAGTGATCGCACTATTAAGAGGGGTTAAGGTCAAGTAACTTGAGCATGGACATGGGCATTTGAAAATGGATGCACACTATGGTCACTCAGGTTCCTAGAAGTTCAAATAAGTGGTTTTCAAGTTATATCTCAAGAATATTTGGATTTCACTCAAGACTCAAATCAGAAAAGGCAAAATCAGAAAAAGTCTATACACCGGTTTAACCGACGCTTCCAATTTTCTATACGTCGGTTAAACGCAGTCAGCAGAGTCTGGACAGGTTCTATACACCGGTTAAATCGATGATGTTTGAATTAACATCGGTGCATTAGTCCAGAGTTGGTTTTTCCAGGGTATTTTAAGTTCTATACACTGGTTAAACCGACAGTGTTTGAAATGAAACGTCGGTGCAATTGACCAGTGAGATGGTTTTTCTAGGGATTTCAGAAGTTGTACTCACCAGTTAAACCGACGATGGATTTGAGTTAACGTCGGTGCAGTTGTCCAGAGACTTGGTTTTTCAGTTGATCAGTGGACAACTACACTCACCGGTTAAACCGATGATACGTCGGTTAATCTGCCCAAGTTGTAACGGCTAGTTTTCAGAATGGGCAGTTTACATTCATCGGTTAAACCGACGCTGACTATTGGAGGTACGTCGGATTAACCGACGCTAAGCAGTTTTCTGGCAGCTTTTCTCCAACGGCTCTATTCGTGTGAGCTGCCTATATATACCCCTCCAATGGGTCATTTTGCATTCTTTTGACACCAGGCAACATTCAAACACTCATATATTGTTGAGAGCCATCTTGAGCTTCATCTTCCACACATTTGTTGATTCAATCATTCAAGAAGCAAGACTAAGGACTTGAGTAGAGAGAAGCTTGTGTGCATCCGTTCTTGGTGATCGGTTCTTGCTCAAGTGAAGACCCTAGCTTGTTACTCTTGGTGATTGGCAGCACCTAGGCGATCTTGGTGATTGAAGGTGTTTCTTCCGGAGCTTGCCAAGGATTGTGGGAGCCCGAAGAAGGTTGTACGTGGCTTGAGCTCCACCACGCCGGGATGGTGAACGGAGACTCTTAGTGAGCACCCAAGTCTCGGTGACATGGGAGGTGACAAGACTCTTAGTGAGTGTCACAACGTGGATTAGGGGTGTGTGCCAACACATCGACACCACGGGAAAAAATCTGGTTGTCTCTTGCATACTCTTTCATTTCAAGCACTTACTTTCATGTAATTATTCATGTGCTTGATCTTAGAGATCATAACATAGCTCTACCTTGCTTAGTTTCTTATCTTGTTGTATCTTTGATAGCTTGTGTAGCTTGCTTTGTTAGTCGGTTGGTGAATTGAGCCTTTCTAGCATTGCATAGGCTAAGATTGTTTTAATTGTTTTAGAATTTTTAAAAAGGCCCAATTCACCCCCCCTCTTGGTCCATCGATCCTTACAATTGGTATCAGAGCCTCGTTGCTCATTTGGATCATTAGGCTTCACCGCCTAGAGCTATGGCCTAGATGGGAGGTTCGCCGCCTCACTTCGAGGGCAAGAACTTTGCCTATTGGAAAGTTTGTATGGTCGCATACCTTGATGTGATTGCCCTCGAAGTGTGGTTGGCAACAAATACCGGGTTCACCGGAACTCCCACCTCGGAGCAATTAAAATGGAATGCTAAGGCTAGAAATGCAATTTTCGAAGCCATTAGTGAGGAAGTCTTTCCTAGAGTAAATGGCATGGACTTAGCAAGTGATATATGAAAAGAGCTAATTGAAATTCATGAAGGCTCCACAAAAGTTCGTGAACAAAAATATCACTTGTTTAGAGCTAAGTATGATTCCTTTAAGATGCTAGCTCATGAAAATTACAATGATATGTATTCTCGCTTGAACGTCATTCTCAAGGACATTAATGCTCTTGAAGTTTCTAAAATTGACAGTGGCTCCATCAACCGCAAGATTCCCATGCTCCTTCCGAAGCCCAAGTACAACATCATCAATGCCATGCTTCAAAAGGAGAATCTTGATATGATGGAAGTGGGAGAGCTTGTGGGCGAAATTCGCGCTCATGAAATGGGTATCCTTGGTATGTCCAAAGAGCCAACTACAAGCAAGTTAATCGCTCTCAAAACCAAAGCAAACAAGCCCCGCAAGCTCAAGATGATCAAGTAAGAATCAAGCTCAAGCAATGAAGAAGAGGATCATCATGAAAGCTCGTCCGATGACGAAGAAGATGGAGAACTTGCTCTCATGATGAGAAAGTTCACACGCTTGAACGACAAGATAAACAAGAAGGGTTACAACTTTGACCCTAAAAGAAGAATGTTCCGGCCAAGGAAAGATGTCAAGTACAAAACTTGTTACAATTGTAGAGAAAAAGGTCACATCTCTCCCGATTGCCCCAAGCCGGACAAGAGGAAGAAGGACAACAAAAGCAAACATCGCCATGATTCAAGCGATGATGAAGAGGATGAAAAGAAGAACAAGAACAAGAAGCTTGGGAAGAAGAAGAGCCATGACAAGAAGACCAAGCTCTTCCCAAAGAAGAAAGGGCACACCAAGAGAAGCTTCTTAGTGGAAAAACAAGAATGGGTGACCGATGTTTCATCAAGTGAAGATTCAAGTGATGAAGAGGACATCGTCACCATCGCCCTCATCAATGAAGAACCACCACTACCTCCGCCTCCCATGTGCCTTATGGCAAAAGGTAACACAAAGGTATGTGAGATGGATAGTGACAATGATAGTGATGAAGAGCTTGACCCTTATGAGTTTACTAACCTCATTAATGAGTATACATCCGTTATCAAGAGGGAAAAGGGCAAAGTCAAGATTCTTGAGAGCACTCATGCCAAGTTAGAGTTTGCCCACTCCGATTTGCTTGGCAAGTACAATGACTTGCTCAAAAAGCACAATGAGTCAATTGTACTTGCTAAGCAAGTTGAAGAGAGCCACAAAAAGCTTAAACAAGAGCATAGGGAGTTGGCTCACAAATATCAAGAACTTGAATTTGCCTATGAAGCAATTGACCCAAGTCTTAAGAACTTTGTCAATGAAACTATTGAAAAGTTCAATGCTTCTACTTCATGTGATGACCTACTCATTAATGCAAATGCCACTAATATTGTGCCCGAGCTTGCTCCTTCTAGGGAAAAGGAATTGATGGATCAAGTGGCAAGCCTCAAGAGTAGTGTGGAGAAGCTCTCAAGAGGAGAATACATCCACAAGGAAATTCTCTTCAACAATGCACGTGACTATGGCAAGAGGGGTCTTGGTTCATTTCCGGAGCCAAATCAAGGCACCACTCCTTCTCCGGAGATCAAGACTAGCTTCATCAAGGAATTTGGTTCATATTGCCAACATTGCCAAGTCACCGGGCACCACACTAGGGAGTGCACCTTACCATCACGTCCTCTTCCCACTTTACCCAAGAATTACTCATCAATGTTTCAAAATAACCATTTTCTTTTGAGTAAAGTGAAGGGCAAGGTGAAGGCCAAATTCATTGGCAAAATTACTAAGGAGTCAAAGAAGAAGCTCCCCAAGCAACTTTGGGTCCCCAAAGCACTTGTCACACATGTGCAAGGCCCAAAGCTTGTTTGGGTTCCAAAAACTCAAAAGTGAATTCTCATGTGTGTAGGTGAACTACAAAGCCGGTGGAAAACATTGGGTACTTGATAGTGGTTGCTCTCAACACATGACCGGCAATGATAGCGTGTTCACCTCTCTTGAAGACCCCGGCGATCATGAACATGTCACCTATGGTGATAACTCAAGGGGGAAAGTCTTAGGTTTGGGTAGAATAGCTATTTCTAAAGATTTATCTATTTCTAATGTCTTATTTGTAGAAGCACTTAGTTTTAATCTTATATCAATTGCTCAATTATGTGATCTTGGACTAACGTGTACCTTTGACAAGAATGATGTTGTAGTAACTCTTGAAGAAGACAAGTCATTGGTATTCACGGGGTTTAGGTATGGCAACATTTACTTGGTGGATTTCTCTTCAAAGCAAACAAACACCATGACATGCCTCTTCACCAAGTCGTCTCTTGGGTGGCTTTGGCATAGAAGAATTGCTCATATTGGCATGAGCAACCTCAAGAAAGCCCACAAGAGAGGGATGATCACCGGCTTGAAGGACGTCACTTTTGACAAGAACAAGCTATGTAAAGCATGTCAAGCCGGAAAGCAAGTTGTAATACATCATCCCATCAAGACTATGTTGTCTACCTCCAAGCCGCTCGAGCTACTACACATGGATCTCTTTGGACCAACTACATACAAGAGCATTGCTGGTAACCTCTATTGCCTAGTAATCGATGATGATTTTTCACGTTATACTTGGGTCATGTTTCTAGGCGATAAGGGTGAAACTCCGGAAGTCTTCAAGACATTTGCAAGAAGAGCTCAAAGGGAGTACAACTCCCCAATTGTGAAGATCCGGAGTGACAACGGCACCGAGTTCAAAAATATGAAGATTGAAGAATGGTGCGATGAAGAGGGCATCAAGCATAAGTTCTCCGCCACCTACACGCCTCAATAAAATGGAGTGGTGAAAAGAAAGAACAAGACACTAATCACTCTAGCAAGAGCAATGTTGGATGATTCTGGCACATCCGAGAAGTTTTGGGCGGAAGCAATCAATACGGCGTGTCATGCATCCAACCGAGTGTATCCCCACCGACTCCTCAAGAAAACTCCATATGAGCTCATCACCGGGAAGAAACCAAATATATCCTACTTTCGAGTCTTTGGTTGCAAATGCTTCATCTATAAGAAGAAAAGGCTCGGTAAGTTTGAAAGTAGATGTGATGAGGGTTTCTTTCTTGGTTATGCATCAAACTCCAAAGCATATAGAGTATTCAATCAAACCTCCGGGTTAGTTGAAGAAACATGTGATGTGGAGTTTGATGAATCTAATGGCTCCCAAGAGGAGGTTGTTGGCTATGACAATGTAGGTGATGAGGAGATTGATAAAGCTTTGAAGAAGATGTCCATTGGGGATATAAAGCCGGAAGAGGTGCATGAAGGCAATGATCAAGGGGGAGGACCTTCCTCATCTACACCAAGCACCTCCACGGCACCCCAAGTGGATCAAGACCAAGAAAAGGATGATCCACAACCTCAAGAAAGTGTGCCAACGTCAACACCTCAAGTTCAAGAACAAGAAGAGCAAAATGTTCCACCACAAACACAAGTCACTCATGATCCACCCCAACAAGCATCCACGCAAATACCGCTAGTGAAGCATGGTCGCATCTCCAAGGATCATCCCATTGGTCAAATCATTGGTAGTCCTTCCAAGGGAGTAAGAACTCGCTCTAAGCATGCTTTATTTTGCGAATATTACTCGTTTGTTTCTTGTATTGAACCCACTAGCATAGAGGAAGCACTTGAGGACTCGGATTGGGTGATGGCCATGCAAGAAGAATTGAACAACTTCACCCGCAATAAAGTTTGGGTCCTTGAAGCTCCTCCGAAAGACAAGAACATCATCGGCACTAAGTGGGTCTTTCGAAACAAGCAAGATGAACATGGGGTGGTGATACGCAACAAAGCAAGACTTGTGGCAAAAGGGTTTTCCCAAGTCGAAGGTTTGGATTTTGGTGAAACTTTTGCTCTGGTCGCAAGACTTGAAGCTATCCGCATCCTTCTTGCTTACTCTTCACATCATAATATTAAGTTATATCAAATGGATGTGAAAAGTGCATTCTTAAATGGCGTTATTAACAAACTTGTTTATGTTGAGCAACCTCCGGGGTTTGAAGATCCAAGGAATCCTAACCATGTTTATAGGTTGCACAAGGCACTCTATGGGCTCAAACAAGCTCCAAGGGCTTGGTATGAGAGGCTTCGTGACTTCCTAATCATGCAAGGCTTCAAGATCGGGAGGGTGGACACCACATTGTTCACAAAAGACGTCAACGGGGATCTTTTCATTTGTCAAATTTATGTTGACGATATTATCTTTGGCTCAACTAATGATTTACTAAGCCATGAGTTTGATACCATGATGTCTAGGGAATTCGAGATGTCCATGATCGGCGAATTGACCTTCTTCCTTGGTTTTCAAGTCAAACAATTGAAGGAAGGGACATTCATCCATCAAGAGAAGTATACTAAAGATATCTTGAAGAAGTTCAAGATGGATGAATGCAAGCCAATCAAGACACCCATGGCAACCAATGGGCATCTCGACTTGGATGTGGATGGTAAACCGGTTGATCAATCCCTCTATCATTCTATGATAGGGTCTTTGCTTTACCTTTCCGCATCTAGGCCCGATATAATGTTTAGTGTGTGCTTGTGTGCCCGCTTTCAAGCAAACCCAAAGGAATCACACCTCTCGGCTGTGAATAGGATCCTTCGGTATCTCAAGCACACCCCAAGCATAGGCTTGTGGTACCCCAAAGGCGCTAGCTTAGATCTCTTGGGATACTCGGATTCGGATTTTGCCAGAAGCCATGTGGATCGCAAGAGTACCTCCGGGGGTTGCCACTTGCTTGGGCGTTCTCTAGTTTCTTGGTCGAGTAAGAAGCAAAATTCCGTGGCTTTGTCCACCGCTGAAGCGGAATATATAGCGGCCGGTGCATGTTGTGCCCAAATCCTATATATGAAGCAAACCCTTTTGGACTTTGGTGTGAAACTAGATAGGATCCCACTCCTTTGTGACAATGAAAGTGCCGTAAAAATTGCCAAAAATCCGGTTCAACACTCTCGCACAAAGCACATTGATATTCGCCATCACTTCTTGTGTGATCACGAAGCTAAGGGAGACATATCTCTTCAAGGTGTGAGATCCGAGAAGCAATTGGCAGATATTTTCACAAAACCATTAGACGAGAGTACTTTTGTTAGGCTAAGGAATGAGCTTAATGTGTTAGATGCGGCAAACGTCATGTAAGTTGCCATGTCATATAGAAAAAATGCATACATATAGGACACTTGTCTAACCATGGTAAGATAGTGATGAGCAAGGGTTTAGCTAGAGGTGGTGGTCCACTTGTTTTCCTCTAGGCTTGTAGAAAGGCTCATCATGAAGAAGCTTCGCGTGGGTTCAAACTTGACAAGTAGATCTTAATTTCTTGTTATGCATTTCTTGTCATATAGATGTGCACTTCATGTTTACTCTTCTTTCGCATGTGGTTGTAGTTTGCATTATCATTGCATGCGTAAGGGTCACAAAGGAGATCACTTGATGAAAATGAGACTTGTTTCATATACAAGACCTTAATTCATGAAAAGTGAAAAGAGCAAAGTGTTAGGTGCGTTATTGCCTAGTGACTCATGTCATGATGAGTTTGAAGCTTTCTATCTTCAATATTCCTATGACAAGGCTCATACATTTTATTTGGCGCTTTGTCTCGCTTTGCGGCTTTTTCTTGTGTTGAAAAGAAAAAACTATTAAGCTAGTGTGCTACCCTATTTATTTTGAGGGGTAAAGTCACCTATGCAAGCCCATTAACTTGAGTTTAGTTGAATTTTATAAGTTTATTGGACTTAGCATAGAAGAGTGAGCTGAGAGAAGGGTTTTCGGGTTCACCGGTTAAACCGACGCTCAATGGATTTATACCCATCGGTTTAACCGGCGTTACTAAGTTTCTGTCTCAGCTCAGTCAAACCAGGCGTTCAACCGGCGTATACAAAAATCACAGCATCGGATTAACCGGTGAACGTAACTCAGATCTGACCAAGCAATCAACCGGTGTTAGCAGCGTTCGACCGGCGAGTTCAAATTGCATATTGTCGGATCAACCAACGTTCAGATGAATTTCTGCTGGGTCTCGGGTGAACTGAACCAATGCAATCAACCGGCATTCTAAACCTAAGCATCGGTTTAACCGGCGTTAAGGAAAAACGTGGGGTCCACTTGTCATATATGTGTCTTGCCCCGCAGACGCTTGCCTCACTTCCTCTATTTTTCCCGACTCCGCGCCGCCACCGCTCGTTCCACCTCCCCAGCGCCGCTGCTACACCTCGCCGCCGCCCGTGCACGCCGTCACCAGCACTCCACACGCCGTGCCCCATCCACGCCGCCGATCAGCAGCCGCCGCCGCGCGCAGTCTGCGCAACCGCCGCTCGCACTCAGCCCGCGCGCGCCCACGCCGCCCGTGCACCACTGCCGCCCATGCACCACCGCCGCCTACGCCGTCCGCACGCAACGCCGCCACTCGCCCACTTTGTGCACCCCGACGCCCAAGCAGCCGCGTCTCCACACTTTTCATGCCGCAGCCGCCGCCGCTTCGCGCACGCAAACTGTTTGAGGGTTTGCCCGAGCTGCTTTTTGCACCGCTCGCGCGCCACGTTCTAGCCATCACCAGTCGAGATGGGTCGCAAGAAGAGGAAGGGGAAGGAGGTTGTTGTGGAGAAGCCCGTTCGCAAGCGGACTCGCGCAGAGAGAGAGGCCGAGAGGGCCGAGATGGTGGCCAAGGCCGCTGAGGAGTAGGCGTCAGGCCGTGCTCGCCCGTTCGCGATCAGAGAGCAGCCAGCCAGGGGTAGAGGCAGAGGCCGAGGTATGGGCAGAGTCTGAGGTGCCAGGGCCACCAGAGCTGCAGATTCAGATGCAGATTCAGAGGCAGAGCAGTCTGAGCAGTCTCAGGGGCAGAGAACACAGGGGTCACTAACTCTACGACGTTCTGGCCGCACTCGGCAGACGTCCCCAGCAGGAGAGTCTTCGCCTGCGACCGAGCGTCGCTCTGTACCGAGGACGCGAGGAGGTCACTAGCCATAGTTGCCTCGCAGGTCCGCAGTAGCAGCCCGTAGAGCCGAGGCCCTAGAGGCCGAGCGCGCAGTGTTCCGTATGGACACTGTTGTGCGTCTGGAGCCAGGTGTGCTGCTCCAGAACTTGACCAAGGCCAATGCGGCGAAGGTCAAGAGGCTCAGGTGGAGTGTTGGAGAGGAGGACTGGTTCCCCGTGACCAGTGACAGTAGGGTCGACCGTAGATTCTGGACACTTCTTCAGGCCAGCTTCTACGAGACCTACCAGAGGCGAGGGCACAGGATCATTCCGCACAGGGTGCTTGACTGGGTTTCTCTGAGGATAGCTGCAGGGGGAGCTGATATTAGAAAGCACTTTGCCCACTTCAGAGGTCTGCCCAGGCTACTTCAGATGGAGCAGAACAGGTACATAGAGGACTGGGTCAGACTGTTTATGCCACAGCCTGGATCGCTCCCGAGCGTAGAGCCGTACACTTTGTTTTTGGAGGCCAGGTCTTTGGTCTGTCGAGGGCGAAGATAGCAGGGATACTTGGAGTTGATTTGGTTGATGTCTCCCTACACGAAATGGTATACGAAGATGCAGGTCCACCGCACAGAGCTATGATTGGCGGGATTGCACCTTCTCACGAGGCGATCTCTTAGTGCTTCCGCCAGCCGTTTCCAGCGTCGTATGCCAGAGTGCCCAGCTTGCTGATCCCAGAGGCGTACGCAGTTCACATGGCCCTCCGGAGGACTCTGTTACCGAGGAGTGGCTACCCAGAGGGGTTTACTGGTCTGCAGCAGCTACTACTTCTTCACATACTCACTCACGAGCCGTTTGACAATGTTGACTTCATTTTGGCTGAGATCGAGGATGTGATCACTGATGGGATGGGTGTCGTACGTTAGTTCCCTTATGCTCACTGGATCAGCTATATCTGTTCTATGATTGTGTTAGCTGAGTCACCCGTCAGTGCAGTATACCATCAGGATGAGGCTCCCGGGTTCCCAGTTTACCGTCCCACAGCACCACAGGACCGGATGAGGGGCAGACAGGCCGAGAGAGCTGCCATGGCACCGTTGTCACCTGAGGCATAGGCCCGAGTAGCACAGGAGGATGAGGCACTTCTAGCTGCCGAGGCACAGCTTCCCGGAGGAGATGATGAGATACACTGGTCTGAGCTTGAGTCAGACTCCTCCGAGGACGTCGAGTACTTTCCTGCAGCCCCAGCTAGTCACGACCACGAGGCAGGGGGGTCCAGAGAGCCAGCTCCAGAGTCACCAGCAGCTGCTACAGTTACAGAGTCCCAGGTGACTCAGCCGTCCGAGCTTACCTCTCTCTTACAGCAGCTTGTCACTCAGCAGAGAGAGGATCGGATCGCGCAGGAGGAGGCCAGGAGAGCCCATGAGGTTCAGCTAGCAGCGATTCAGAGGGAGGCCACCCGAGAGCGTGATGCAGCAGAGGAGCGGTTTGTCGGGCTCATTGATCGAGTATCACAGAGGACAGGCGCTCAGTTCCAGCAGATGCAGCAGAGCATGATGGCGATGTTCGGGATGATTACACAGCTGTACACTCACACCGGACTCGCCCCTCAATAGCCAGGACATCCAGGACTTCAGGGTGTTGGAGCACCTCAGCTTGCAGTCACTCCAGCTCCAGCCCCTACTGCAGCCCCAGCTACTACAGTGACACCGGAGACCACGTTATTGATGTCCGCACTCCTTGGGTCTGCCGGTCGTCCGCTCTTCTCACCACTGCCAGCGACTACACTCTTCCAGGACTCACCGTCGGCAGTACAGTCAGTCGCTCTCCCCGTCATACCACAGACACTACCTTCAGGGGGAGGAGGAGAGGAGTCCATACTTCAGCAGTCGACACAGCCGGCAGCTTCAGCACTCACTACTTCAGATGTTGACACATCTTCTGCTGAGCCAGTTACCACGTCTACGGACCCTCTTCCAGGCAGTGCTAGCACGAGAGCCTCGACGATAGCTACACCCCCAGTCAGCTCCGACCAGCAGCTTCCGTCTGTCACCGAGGGTTCACCGTCCGACGACGACAACGATGACGACCCGGACCGCTTCCTTGCCGTGCCACGACAGCCGGATCAGTAGCTCGCCTTTTTGGTGCCTTGATGCCAAAGGGGGAGAGAGTCAGGGGGAGTTGGAGTCAGGGTGAGGGTAGAGATAGAGAGAGCTCGTAGTTATCAGGACTTTGATGTTATATGTCATTTGATGTTAGTTCATGGATATGTACATTTGACTCTTGAGTATGCCGTGCTTTGAGACATATCTATGGATTTCATTTAAGCCGTTGAGCTCTTTGGTCCTTTTTCGAGTTTGCTTGTGTTTATCCTGTTTTATCTTTCTCGCTCTCTCGTTATGTATGTTTGTGTTGTTATCAATCACCAAAAAGGGGGAGATTGTAAGCATCTAGGCCCTCTAGGTATGTTTCGGTGATTAATGACAACCATTATTGTGACTAATGAGTTTGTGCAGCTTAATGAATCATTACCGCTCATTTGGTCATATGTCAAAAGAGGCCCCTCAATTTCGTTATTTAAAAAGGCGATCTCGGTATTCAACTCAAATATATATAACAAGACTAAGGATCTTTCTAGTCCTAAGTGTCGTAAGGTTGAGAAGGACACTTAGGTTAGTATAAGTTTTATAGTTTTGTAGTGATCGCACTATTAAGAGGGGCTAAGGTCAAGTAACTTGAGCATGGACATGGTCATTTGAAAATGGATGCACACTATGGTCACTCAGGTACCTAGAAGTTCAAATAAGTGGTTTTCAACTTATATCTCAAGAATATTTGGATTTCACTCAAGACTCAAATCAGAAAATGCAAAATCAGAAAAAGTCTATACACCGGTTTAACCGACGCTTCCACTTTTCTATACGTCGGTTAAACACAGTCAGCAGAGTCTAGACAGGTTCTATACACCGGTTAAATCGATGATGTTTGAATTAACGTCGGTGCATTAGTCCAGAGTTGGTTTTTCCAGGGTATTTCACGTTCTATACACCGGTTAAACCGACAGTGTTTGAAATGAAACGTCGGTGCAATTGACCAGTGAGATGGTTTTTCCAGGAATTTCAGAAGTTGTACTCACCGGTTAAACCGACGATGGATTTGAGTTAATGTCGGTGCAGTTGTCCAGAGACTTGGTTTTTCAGTTGATCAGTGGACAACTACACTCATCGGTTAAACCGATGATACGTCGGTTAATCTGCCCAAGTTGTAACGGCTAGTTTTTAGAATGGGCAGTTTACATTCATCGGTTAAACCGACGCTGACTATTGGAGGTACGTCGGATTAACCGACGCTAAGCAGTTTTCTGGCAGCTTTTCTCCAACGGCTCTATTCGTGTGAGCTGCCTATATATACCCCTCCAATGGGTCATTTTGCATTCTCTTGACACCAGGCAACATTCATACACTCATATATTGTTGAGAGCAATCTAGAGCTTCATCTTCCACACATTTGTTGATTCAGTCATTCAAGAAACAAGACTAAGGACTTGAGTAGAGAGAAGCTTGTGTGCATCCATTCTTGGTGATCGGTTCTTGCTCAAGTGAAGACCCTAGCTTGTTACTCTTGGTGATTGGCAGCACCTAGGCGATCTTGGTGATTGAAGGTGTTTCTTCCGGAGCTTGCCAAGGATTGTGGGAGCCCGAAGAAGGTTGTACGTGGCTTGAGCTCCACCACGCCGGGATGGTGAACGGAGACTCTTAGTGAGCGCCCAAGTCTCGGTGACATGGGAGGTGACAAGACTCTTAGTGAGTTTCACAACGTGGATTAGGGGTGTGTGCCAACACATCGACACCACGGGAAAAAATCCGGTTGTCTCTTGCCCACTCTTTCATTTCAAGCACTTACTTTAATGCAATTATTCATGTGCTTGACTTTAGAGATCATAACTTAGCTCTACCTTGCTTAGTTTCTTATCTTTTTATATCTTTGCTAGCTTGTGTAGTTTGCTTTGTTAGCCGGTTGGTGAATTGAGCCTTTCTAGCATTGCATAGGCTAAGGTTGTTTTAATTGTTTTAGAATTTTGAAAAAGGCCCAATTCACCCCCCTCTTGGTCCATCGATCCTTATAAGGTGGCAACCTCCAAGAGTAACAAGCACACCGTCTTGCAACACGATCACCTAGTGCCACTCGATGCAATCTCTCAAAGCAATCGCACTAGAATCGCTCTCTCACTCGATCGGACGATTACTATCAAGTTAGAGTTAGTAGAGGGCTCTCAAGCACTCTCACACATGGACACCAAGTCCCCAAGGTGCTCAGCAACCTCAAATGGCCGGCCACACCCTCTATTTATAGAGGGAGGCCCCAAACTAGCCGTTACACTCAAATCCCGTGAAAACAGAGTTTTCGCGGACTGTCCGTCTCATAGAGACCGGACCGTCCGCCATTCAAAACCAACGGCTAGAACTGCAATGATTATGTGTCAGAGTCGACCGTTAGAGCCCCGGGCGGACTGTCCGCACCCCTGGGGCGGACCGTCCGCGGTTCAAAACTTCGAACCAACTGATTTGCAAAAGTCTCTGACTAAATCTGGAAGTGACCGGCAGACTGTCCGCTCCCCAGGGGTGGACCGTCCACCGTTCAAAAGGTCAGCACACACAGAAACCGCAGTGTTTCTGTCCCAGAATTTTCAGTAGGAGGCGGACCGTCCGCCCCCAAGGGCCGGACCGTCAGCAGTACAATTTGGACACCCAAGACAGAACTACCAAGTTTCTGCGCCCGTTTCAGCTTTTAAAGGCGGACCGTCCGGCCCCATGGACCGGACGGTCCACAGTTCATTTTGGACCACAAACAGAGCCAAAAACGGTTCTGTTCGAGCACATCCGAGATAACGGCAGACCGTCCGCCCCCTAGGAGCGGACCGTCCGCAGGTCTATTTCCAATAGAAATGTACCTCGGTAAAACGGCCATAACTCTTAGCTCCAATGTCCAAATTTGGTGATCTTGGACTCTATGGAAAGCTTATTCAGAGGGATACACAACCCAACTGAATATTTGATCCAAAACACAATGGATCAAAGCAGTATTTCACTCCAAGAGCCAACCTAATCTAAGAAGAACACCGAAAAGCCTTTCTTGCTTCCCCAAGTTGATAAACATCAACTTCAACTCTTTCTCCTTTGCAAATGTGCCAACACCACCACGTGAACAACACCATGTGCATGTGTGTTAGCATTTCACAATCATTTTCAAAGGATTTTCACTTGATCTCGCCACGCCACTCGATCCTAGCAACATCGCATTGTTAGATCGCTCAAGTGGCACTAGATGACCGATATGCAAACAAGTTTGCCCCTCTTGATAGTACGGCCATCTATCCTAAATTCGGTCATGCACTTCTCTACACAACCTTTGACCGGTGAAATGAAATGCCCTACAAGTCACACCTTTTCCTTGCGCATTCTATTTCATCTTCCCAAATATTGATGCCACACAAGCACCAAACTCCATCAAGCCTTTTGATCATCATCACGAGTCAACACTTGGCTTGATCTTTCTTGAATGATATGATCCACTCCATATCATCACATGACCTCTTTGGTCCATCGATCTTGACCTTGCTCGCTCTTCACCATTACCTCGGTCCATCGGCACCAAATCTTGCCCAAGCTTCACCGCCTCGCGGTCCCTCGCTTCAAAGCCTTGACTTGTCCTTCTCCATTGCAACCAATCCATCAAGCCAAGCCTTGTCTTGATCTTCTCCACTTTGGTCACATAACTCCATGTCATGTCTCATATGCAATGAGTTCCTCCATCACACTATATGAGCATAGCATCAACCCTTAGCCATTTCTCCTCCATGGCACATGTCACTCATACGTAGAAGTCGGCTGGGACCGACCGATGGCTGCACATAGTGCGTCGGAGGTGTTAGTGAGTGCAGCCTCTTCCTGCAATCCGAACCAGCCTCACGAATAAACTGGGCTTCAACATGGATTAGGCCTGTGACTCCTTCTCGGCTTGAGCCTTGAGTGCCCAATTATCATCATATTTGGCTAAACTTATGATATAAGCCTGGCTAAGTGGACTCCTTCACCGTGGGCTACTTCTGACATTCCAGACTACTAATCTTGGTCAAATTTTGGTGATAACACATGCCCCCCAAGTTTGGACAAATATGACAGAATCTTCTAAACACCAGCCGTAAACCAAATAAGAACATCATCTCTTCAAATTGTCTTCTCATGCCACTGATGGTCTTGCCCCCCGAGCCGATAGATTGGCTATTAGCCAACTGACTTTGTGGCCGATTGCTTGAACCAACATCACGACTTCATTGACCAATCTCAATGTTGTTGCAAACTAGTCCTAATTTTCATATTCCATGGATGGCGCTGACTTATGGGATCATCCCTGTACTTCATCAGCTCAGCATCAACACACTCAACCTCTCCTGCAAAACAATCACTTGCCGAACCGACACTATAAAGATCATTGTGAATCGGCTAAAAGCCGATGTATCATATTTGGTTAGCCAAATAGTCCACATAAACCAAACCATCATCATTGATAAAAATATCTTCCCACACAAAAATATGCTATGTCATGCAAAGAGTGAGTGTAAGCTTCCAGGTATGTCTCAAAGCATTTACAAGTGCTAGCATGTATATACAGTGAGGGTATAGCATAAAGACACCGCATAGAAAAACTCAAGAGAATATATCTATATTAGAACATGAGTAAGCAATTATTAGGATTTTCAAAATAAAAAGTATCACCACTTAGCCCAACCAACTAGTACATTAAAGCATGACAAGCAAAAACCAGCAAGTATCTACACTAGTGAGCTCTTTCCGATACAAGGATCTTTTAACAAGCTTGATTACTCATGCCCTCAGGTCTTGCAGGTTAAAACATATTGCATTTGAAAATCAAGCAAGCCTTTTGTTCTGTGCCAGGGGTTATTTGCTTATCAGGCCACTTCTTACCAACCAATACTAAGTCTAGGTCCGTTGAACCATCAGAAGCTTAAAGCAAGGTTTTGGTCATTCACAGCCTAGTCCAAGTTCATGCTAAAGTGCAATAGCAAGCAGTCTCGAACTAGATCAGTGAGACAAAACAAACCCACCTGGATCTTTTCATTATAGCACAGCATGGACATCATTCAGATTTTAATGTAATTTAGCACAAGATTATATAAGCATTGAGACTCGAGGTGCATAATTGATTCCAAGCAAAGGATATAGCTACCAGGCATGTACAAGATAGTAAAAGCAAAGTCAGCCTACACATACTAGTAGCCAAGTAAAGCGGTGACCATATTTCAGATTTTCAAAGAATAAAAGCCATGCTCGGTATCAGATATTCAACATATTCAAGTGAGCATAACTACACATGGTCACCAGCATCCACACCTCAAAATATATACACGAAACACAAGTAGAAGCTACTAAGCATACAAGGAAGCTAGTGCAAGTGACAAGTACATATAATGTATGATAATGCAATGGTGGGTTTGAATATTACCAATCAAATTGGTTGTTGATGAGCTGATGGTTAAAATCCCGTCTGGTCCGTACTTGCCACAATGCTTTCTCATCACAACTATCGGCTGTTAGAAAGCCGAACATCTATAGCCTGCAGTAGAAAAGTTAATCATATATATAATGGAAACAATACATGCTGACCTGAGAATGAAGCCGGCCTAAAGTCCAATCAGCATATCACAATCGTAGAGAGTTCTTCAAATGCTTTGTCAATGTGGATGAAGTAACCGATGTTGATCGCACCGAAGGAGCACGGTAGCTGAATCGGCCGGCGGAGGTGACGAATGCCCTGACCCCCTATCCGCAGGAGTCGGGCGAGACGGACCCCCAGGCAAGGGTCGGGCGAGACAGACCCCGTCTGCAGGCGTCGGGCGAGGCGGACCCGTCCGTAGGCGACGAATGCCCTGACCGTAAGAGCTGAATTCGCCGATGTTGATGGTGTCGTAGGAACGTGAATAGCCAATGACAATGGTGATGCAGAGGTACTGTTGGTCGGATCGATCGGCCGATGTAACAGACACTCCCACATGGGAGCAAAAGTAGCCGATGGCGATGAAGCTGTAGGAGCACCGGCGGTAGTTCTTCAGCCAGACGAAAATTGTGTAGGGGTCTCCATATTTCATCACCAAATCTCCGCTTATGCCCCCCGAGCCGGATCCTTCATGTATTGGAGGAGATCGGCTCTCTAGTCGATAGTGCCCAACTGCAATATTTTTGACCGAGATATCGCCGACTTACGGAACGTATCCAGATACGACCTGCGCGATCCTATTTGCTTCATCCTGTCCAACTCAGCGCTGCAAATCACATCAGACATAACATAATAAAAAGGGGCCGGTGGCCTGCATCGGTTGATATTACTTCACTATGAGTCAGATAATTCAGACTTTTTGCCGCCGATTGCTGGAATTGGCTGTGTTTGGGGCTGATCTGCCCATCGGTCCAGACTCGGATGTTAGCCATGCAGCTGATTTGTTCTGCTACTATTTCTTTTGACTTTCTTTTTCTAAAGGCAATGCTGGTGCATCGGCTTTTCTGGGCTCCGATGGCATCGCATCGGCTGGGGCCGATCGCTTAGATCGGCCACTACAAGGCATGATCCCGTAGAATTCATGAAGCCTAATGTGTTTGTCGGGCCGCATCTTTAGCGCCTGCAGCTGGATCAATCTGTGGCTTGCGCTTCCAGACCAAACTACGCCTTAACCGTAGGCTTGGTATTTCTGAGATCTTGTTGAACCTTTCCAGCAGCCGAAGGTAGTCCTCTTCGGCTTGTTTGAGACTACGCAGGTGTTGGGCCCTACACTTCTACGACCTCGACAGTCCTCCTGGGCACCACCTTGGCAGGTGGCATTCGTCACGGCGCTAGCTGTCATCGGCATGTTGATCATGCGCCTGTTGCTGATGAAGCTTCGGTGGTGGCGACAGCGGCCGCTGATCCTGGCGAAGCAGAGGGCGTCGATGTGGCGAGGAAGGAGCACATCGACGTCGTGGCGAAGGTGTTTGCTGGTGAGGTGGCGAACAGGCGCGTTGCAGGCGCTCGAACACCGATGACTTGCCAGGCCACCCCTTGGGAGCATAACACTGTGGGCAATCGTCGGGGGTCGGGAGCCTGTCCATACCTTGGTTCCAGCAGAAGTGGGAGAACGGCCACCCACATTGCACCCTGGTTCTTCTGTCATCATGATGGGTGCACCCCTCATCGTGGTGCCGCTCGCGGCGGGGGCATTCTTCTGAAGGCACGGGCAGATCCATTTCGTGAAGAGCCGATTCAGGATCGCCGACAAGTTTGATCCCCCCCAGTGCGGGTCCATGCGTAATTCTTGAGGACTCGCTCTGCCAGGTCCGCCATTGTTGTCGGTCGAAACCCACCGGCGAGCAGCGACAGGCAACACGAAGAGCCGGGAGGTCGTCGGGGCGCTGGCAGGCACCGCTCCCTCGTCGACGGCCCGTAATTCCGTCACGCGCCCGGAGGTTCAGTGGAAAACCGGGCATGCCACTTGACCTATACCCGATCAGGAGGGTGCGAACGTGCTCCAAATAGTTTCCTGTGTACAAAGACACGTGTAAACATAAGTCCGAGCCGTGATCGGCTCCCCGGGACAACTCTTGCATCGGCTTTAAAGAGCCGATCGAGTCCCGGTGTCAGATTAGATCTGATTGTATCCAGATATGATAAAATAAGCAAATAACTGTAAAGCTGCTTCAATTGAATATAGTCAATCCAATCCACGATGGTAAAAGCTTCACTACTAGATCGGAATATCCTACATGTGACTGGGCCTAATGAACGTAATAGATAACTAAACCAAAACCCAAAACAGAGGCCTAAGAACTAGCAAGAGCCGATTCCCGGAACAATCCCTATTAAGGCTAAGATAAAGCATCTAGTACACCACCGGATCATCCAACCCGTTTGCAAGGCCTAATCTAACAGATATTACGCCAACTCTTAGAGATAAGAGCAAACCATAACAGATTAGATCTACTAGACATAAAAGAAGCAGGGTGTTGTCTCTGTGCGACTAATTCTATGCGACAAGAACTAGCATAAGATTGAAACATGACTGCACAGAGACAACGTGATATTCGTAGATGATAGGCAACGAAGCACAACAGACATACTAAAAGCCATGCTACGAACATCAGGATAACTAGCATTACTCGCCATAAAAAATGCTTCAGTTCGAGTAATACCAAGGTAAAAGCAAGAACAACGCTGCCCTGATCGCGAGAAGCGATCAGGGCAGCATGGCGCTTACTTGGATGAAACCCTAGGATTAGGGGTGGCGATGCGCCGAGAGTTGTTGTTTGCGAGACGTGATGACGCTCTCTCTTCATGAATAACATAGGGGACATATTTATAGTCCGGAGACTTGGGAAACAATCTAAGCTAATCTTGTCCCGATTGGACTCTATCTCTAATCTTGAACTAAATCTAAGATACATGGCCTATGTGGCCCAAATGCTCACGCAGGAGCCGATTTACAAGCCTTCTTCAATCTTCTGCTTTAAGCCCATCTTGCTTTCGGCCCATAAATTAACCCTGTTAATTTACGGCGATAACACATGCCCCCTAGTTTTGGCAATGATAGTTCCAAAACCAATCCGTCGCTTCATCTTCCCGTTAATGCTCATTAAACACACTGTAACCACCAAGGAAGACGCAATGTCTCTGCAACTGGCTCCTCGTAGAATGTGAAACTGTCGATCCATCTTCTATCTTTTCGCTATTTAATCTCACCCCGAATCGGCTCTTTTTCACAGCGAACTCCTTCTTCCTCCCAAAGCCAGTAGCGCAGAAACCCCAATCCTTCACCAGCCATGGCCATCTCTTCTTCCTCTGGCTCCAACTCTTTTGGAGATTCCTCTTCTTCCTCCTCGTCATCTCCTTCTTCTTCTTCCCTCTCCGCCTCCTCCATCGACTCTATCCCAGAGAGCCAAGAGCCGACCCCCGAATGGGACCCGATAGCAGCGTACGAAGCGCTAGCTCCTCTGCATTGGGACGCAGAGGAGTTCGATTTCGGGGTCATCTCCGAGGAAGACGAGCCCGAAACTGAAGGAGAAGAAGACCTCCAGTTCCTGTTCCAAGAGGAAATAGAGAGCAGCGAAGACGACGCCTTCTCCTGGAGGGGGCCGACCCCTCCGAAGAGATCGACTCTTCCTACAGCAACGACATGGCGGCAGGAGGAAACCCCCACCAATTCCTCAAAGCCACCATGGAGGGGAGCGAAGAAGGAAGCAGCAGCGGCGGCGGACGAAGCAGCAGCAGTGCCGATGACAGCGGCAATGGCAGCAGCGACGACGATGATGACGACGGCGGAGACGCACCGTCGTGAAGCCCGAAGCGTCGTAGGCATTCAGATACCTACGACTGGTAGTTGTAGGTAGCATCGTAGGGGTAGGATCACAAAGCCGAAGGATTGATTCCTTTGTAAAATCGGCTTTCCTTGTAATGCCCTTTCCTTTAATGAAATCGAATTTCCTTCAATTCCGTGTACATCTGTTTACTTCCAAAAAGCTGATGGCAATGCATCAGGCTTCTATAAATATCCAAGAGCCGACGAAATTCAAACTAGAAGCAATCCGCACAAGAGTAGAATATCACTCCCAGCTTGAACCGAACTCGACGAACTCTCAAATTCGAGCATAATTCGAAAACCAAGCTCTACAAATCCGAGCAAGAACTCTCCAAACAACCGGAATTTGAATCAGAACCTACAGCAACCAAACCCTAAGACAACGGATCTGAACCATGGTAGATTCTGCAGCTCAGACGACAAGTTCTGCAATCGATGATGCGGCAATCTGCAGCCCGAAGGTAATATTCGGCCTAATCCTTTAGTTTTCTTCAGCTTACTAAGCTTCTGAAACTAAAACTCTGAAACATGACACCATACACATACTTCTGAATTTTTGAACTTCAGGTGTCAGACATCCTTCTGCCGCATCCTTCCAACCCAAAATCCTTTTGTCTTGGCCCACAAACCCATGAAAACCCCATAGATTTGATCTCTTGTGAAGCAAATAGGATCCCTTTTGTGAGTCAAAACATCGATCTGAACCTCTGGGCCGACTGCTTTAGGACCTGGCCTAATCCCCCTGAGAGCTGGATTACATGGTACATCAGAGTAGCAAAAGCTCACATGCCCTTATGGCAGGATTTGAACATAGCCGATGCACTTAGTTTATCATTGTCTCCACTTGACAAAGATGAAAATCTTCTGAAAACCATCGGCTATTTCTGGTCTGATACTCTGAATTGTTTCCTCATTGGTCATGGACCCATGACCCCTACTCTGCTGGATGTCACCATGATCACTGGCCTAGACATTAGCTCTCCTAATCCCGCTGCTCACAAAATGGCAGAAGTCCCCTTCAAACTTTCTTCCAATGTTAACTGCACAAACTGGGGCACTTACATGAGTCAGCACATGAAAACAAAAGGTCCAGTGACTGAGAAGGAACACACAGCCTTCTTAAATCTTTGGCTAGAACACTTCATCTTCTGTGGTCCTTCTTTAGCTCCAACTAAGAACTATCTCCCCTTGGCCTATCACCTGGCCCATGGCAATCACACCGGCCTAGGCAAACTCTTCCTTGGAGAAACCTACAGATATCTCCATTTGATGACATCTAACCTGCTTAACCACAAGAAACTGAGAACTTGAGGCCCTTGGTGGTTTATTCAGTTGTGGGCACAACTGTACTTCTAGCACCATATTCCCAACTTCCAAGGCCTAACCAAGAACTCCTTCCCTGATGAGAGTGGCAAACCAATTAGATGTACTAGTTATGGCCAAGCTTTATTTAGTCTCCCTGGCAGTAAACTGAATTCAGCAGATGCAGCAAACTAGTTCAGAGTCTTCTACAAAGGACTAGATAATCCCCTCTATTTCCCATTTACTGAATCTGAATCCTTTGAAAACCCAACTGCCTTCAGATTAGATAACTTTGCCGATGACAGCAGCACTCGGTATCTGTATTCTTTGATGATTCGACCTGTCTTCCTCCCTGTTGGCATTAGTACCTCTAATAGAATTATCAAGCCAGGTTATGAATCTTACCAACCAGTCATAGCAGCTCGGCAATTTGGCCTAGGACAGGTCCCTCCCCACTTCCATATTCACCACTTGGTGGAGAGCAGAGCCGATCTGCCTGATGGTCTCACCAGCTCAAGATGCTACAACATGTTTGATAACCTCCACATTCCAATACCAGCCGATCTGTCCTTCACATCCTTTACATGACTAATCCTGCCCATCCTGTTAGCAGCAACAGGATGGTCAAGAACCTATGACCAGCAACGGGGAACCATTCCACTTTCTTCCAGCTGCCCCGGATGTACTCTTCTGCAAGGGATCACCAATAATGAAGAAAGTGATAATAACTGTTCAGCCAGACTTACTTCAGTCGGCTTCCAAGCGAAGACAAACTTCTGCAAGCGTTGCCCCCCGAGTCTTGACCAAGAAAAGGAAGATGATCACGAGGCGAGTAATCAAGAAACCAGCACCAGCTTCCCCAAATCCATCAGAGTCCAACACCAACCAGGTAACTCATCATTCTAAAACTTCTTCTTTATTGCATACACATGTACTCTGGTTGACTGTAATTCTATTTTCAGGATGCAGCTGAAGACATCTCCAATGCAGAAAGCCTAGTACAACATAAGATGACTGCAACTCGTAATGCACTGATGGAGGCAAACGAGGAACAAGCCGATACAGTCGATGTTCTTGACGTCAACACCAGCTCTAACAGGACAGTTGCTCTTGAACCGCCCAACGCTTCTTCTTCAGAACAGGTAACATTACAAAACCAATTCTGAACCAGCCGATAGCTCCATAAATGCATCTTGCTCTAACTCCAGATATGTCCATAGGGCTTTGACATTTTAGGTTTACTTTCCTTTGACCCGGCATCAATGGGTCTGACTATCCCTGGAGCAGAAACACCATCTTCGCAGCAATCGGCTAATTTGGCACATCAGCTTCAACTCATCAAGGATCTTCTATCTGCTCTGATTACTGCTCTGGTTGATGATTCCAGCAATATAAAGGACATCTTCGAGCAAATAGAATCCCAACTCCCGGAGCCATTGCAAATCAAGCTTTGGCCAGCCAGCAATCTTCCATTCTTCCGGGTAGAAGTGAATAAAGCACGACAAAGAATAGAAGCACGTCGTTCTCAAGCTTCTCTGAAAGCTGACATTGCTCAAAAGTGCAAGGCCCTCAACCAGAAGAAGGCAACTCTAGATATCAAAGCTGACGTGTCTGCCAACATGAACCGACTCGACCTCCTGAAGAAAGAACTGGTAGAACTCGAAGAAAATGTTCGTACCACCAAGAAAATCATCCAGGCCGAGGAAACTTCCATCGCAAACTCCGAACAAGAAACTCAGGAAATAACCGAGCAGATACAAGCAGAGTTTGCAGAGATCAGCACCTTGAGTCGGCAAATAGTTACAAGCGATGACAAGGATGACGAAGCGATAATTGAAAGAGCTGACGCCGTACGTGCAGAAGCCATCCATGTCATAGAAGAATTCCTAAACTAGTAGAACTATTCAGAACATTTGACGTTGCCTGTAAAACCTGAAACTGTACTTATTTAAAAACATCTTAAGTCGATGGTTACACATCGGCTATCTTACTTCTCATATGCATTTTTTTTCTTTTTTTAGCCAACTCAACGTGTTGGCCTCTCATTCATTTTTTTTACCGGCCAACTCAACGTGTTGGCCTGTCATAATTTTTTTTTCTCTGGCCAACTCAACGTGTTGGCCTGTCATGATTTTTTTTACTGGCCAACTCAACGTGTTGGCCTTTCTCAGTATAGCCAAATGGATTACATCGGCTCTTGTTACTCACTCTCCCACATGCTCGGGAAGTACTTCTTGAGGTGTTGGCCATTGACAGCGATAGGAAACTTGACACCGTCCAATTCCTCGAGCATGTATGCATTCCCAGGCAAAACCTGATCAACCCTGTACGGCCCATGCCAAGTTGGAGACCATTTACCAAACCTTTTATCTTTAGTTCCCAATGGCAATACTGCCTCCCAAACCAAGTCTCCAACCTGGAAATCCTTAGGCTTGACCCTCTTGTTGTACGCACGAGCAACTTTAGCCTTATTTTCTTTGATCTTCTCCAGCGACCAAAGCCTTAGCTCTGTCAGGTCCTCCACATTATCGTTCATCAAGGTTGCATACTGTTCAGCAGATAGATCATTCTGAAACTCAACACGCCTTGATCCGGCCGTGATCTCCCATGGTAGCACAGCATCCTGGCCGTAGACTAGATGGTACGGCGATGTCTTGGTGGACCCGTGACATGAAATACGATATGCCCACAAAGCTTCTGACAACACCTCATGCCAGCGCCTAGGATATTCATCGATCTTTCTCTTTATGAGCTTGATGAGGCTCTGGTTGGATGCTTCAGCCTGTCCATTAGCTTGGGCATAATATGGAGATGATCTGATCAGCTTAATCCCCATGTCATCGGCAAACTTTCTGAACTCCGCCGATATAAAGACCGATCCTCCATCGGTCGTAATGGTCTGAGGGATCCCAAATCTGTGAATGATGTGCTCTTTGACAAAGCTGATCACATCTTTTGACGCTACTGACCTCATGGGTACTGCCTCTACCCATTTTGTGAAATAATCCATAGCAGCTAAGACCCATTGGTGACCTTTGCTAGATGACGGGTTGATCTGACCAATCATGTCCATGGCCCAACCTCTGAATGGCCACGGTTTGATGATAGGATTCATTACTGATGCTGGTACTATCTGAATCTTGCCGAATCTCTGACATGCTTGACATCCCTTGTAATATTTGAAACAATCTTCAAGCACAGTGGGCCAGTACTAACCCGATCGCCTAATCAGCCACTTCATCTTATGAGCCGATTGGTGAGTACCGCAGGCTCCTTCATGAACCTCATGCAAGAGCCGATTTGACTCTGAAGGTCCCAGACATTTAAGTAGTAGTTATACTTCATGGCCTTGAGTCTTATCCTTCTGGGTGCCCCCCGAGCCGAATCCTTTAAGTAATTGAAGATATCGGCTCTCCAGTCTCCGGGTTCTAGAAAGTGAACCTCCACATCGACTCCATCGGCTGTCTCCTTGTAGCCAGAAGCCATCTGTGCCAAATCATTGGCTTCATTGTTCAGAGTCCTGCGTATCCAGTGGAAATTGATGTACCTGAATCGTGACATCAACTCACGGCACTACACCCAAATTGGGAAAAGAGCCTCGCTCTCACATCTATATTCCTCCGTGAGCTGAGAAATCACCAACTTCGAATCTCCAAAAATTTCCACCGCTTCTGCTCCAGCTTCGAGGAGTAGTTCCATCCCTTTGCGAACGGCTTCATATTCCACCAAATTATTGGTGCATGGGGCAGTCATTCTGATGGAAAAGGAGTAAGTCGCCCCACGAGGCGACACCAACAGAATTCCCACACTGCACCCATCATCACAAGCCAATCCGTCAAAGAACATAGCCCAAGCACGAATAAATAATGCAGCAATATCAGTATTGATCCTGTCTGCAACAAGATCCGCCAGTGCTTGTCCTTTGACTGCTTTTGCAGGCTGGTATCGGATATCGAACTCTGACAATGCAAACATCCATTTTCCAAGTCGGCCTTTCAGGACAGGAGCCGACAGCATGTGCTTTATGACATCCGATTTGCATATGACAATTGTTTCCGCCGAAAGCAAAATATGACGAAGCTTCGTACATGTAAAGTATAAGCAAAGGCAAAGCTTCTCGATTTCAGGATACCTGGTCTCGGCGTCTAACATGCGTCTGCTGAGGTAGAAAACCACCCTCTCCTGGCCGTCATGCTTCTGGACCAACACTGAAGCAATGGAAGTGTCACCCACGGATAGGTACACGTAAAACGGCCTATCATGCTGAGGAGGAACCAACACTGGAGGCTTTGACAAATATTCTTTGATTTCATCGAAAGCTTGCTGTTGTTCTGCCCCCCAGCGAAACTCATCATCGGATTTTATCTTCACTAAACCCATGAACGACTCAATGCGTCCAGACAGATTAGAAATAAATCGTCTGACAAAGTTAATTTTACCGATGAGCTTCTGCAACTCCTTCTTTGTAGTAGGTGGCTTCATCGTCTTCACAGCTTCTTGACTCTTTAGGCCAATCTCGATTCCCCGTTCATGCACCAGGAATCCCAGAAATTGACCGGCCGACACACCGAAAGCGCACTTCTTTGGGTTCATTTTGAGCCCAAACCTTCGAGTCCGCTCCAAAACTTGACGCGGATCTTCTAGGTGCCCCCAGCTGATTTGGACTTGACCACAACATCATCAATATAAATTTCTACTAGTTTGCCGATGAGATCATGAAAAATGTAATTCATGGACGTTGGTACATTGCACCGGCATTTTTCAGTCCAAAGGTCATAACCAAGTACTCGAACAAGCCGACCGCGCCTGGTACTCTGAACGCGGTCTTGTTCATGTCTTCCGGGGCCATGAAGATCTGGTTGTAGCCGGCATTGCCGTCCATAAAACTCATCATTTTGTGGCTCGCGGCTGCGTTGATCAATGTCTCTGCAACAGGCATCGGGTATTCATCCTTCGGCATCGCTCTGTTGAGATCTCTAAAATCGACGCAGACACGCCATCGGCCATCCTTCTTTTGCACCGGTACCACACTAGAGATCCATTCTGCATACCGGCACGGCCTGATGAATCCAGCATCCAACATCTTCTCCACCTCTTTCTTGACTTCTTCTAGAACTTCGGCTTTCATCTGACGTGCTCGTTGCTGAAATGGCCGAAACCCTTTCTTAAGCGGGAGCCGATGCTCGATGATGCTTCTATCTAGACCAGGCATCTCAGTGTAGTCCCATGCGAAACAATCCCGGTACTCTTCCAGCAGTGCAATCATCTCCTCTCGCAAGACCGGATCCAACTTTTTGCTGATAAATGTCGGCCGTGGCTTATCCGATGTCAACCTCTTCCAAATCCTCAGCTGACGTGAACCCGTATCCTAGCTTGCCGTCGTCTGAAAAACCAGCTGCGAAACGCAGGCGAGTCTTCGTTATCCACAAGATCAGCTGCAAACACAGGGAGATGACAAGAAAAATTATTTGGCCAACCGCATGGGTTGGCCGCTTCTATACTTCCATTATCATTCGGAACCAAATAGTCGATGAGTGGCCAACTGCCAGAGCAGGCCATCGTATGTACATGATGTAAGAATTCCGAACACAAACAGGATTTTTCTATTTTTTAGGGCCGGTCGCTGGGACCGGCCTCTCTATCTCTATTACATCCCGCAGCATGCCAGGATGCGTCTACTCTATGAGGCCAGTGGATAAGACCAGCCTCAGTCCATTTTTTGTCGCTTCGATCCGATCACAATCTTCCAGGGCGATCCCTAAGATCGGCTCTTGCCCTTCCGCATCCCAGGCGTTCATATCTGCGAGCGAGACCTCGCTTGAGTCATCTGCACGGACCACCTCCACTTCATCACCATCCCATTGGACAAGATACTGATGCATTGTGGAAGGGATACAACAGTTGGCGTGAATCCAATCCCTCCCAAGCAATACCGTGTATGTACTTTTGCTGTTGACAATGAAGAACGAAGTCGGGATTGTCTTGCGGCCCACTGTCATCTCCACATTAAGAACCCCCATTGCCTCTGATGGTTGTCCGTTGAAGTCATTGAGCATTACATTGGTCTTGATCAGGTCAGCAGAAGAACGACCCAATCGGCGCAGCACAGAGTATGGCATCAGGTTGACTGCGGCGCCAGTGTCGACTAACATCCTATTTACAGGCTTGCCATTGATGAAGCCCTTGAGATACAATCCCTTCAGGTGCTTGTAGCTTTTCTCCTTGGGCTTCTCGAAGATAATTGGCTGTGGGCCGAGATCCAGCTGTGCGATGGCCAATTCTTCCGGTTGGGGTGCCCGAAACTCCGATGGGAGCACGAACACCATGTTCACGTCAGCTGATGGCTTCTCATCGGCTTTTGTCTGCTTGGGGCGCCACTCTTTTCTTGGAGGGCGCCTTTCCTCCCTTCGCGGTCGCCTGACTTGCTCCGCGAGATCCGGACGCGCCTTCCTCAGCATGTCGAGGTACTTTGCTTCCGCTTCTTCTAGATTGCGCAAGCGCTGCACTCTGTGCTTCTGCGAGCGATTAAGCCCGTCAGGACACCACCGTGGGCAATGGTACCTGTCTTCTTCTTCTGGCTCGGAATCACCCCTGGATGGGCGCCTCACATGGTCATCTTGACGTGTTCTGGGCCCTAAGCGCCGGAACACCGATGTCTCGTCCTGCTGGCGTCCTCGAGGCCTGCACTCCAAGCAATCATCTATAGTAGGCAATCGGCCCATGCCAGAATTCCAGCAATACCTGAAGAACGGGCAATGCTAGTAGTCACGTATAGCAATGCCAGTGGTCACGTATAGCCTGGTGTCTCCCCAGTGTCCTTCCTATGCGGTGCTCATACTCATCCTCTTTCGATTCGTATCGGCGGCGCAACTTGTACTGGTACTGGTACTTTTCCAGAAGCCGATTAGAAGCTGGAAGCTGGTTGCGGATGTGATGCACTTGCTCTTCAGTCACATGTTGCTGTTCCAGCTTGTGTTCATCCTGTGGCCGTTTGCCAGAAGCGGCCACTCTCCTCTGCTTGTCATGGCGGTGCATGGGTCCCACCATGTTGATCTGGAATGCCAGATCCTGGCCCTCGGATCCGAAGTCTGACAGCTCCACAACATTAGCTTGCGGGAAGGGCTTTGTGTCAACCTTCATTGTGTGTTGAGCCAGGATTAATCGGCCTTGCTCGATAGCTAATTGGATCTGACGACGTAGCTCCTTGCATTCACCCGTGGCATGAGTGAACGAGTGGTGCCATTTGCAGTACAGCCTCCCCTGCAGCTCTTGTGCCGTTGGTAGCTTGTGATTCTCTGGGAGCTTCAACTATTTTTCCTTGAGGAGCAGATCAAATATCTACTCTGCTTTGGTCACGTCGAATTCAAAGCCCTTCACAAGCCCCTGCTGTTTGATCCACTTGCACGGAACAGGGTTTGCCCCCCGAGTCCACTCTGCTACGGCCACTTCTTGCTCCTCGCCAGAGTCGTCAGATTCATCCGCCTGGGCCATGTTTACATGGTGCTTAAACTTATCTTGGTACAGCTCAGGATGGTAATGCTCATATGTCGTAAGCTTCTGCACCAGGTGCGCCAGAGACGTGAACTCCAACTGAAAAGCCAGATCCTTGATCGGCTTAGCGAGTCCCAGAACAGCCAAATCGACTGCCTCCTTCTCTGTGATGCGCAATGAGTAGCATCGGTTTTTGACTTCTCTGAAGCGTTGTATGTACTCCGACACAATCTCTCCTCGCTTTTGCCTGACCTGGGCGAGGTCGGCAATTCCAGCTTCAGCAGCCTCTGAGTGGTACTGGGTATGGAATTGATCTTCGAGCTGCCTCCAAGTTCGAATCGAATCCGGAGCCAATGACGCATACCATCCAAAAGCTGGGCCTGTAAGGGACTGGCCGAAGAACCGGACCCTCAGAGGATCCGATACTGAGATCATCCCAAGCTGCGTTAAGTATCGGCTCACATGCTCTATGGAGCTGGCTCCTTCTGACCCGTTGAACTTGGTGAACTCAGGGAGCCGATACTTAGGTGGCAATGGGATCAAGTCGTAATCACTTGGATACGGCTTGGATTAGCCGATCGCTTTCCTCTTGGGCAGGATGCCAAACTGGTCTCTCAGTATTGCACTGACCTGCTCCACACTAAGAACTCCTGGGGCCGATGGCTCAGCACTCGGCCCAGTAGCATACTTTGCCAGCCACGCTTGTTTCTCCGCGTCTGCTCCAGAAGCTCCAGGGTTTACCATCTGCACCGAGCATGTTGGATTGACACTGTCAGGGATGTATGCGCACGTGTAGCCATGCGGGATCTCCTTGGGTGGCTCAGTGAGGAATTGGCCTTCTCCAGGATCGACGCCGATCTTGTGGACGACGTAGATCGGCGAATTTTGTGGTCTTGGGGCCGCAAATGAGAACAGCACTTGCGGCCTAGAATGCAGTGCGGCTTCCTCTGTGTGACTCCCCAGGGTTGGTCCCGATGGAGAGTACTGGTTCTTGATTATCTCCTAAATGACGCGATGCGCCATGCGCTCGAGCTCGTTCATCAGGCTCTGAGAGTGCCGATGCAGTGAATGGGCCACCATGTAGTTCATCTCCTCACGCAGGGCCCTGGTGCGCTCCTCTGATGGTACAGACAAATCCACGTTGTCCAGAGCGCCTTCAGGCGAGAACCCCTTCCACTTAATGCCATGGTTGCGGGTCCTCTCAAAAGAGCCGATGAGATCGGCTTCCAACAGAGCTTTAACCTCATCATACTTCTTCTTGTATTCAGGAGGGAGCTCTTCGTACGTGACAGGCTTGGGAGCGGGTTCTTGATCTTGAGCTCCAGACATTGTTGCCGAGAAGTGTCCCACTGGGCGTGCCAGAATGTGTTGTCGGTCGAAACCCACCAGCGAGCAGCGACAGGCAACACGAAGAGCCGGGAGGTCGCCGGGGCGCTGGCAGGCACTGCTCCCTCGTCGACGGCCCGCAATTCCGTCACGCGCCCGGAGGTTCCGTGGAAAACCGGGCGTGCCACCTGACCTATACCCGATCAGGAGGGTGCGAACGTGCTCCAAACAGTTTCCTGCGTACAAAGACACGTGTAAACATAAGTCCGAGCCGTGAGCGGCTCCCCGGGACGACTCTTGCATCGGCTTTAAAGAGCCGATCGAGTCCCGGTGTCAGATTGGATCTGATTGTATCCAGATATGATAAAATAAGCAAATAACTGTAAAGCTGCTTCAATTGAATCTAGTCAATCCAATCCACGATGGTAAAAGCTTCACTGCTAGATCGGAATATCCTACACGTGACTGGGCCTAATGAACGTAATAGATAACTAAACCAAAACCCAAAACAGAGGCCTAAGAACTAGCAAGAGCCGATTCTCGGAACAATCCCTATTAAGGCTAAGATAAAGCATCTAGTACGCCACCGGATCATCCAACCCGTTTGCATGGCCTAATCTAACAGATATTACGCCAACTCTTAGAGATAAGAGCAAACCATAACAGATTAGATCTACTAGACATAAAAGAAGCAGGGTGTTGTCTCTGTGCGACTAATTCTATGCGACAAGAACTAGCATAAGATTGAAACGTGACTGCACAGAGACAACGTGATATTCGTAGATGATAGGCAACGAAGCACAACAGACATACTAAAAGCCATGCTACGAACATCAGGATAACTAGCATTACTCGCCATCAAAAACGCTTCAGTACGAGTAATACCAAGGTAAAAGCAAGAACAACGCTGCCCTGATCGCGAGAAGCGATCAGGGTAGCATGGCGCTTACTTGGATGAAACCCTAGGATTAGGGGTGGCGATGCACCGAGAGTTGTTGTTTGCGAGACGTGATGACGCTCTCTCTTCATGAATAACATAGGGTACATATTTATAGTCCGGAGACTTGGGAAACAATCTAAGCTAATCTTGTCCCGATTGGACTCTATCTCTAATCTTGAACTAAATCTAAGATACATGGCCTATGTGGCCCAAATGCTCACGCAGAAGCCAATTTACAAGCCTTCTTCAATCTTCTGTTTTAAGCCCATCTTGCTTTCGGCCCATAAATTAACCCTATTAATTTACGGCGATAACAGCCATGACCTGGTCATACCTCCGCCTGTGCTCGCCTGTGAGGTCCTCCAACATTGGCGGACCCGATCTTCTCTTAGGGACGAAGGCTTCCTTGTCTTCCTTGTCGGCCTTGGAACCAGGCAGCTTCGGAGGCATGGTGTCGATCGTTCGTGCCGCCGTCGAGGTCTGGCTATCAGATCTATATGATTGATGACGATGAGGCTCAACAGCTACAGGCTAGAAAGCCGATAGTGAACAGAGCGCCGTTGAGATTCTGATTCACTATGACTAGAACCATAAACCAGCAAAGTTTTAATTAATGTTACCGCCAGTATTATTCTAGATGGAACGACAGCGATACACCCGGAAGTTGCAATCTAGAAGTACTGTCAGCAAGAGGTTAATCTTAACTTCACCAGCCGATAGATCTAATTATAGTGGAACTCAGTGTCAACGGCACTTGAGAAGCTGGTCCCACCGGGCGTGCCAAAATGTGTTGCCGCGGGAAACTGACGGATGCAGATCCGGCGTGCAACACACGATGGGCCGGGAGATCGCGCTACTGCTACCCTCGTCTCTCCTCGTGCGGCCTGTAACTGGCTCAGGTGATGGTTCGGGGCGTGCCACCTGGCTTGACCTGCAGCCAGGAAGGGGTGAGTGCTGCGATTCTTGTCTCCTGCTTTCCATGTATCACACGAGAGTAAACGTCAAATTCCTGCCGGATCCCTTGGATCGGCTTTCCTCAACCCCAGCAACTCGCATCGGCAAAATCAGCCGATTGGGGGACATTAACAGGCGTATCGGCACATCTGCCGATTGAAGATGCATTCGATAAATAAAGGCGATAAAACATAAAATGCATCTTATAAAAGAATATAAACCTGCTCCAGAACATGATAAAGGTAAATCTATCCATATAGATCGGTTCTTGCTACGCACAAACGTGAACATAACCTAGGATCTCCAAGGAAACCCATCCACACGAACAGATCTAATCTAAGACATATCGGGCAGGGTGTTCAGCACACGCTATCCTATCGGCAAGTCGCATGCACGTGTTGCAGCGCACGTCATGGATTGTAACAAACGGCTACGCAAAGTGTTCCGAACAAAAATAGTGTGATGTGCCGATCGTAAAGATCGGCACTCCGGGATATCGGCAAAGAAGCCGATTCCGATCATGATTCAACAGATAAACAAAGCGATCTTAAGGATAAAACTTATCGGAAGCATGAAGTAGATGAAATTGCTTACCCAAATCGGCTCTTACTAAGCATAGAAGATCAATCACTAGATAGGGCCAAATGAACAGTACGCATGAATATAGGAACATCCTGACTTACCAGGGCCAAATATACAATGCACACGAACATAGGAACATCCTACCTAATAAACCGATCCACTAAGCATAGAAAGAACTATTTGTGAAAGCCGATTGATCTACAACATGCTAGATAAGGTGCTCGCATCGTGCCGATCTACCAGCATGCTACACGTCAAAGACAAAACCATGCTATCGATCAGATAAAGACATTAAAACACACGAACGAGCTACATGCAAACCGATCTACCTCATGAAGAATGAAGACATATGAGATCGACAAGCATGCAAGATAACTAGTAGATCTTGTCATCAAAAATGCTTCAGTACAAGATCTACCGAGATAAAAGGCAAAAAGCCATGATGCCCCAACGAGAGAATCGTTAGAGCAGCATGACATTTACCTTGAGGAAAGCCCTAATGGGATTAGGGTTGGCGATGCACCGGGTGTGTTGGAGACGGCCGTCGTGCAGAAACGTAAGTCGTCCTCCCTTTATTCATAGGGTATAGGTACATATTTATAGTCTAGATGACTTGACCTGTAAGGCAAACTCTAACTAACAAAAGGAAACAAATTACAATATAATCTCTAAACAACTAACTAAATCTGGACTCCCGCCTTCCATCAATCCAGATCTTCATGAAGCTTCCAAATATCAGCCGAAACAATCGTGGCAGATTTTGGTTATCCTATTGTTTCGGCAATCCCCGTCGACCCTGAACGTATCTTGTCATGATTCCAGTAGCATTGGAAACCCCTGTTGCGAGGTCGGGCGAGGCAGACCCCCATGCGGAGGTCGGGCGAGGCGGACCCCATCCGCAGGAGTCGGGCGAGGCAGAATCTTGCTGCGGGGGTCGGGCGAGGCAGACCTCCCACACAGGGGTCGGGCGAGGCGGACCCCCGTCTGCAGGGGTTGGGCGAGACGAAATCCCGCTGCGGGGGTCGGGCGAGGCGGACCTCCCACGCAGAAGTCGGCTGGGACCGACCGATGGCTGCACATAGCGCGTCGGAGGTGTCAGCGAGTGCAGCCTCTTCCTGCAATCCGAACCAGCCTCGCGAATAAACTGGGCTTCAACATGGATTAGGCCTGTGACTCCATCTCGGCTTGAGCCTTGAGTGCCCAATTATCGTCATATTTGGCCAAACTTATAATATAAGCCTGGCTAAGTGGACTCCGTCACCGTGGGCTTCTTCTGACATTCCGGCCTACCAATCTTGGTCAAATTTTGGTGATAACACACACATAACATTTATCTGTGACTCACTCGATCAGCAATAGAAAATAAGATAGTCCAACATAATGGTAAAATGGTAGGTGGATTATAGTTTAAAACATAATATACTACAATAACAGTAATATGTAATTAGATTGTATTATAGCAGTATAAATCTCAAGTTCTACAATAACCCAAATATTTGTATGCGGATGGTACTCTACGCCAAGTACCCACTCTTGCATCATAATAAAAAAAACTAACATCTTCAGATCGATATATATCAAAATTTTGTACCTGGTGTTTTAACAACTGCGTTTTTTATTTTTTGATGATCTCTCGCCTTGCAGACGATGGTGGTTTTCTCTCTTCCTGGTGTTGATAGCAGATTTACGATCTTCGGCCATGCGCGAATACCTTTCCCGTGCCTTTTGCCGCCTACGATGGTAGTTCACCCTTGGGCAAATATACTGTCGTCTGTCCAGTTGAATTGAACAGCTGAGTAGATAACGACGCGACACCCATGGGTGAAACATTTGTTCAGTAGCAAAACTGCAATATCTATATCATTTTCTGCACATTGCCATAGAAAAAATTGATAACATTGATACCTGATGCTGCAAGACGTTCGGCCTTCTTATGATGGTAGTTCTCCCTACGTTTGGCATTAAGCTCGGCCTTTTTGTCATCGGATATGGAAGCATACTTTTGTATAGACTTTAACCTCTTAAGATCATTTGGGCATGGAGTGTTTTCATCGCCAAACAACACACCTGTATGGATATCATAAAGGGAAAAGTCTGGTTTACACTCTCCAACTATCGCAAAAATCTGATTTTCAATCTTCAACTACGAAACCGGACAACATAGGCCATCCTACTGTTAAAACCGGGCAAATTTAGCCCCTGGGGTGGTTTTGAAGGTGGTTTTCCATTTTGTGAGAATTAAAATATTTAATTTTACAATAAAAAATTTATAAGTAATTCATTTTAAGTTAAAAAAATTATAAAATGGGTATCAAAAGTTTTCTAAAAATGTAACCTATCTATTGTCACATGACTTGTGAGCTATTCAGATTTAATTTTTTTATGTTCATAATATTTGGCTACTTGCAGTTATGCCTATTATTTTTAATAACTAAGATTCAAATGGAGCAATAATAGATAGGTTATATTTTTAGAAAAAATTTGGTACTAGTTTCATATTTTTCTGATTTAAAGTGAATTAGTTTTGATTTTTTAAATCTAATTAGATTTATTTAATTTTTTTTTAAATGCAAAACCACCTTCAAAACCACCTCAAGGGCCAAATTTGCCCGGTTTTGATAGTTAGATGTCCTATGTTGTCCGGTTTCGTAGTTGAATGTTGAAAATCAGACTTTTGCGATAGTTCGAGTGTGAAAATTAGACTTTTCCTTATCATAAATAACCGAATCAAAACGACCATGCATGAACGGAACAGATGAACATGCACAATTGAACGGGACGACTTTTGAGATTGTAGATGTAGAAGGTCTAAAAGAACAATAAGCACAGCAAAATCACCTTGGCGTGGGCAGCGTAGTCTGGATCCGCGGGCAACTAGCAATGCAAATCGCCTCTGGCGTAGTCGTGTGGTGAGCGTGGTCGGGTAGACAGGCGGCAAGCACGGAGTGAGCACGGGCGATACCCTCGCCGTCGAGGGCGACGGCGACGGATCACCTCTGGCGTTGGCGCCGTGAGCTCTGCGTACGGCATGGGGGGCGAAGCCGGGGCGCCGGCAAGCAGCGTGCGGGCGTCCAGCTGTTGGCCGACCGCGCGGGCTAGACGGGCGAGCTCGGCAGACGGCAGCGGGCGTCCAGCCGCCGGCCGTCCTCAGGTGGGCTAGGGCGGGTAGCGAGTGCGGCGGACGGCACGCGGGTCAGGCCGGGAGCGGCAGCGAGCAGCACGCCAGCATCATCCAAGCATAGGCGACCATGCGCGACGTCTGGCGGGGCGTGAAACGAACGCACGGAGGCGGAGCAGAGCGCGCAACCTCCTCCCTGCCGCACTACTGCTGCTTCCCCCAGAGTCCCGTCATGTCTATTTCGAGTTTGGAGATTGGAGATGAGACGCAAGTAATCTGGCAATACGCGTAATTGATGGAGCCGTGCAAAACTTGCCAAAACCGAGCGCGTGTACGCGTGGGCGGGTAAGCTTTTGTTCCGGTGAAAACTTGGGTGATTCAGAGTTTACAATCACTCAGGTGATTTCAGCAGTGAAATCACACAACTCAAATTTTATTACCATCATATCAGAATCCAACGGGCTGACAATATATGCATACAAACAATATGCAAATGAACAAAAAAACAAAGTTACCCAGAATTTATCTATGGAATACAAAAAACAAAAGTTTGAGGATGCCGTAAAACCCCACAAATGCCAAATACAAATGGCAAAAAAAAACATTACAGCAAGACCTTAAATAAATGACAGTCCAAAATACAGTGGAAGTTTAACATGTTTGAACTGTAACTTGAAATATTTGTTCACAATTAAGGTATGAATTAGAGATATAAAACTATAGAAAAAACAACTTTGGAAACAAAGGGAAACATAAATTTTAACATAAACAAATCCTCTCAAAAAAATTTATATGGATTACGAACAACAGAAGTTTGAGGGTGCCTTTAAAACCCCACAAATGCCAAATTGAAAATACCAAAAAAATCCAAAAAAGAAATTAAAGCAAGAACTCAAATAAATGACAGTGCAAGGTACACTAGGAATTTAAGATGTTTGAACTGTGACTGAGAATATTTGTTCTTAATTAAGGTGATTGAAAAAATCACAAAACTACTATGGAAGAAGAAATAAAAAATAGTGAAATCAAATAAATTATAAAATTACAACCACAACCTATATAAATGATAGTGAAATTTGCACTGGGAATTTAACTTTGTTAAACTGTAACACTGGAAAACAAATATTACAATTACTTTATAATATTACAATTAAATATTACAAAGCTGGTGAACAATAATGAGACTGATAGTAAAATAAGAGAAACTGGTCATAGCAACAAGCACAAAACAGATAATCAACTCCTCATCAGTCTTGGTTTCATGCTCGATGATTTTGTTGGCAAATAATGCCGCTGAAGGAATGGAGTTCTTCTCAAACAGGGACAAGACAACAGCTTTACCACCAGAAGAATCAGAAGGGAAAGCTTTGGGACCAATTGAAAAGCCAAGAACCAAATGAACATTGATACTGTCAGAAAAATGAAAGAAAAATATCAAAAACAATTGGAATATCAGCTAGACCAATGGAATGAATTGTAAAAGTAAAAGGTCATACAAACGAACTTAAAGAAAAGACAACTCCATACTTCAGATTCTTCACAACCATCGCTCTCAGTGTTAGACAGAGAATCAGACTTATCTCCAATGTCTACACCATCAGATTCCTGCGTGCTAACAATGTCAACGAAATCCCTGGATCTCTTCCTTGCCATCTACAAAAATTTAAAAAGAAGAATAAAACAGTAGGCTTACAAAAACAGTAAGCAAAATAGAACCTAAAATGCAATGTAAAAAAAACAATAAGCTAGATTAATTTAAACTATAAGCTAGAAGCAAGCTTATCACAATATTCAAACAACATATTTTTGTAACTAGATATTTTTGTAACCTATCAACACAAAACAAAACAAAAAGGGTCCAAGTGATTCAAAGCAAGAAATATCCTAAATCTGTCCTATGAAAATGAAGAAAAAAGTATGAAGCAAAACAATCTGAAAACAGAGACTTGATAGTAAGAGTAAAAAATTCATGTTCTAAACGAACATCAAGGAAAAATTTCTCACCAAACAAATGATGAAAATAAAAAACAATCTACACCGTAAGTCCGTAAAACCATCTGGGAATGAAGCCTACACCGGTAAACAATTCTACTGCCGATTAATCTACTCCCCTGCAGCCTGATTAATCTACTTCCCTGCAGCCTCTCAACAGAGCAAGGCCGCCGCCACCGGTGCCGAGAAGGAGCTGGTCCAGTAGGACGTGCGGGCCCAGATGCTCGCGGCGGAGAGGATCCTGCGCGCCCACTAGCACGCGGATGACGAGCGGCTGGAGCGACGAGAGAGAAAGAGAGAGGGGGGGGAGGGGGGGGGGGGAGGATTCGAGTGCCCAGAGAGGCACGCAACAAGGCAATCAAGCACGCTACACACACTGTGAGAGAGAGAGATGGCAGCGTCTCGCAAAAAAAGAGAGAGAGAGAGAGAGATGGCAGCGGCCGCCCCGCCACAGCAGAGGATGCGGGGCATCATGCGGAGGCTGCCGAGAAGGAGACAGCGGCGGCAGCACAGGTGCAAATGCAGACGGAGGCACAGCCGCGGCCACAACGGGATCACGGTCAAAATCATCGAGAAATTGCAAACAACAGATTGGAAATGACCTAATTGTATCTCAAAAACAAGCAAATAGAGACGCAGAATAGATCAAATAGAAATGGGGAGAAAGATCAGGATGGAACTCTAAAATCGCCATACCTGGATGAGGAGAAATGGAGAAATGGGGAAAGTGGAGCTACGAGGATGGAGATAAAATATAGATGCGGAGCTCAAAATACAAACAGTACAGCCAGCCCCACATGTCAAAGATGGAGAAAAAATAGAGTGATAGGATAGATTAAAATGAGCCCAGAAGCATGTGACGCCACAAATTTGAGTGAAAGAGAGCTCTAGATCACACGAGTGAGATATAGCTTTCCTTTAAAAAAAGAGAAGTGGGTGGGATTGTTTCAGGTAAACTGCTATTTTGAAAGTTTTGGTTCTTTATAACGTAGATTAACAAACCAATGGCACATGGGAGTTGGGAGGAGCGCATTAGCTGACAGTACAGTTCTATGGTACCAGCTGAGAAGAAATGTACAATGGACTGAGATGTTCACATTTGGTCCCACCATTTTTAAAAAGGTTTATTTGAAGGTTATGCCGGTTGAGTTACCATTTGATTCTAAAACCAGCCCATGTTAGTGCCACCCTGGATTAAAACCCAAGTGGAATGACAGGGGTAACATGTCCATTTGCCCAGTATTTGACTGGTAGGGATGTAAATTTCCTCTCAAAAAAAGTGTCACATAGATTGCCTTTTTTACTTTATGTTTTAAACTCATTTGTTTTTTCTTGCAAAACGCATTCATGATTACATAGTACATATTGCTCGTGTATGTAATGTAGTCCTTTTACTTACGTTGCTCCCGTTGTACGGTCCCTTTGTTCTGCAGAGAGTATCTGTGTGCAACACCTGCTCGGTTGAGTGCCCCTGATGAGGCTGCCCGCACCAGGGCTGCTATCCGCTCCTGCAGTAGATGTATAGCGTGAAATGGGCTGCACCGGGTCCGGTATTGCTCACGCTAAAGAAGCAGACGCGAGCCTGTCCGCTAGTGCAAGCGGAGGTAGGGGAGGCCGCTACCGGCGACGTGGCATGGGCCCGCACGCTACCGGCCCGCACCCTGCCCTCGCGCCCGTCGGCAGCGCCCCGCCAGCACAGCCTAGCCGCACTGGCCACACTTGGCCGCCGTCGTGCCCGATCCCGCTTGCCGGCGGCGCGGACGCGGCGGAAGAGGAGTGTTCCCTTCGGTGGGAGACCGTGGCGGCAGAGGTGGAGGCTGGGCTGCCACTACACTGCTGCCCGCGGCTGCGCCGCGCTACGCGGGCGCGACGTGGAGGCGCCTGCTGTCGGCTGCCGCCTGCTGCCCGCGGTTGCGCTGTGCTCCGGCCCGCACTCGGAGGTGGGGGAGGAAACCTCATCGCCTCACCCCGTCCAGCACATGCATGCAAGCACCGCCGCCGCCACAGTCGCACCCTGCCGCCCGAACCACCTCGCCCTCTTCCAAATACTCACGCGTGGAGCTTCCTCACGGCCTCCCCGACCTCCTCCCTGACTCATCTCAGCCGGCCATGTGCTAAACCCGCCGCCACCAGCCACTCAGCGCCGCCTAGGCCGCGGTCACCTTCATGCTGAGAACCCCTCCCGGCCTTCCTCTTCCTCGTTTTGCCCCAGAGTCGAGTTTCCCTCACCTCAATGGCGCGGCACTTGTGCGCGCGATGTCCCTGCGCATTGGTCACCGCTGTGATTGGAACGCGGCCTGCGCCACTGCGGCCGCCATGGCTGAGCCGCCGAGCTCATTGCCGGCCACTTGCAACCCCTGTGTCTGGACGCCGATAGGCGCACATGATGCGCCCGGCCTCGGCGAAGCTCCCTAGCCGACCCTTAGCCACCCAGCCGCCGCCTTCACTGTCACCGGTGAGCCCAAGCTCCATGGCCGTCGCCTGCATGCCGCCGGCCCACTCCAGCCGCCGCACACGTTGTCAGCTAGCCACAGCAGCAAGCACCCGCAGGAGGCGCGCGCAGGTGTCTTGGTGCTCGAATGCCGCCTCCCTCCGCCAGTCGTCGCCTCCACCGGTTGGATTGGGTATAGTAGTGCAACGGGCCGAGCCCGGCCAGACCCGGCACGGGCATGATTAGGCCCGGCACGATTAGCCTGGATAACTAATCATGCCAGGCCGGGCCGGCCCACGTGCCGAGCTATTGTGCATGAGCACGGCACGGGGCCTGTTGGGCGTGCCGGGTCGGCCCGATATGCCAGGCGGGCTTCGTGGGCCGTGCCAGCCCGAGCCCGGCTAGGCATCTGCACCAGCCCGCCACTCCCTCAACTCAGAATGATTTCAAGATTTCAAATCTAAGATTCAAATTCACAAATACATTGAAGATTTCACAGAATCACATATACACAGTTCAAACTTAATCAATGATACATCATACACACAGATCACATAACAGAAGCACATTTCATGATAACAAATTTATTAAATTGAGCTGTTTTGAGTGCTGCCTCGTTAAAAACCTTTGTAGGTAAAACCCCACACCTCGTGAGGACAAAACCCTACAAAGAAAAAGAGTACAGCCAGCTCTAAATGTTCAAATGTTCATCACAAGTTCAAGTCTTGGACTTCACAGTCCACAGTCCATAGTTATACAGATTCAATATCTAGATATAAGTTTTCAAATGATTCTTCAAATTCTTCATCCTCTATGAGATGCTGAAGTCTTGCATCGGCTTGCTCCCAGTCCTTGATCAGAGCCAACATCTCCACGACCTCAGAGCCCAGACGCCGTCGTCGCTCCTCGATAATCCTGCCAGTCATACTAAATGCAGATTCTAATGATATTGTTGAAATAGGAACAGTCATTACATCTCTAGCTAGAATTGAAAGAACATGATATGATAGCTTATGTTCATGCCACCAGTGCAAGATATTGAAATCATCATCATACTGGTTAACAGTATCACTATCCAGGTAGGCAGACAATTCAGAACCAGATGCTAGAGAAGCACCAGAAGTAGCAGCTTGCAACTGAGCACAAGCAGAGGTTTTTCTATGCAAGGAGGAAGTAGAACCAGAACCAAGACTAGTAACAGAACCCAGAGTAGTACCAGACAAACTAGAACCAGAAGAAGAAGACTCACCACCAAAGATTCTTCCCCAAGCAGTTTTTCTCTTACCTGTAGGGCCTGATTGGGCAGCCCTTTGCAACCTTACACCACCAAACTTCTCATCATACTTTGCAAAAATAACAGACAACTCAGCCCTTACCTCAGTCAAGTAGCATGAGTAATCATTACCATTAGGCTGAGATAAAAGTCTAAGAACATTGGTGAAACCTTTCAGCTTAGCCCTAGGGTCTAGTATAAATGCAAAGGAGTAGAGCATGGGTATGTCACACCAGTATTGCAAGAACTTATCTTTTATAGGAACCACAACTGATCTTAAGTCTCTATCATTTTCATAATTATTTAGATGGCTAGCTATCTCAAGAACATGATGCAATATTGATGGAGATATGGGGTAATAAACACCAGACATAACAACAGTGGAATCATAGAACTGTTCAAGGAATTCAAAAAAAAATTCAGCAACATACCAGTGCTGGTCTGTCAGGAATGGCTGACCATCAACTAAAGGATGTTGAGTAGTGATGAAAACAGAGAATGTGGCCTTATGGGGCAGGAGATGTTTTAACATAAGATAAGTAGAATTCCATCTCACATCCATATCCAAGTCTAACTTGCGAGGTCTTTCACCAACAGCAATGCAATATGACTTGTATGCAGCAATGCGCTGGTTAGATGAGTTTAGAAATGATATAGCAGATCTAAATGCACCAAGCATTGGCTTAAACACTTCAAGACCAGCCTTAACAATGAGATTTATGATATGACAAGCACATCTTTGATGCAGGAACAAGCTACCAACATAACCAGACAAAACAGGATTAAGTTGATTAATAGCCCTAGTGTTAGCAGCAGCATTGTCCAGTGTAACAGCAAAGATTTTATCAGTTAACCCATAATCAGCAATAACAGAAGTAATACGCTCAGCAATATTCTCAGCATTGTGAGACACATCAATCAACCTCAGACCTAAGATCCTTTTCTCTAGTTGCCAATCAGCATTCACAAAATGAGCAACCACACTAAGGTAATCCTCCTTAGCATTGCCAGACCAGATATCAGAAGTAAGAGCAACAGAGGATACAGACTTCAAGCACTCAACAAGCTGAGCACGACATTCAGAGAAGTAATTGGCAAAATCTCTAGTGGTTGTTTGCCTAGACACCTTAGCAAATTTAGGATTATGAGCAGTAGTAATGTACTCTTCAAAAGCATCAGACTCACCAATGCAAATAGGTAGGTCAAGACGAGCAATTAACCAACACAACTGAGTGCGAGCTACTTCGGGTTTGTACTCCCAAAGGTGCACAGAGCCATCAGGATTAAACTTAAGTTGAGATTGAGCCATGCCATTACGAGCTTTCAAAACAGGGCATATAGGAATGTGCCGCTTCAAGTGACCAGTACCATGGGTTGATTTACCATTGAGGTTTTTCTTGCAATGCTTGCATCTAACACCAGTTCGACGCTCCTTACCAGCAATTAACTCATAGATCTCATCAAAGTCTTTCCAGACCTTGGAGGTGCACGCCCTCCTCTTCCTGGTCGCGCCAGACTCAGTGGCAGCGGCTGTGCTCGCGCTGCCAGTGCCAGATCCAGAAGTCCCCTGAGGAAGGCCTTCTGGATCCAGGTCGATGGCAGCATTGCTACCAAATAGCTCAGCGGCATCTGCAGACAGGTCATCCTCATCATCTCCGCGAAAGCCCATCGACCGCAACTCACTGTTGTAGGAGTCGGCGGCGGCCATCGCCAGTCTTCGGTCCCTCACGGCCTGCACAAGGAGGAACATCTGTGAGGGGGATTCGTGAGGAAGAAGGAGAACAAAGGCGAGTTCTGACTTACCTTTGGCCAGAGCACTGAAGACCGAAGTTGCCGTCGACGCCCTCACCGGAGTTGCAGGCCACACAGACTCGCAAAGAGGGGAGAGGAGGATTCGTGAGGAAGAAGGAGAAGAAAGGAGAGAATGCAACAACCAAAAGAGGAACAAAACAAGCAAAAGAATGGATTACAGAGGGATCCAGGGACAGGGAGGGCGCGGGAGACAACCAAACCTAGCAGCAGCAGTCCAGCACCACTGTCTCACGTCGTCGCCCCTCACCTTTACCCTCCTTCCTCATCGCCGGTCATGACAGGTCGCCAGATCTGGCCGAGGAGAGGGGAGGAGGTGAGGGCCTGATGGGAGCGGTGGATCTGGCCGAGCAGAGTCGGAGGAGGTCCACTGGAGCGGTGGATCTGGCCGAGGAGAGGTGGAGAAGGTCCACTGGAGCGGCGGATCTGGCCGAGGAGAGGCGGAGGAGGTCCACTGGAGCGGCGGATCTGGCTGAGGAGAGGCGGTGGAGGTCGGAGAGCGGCGGATCTACGCCGGAGAGGTGGGGTGGAGGTCGGGGTGGAGCGGATCTGGCGAGGAGCGGGGGAGGCGGCGGAGAGGCGGAGGAGACGAGGCAGCGGCCAGGCCGCAGGCGGGCGGGGAATGGAGGGCCCGCCCCCTCCCCCTTATATATGGCCGGCCGGCTCGGGCTGGCGGGCTAGTGGGCCTTCTTGCTCACGGGCCGGCCCACGTGCCGAGTCGGGCCGGCCGCTAACAGTGCCATGCCGGGCCGGCCCATGTGCCTGAGGTGCGGCCCAGGCACGGCACGACGCCCGTGCCGGGCCGCCCCGGGCCTATTTACCTTCGTGCCGGGCCGGGCCGTGTACCGGGACCAATTCTCGTGCTTCGGGTCGGCCCACGGGCCTCTTGCAATACTGGTGTGACATACACATGCTCTACTCCTTTGTATTTATATTAGACCCTAGGGCTAAGCTGAAAGGTTTCACCAATGTTCTTAGACTTCTATCTCAGCTTAATGGTAATGATTATTCATGCTACTTGACTGAGGTAAGGGCTTAGTTGTCTGTTATTTTTGCTAAGTATGATGAGAAGTTTGGTGGTGTAAGGTTGCAAAGGGCTGCCCAACCAGGCCCTACAGGTAAGAGAAAAACTGCTTGGGGAAGAATCTTTGGTGGTGAGTCTTTTTGTTCTGGTTCTAGTTTGTCTGGTACTACTCTTGGTTCTGTTACTAGTCTTGGTTCTGGTTCTACTTCCTCCTTGCATAGAAGAACCTCTGCTAGTGCTCTGTTGCAAGCTGCTACTTCTGGTGCTTCTCTAGCATCTGGTTCTGAATTGTCTGCCTATCTGGACAGTGATATTGTTAACTAGTATGATGATGATTTCAATATCTTGCACTGGTGGCATGAGCATAAGCTATCATATCATGTTCTTTCAATTCTAGCTAGAGATGTAATGATTGTTCCTGTTTCAATAATATCATCAGAATCTGCATTTAGTATGACTGGCAGGATTATCAAGGAGCGACGACGGCATCTAGGCCCTAAGGTCGTGGAGATGTTGGCTCTGATCAAGGACTGGGAGCAAGCCGATGCAAGACTTCAGCATCTCATAGAGGATGAAGAACTTGAAGAATCATTTGAAAACTTATATCTAGATGTTGAATCTGTATAACTATGGACTGTGGAGTGTGGAGTCCAAGACTTGAACTTGTGATGAACATTTGAACATTTAGAGCTGCCTGTACTCTTTTCCTTTGTAGGGTTTTGTCCTCACGAGGTGTGGGGTTTTACCTACAAAGGTTTTTAACGAGGCAGCACCCAAAACAGCTCAATTTAATGAATTTGTTATCATGAAATGTGCTTCTGTTCTGTGATCTGTGTGTATGATGTATCATTGATTAAGCTTGAACTGTGTATATGTGATTCTGTGAAATCTTCAATGTATTTGTGAATTTGAATCTTAGATTTGAAATCTTGAAATCATTCTGAGTTGAGGGAGTGGCGGGCTGGTGTAGATGCCTAGCCGGGCTCGGGCTGGCACGGCCCACGATGCCCGCCTGGCATATCGGGCCGGCCCGGCACGCCAAACAGGCCCCTGTGCCGTGCTCGTGCACAGTAGCTCGGCACGTGGGCCGGCCCAGCCCGGCATGATTAGTTATCCGGGCTAATCGTGCCGGGCCGGATCGGGCCCGTGCCAGGTCGGGCTGGGCTCGGCCCGTTGGACAACTATACCATCAATAGTAAGGCATGGTGTAAGGAATATGGTCCCATTAAGCCATTGTTTGTGATTTTGGTGATTGTGTGATAACATAATCAATGGGACTAACAGTTTGTGAGATCATATTTGTAGGATTTCTAGATCTCATGGATGTAATCCAATATGTCCAATTCACCATAGAGATGTGTCCAAATAACCACTGCGACGATTTGGATAAGTGTCAGCAGATTTTGCTGCACCGGTTAAACCACGCCTGGTCACCGGTTAAACCGGCCGTCATTGGATAAACCGATACACAGTCCTCGGAGCAATTTGCAGTGCAGCAGAAATCAAGTTCAAGCCAGAAGATTCAACTGCACCGGTTAAACCGATGGTGCCAAAACAAACGTCGATGCATTCACCGTACTATTGATCAGAGAGCATGTCATGCTGCAAGAAGCCAAGTCTTCAGCACCGGTTGTACCGGTGAAGTATCAGGGCAATGACATCAGCACTGCAGGGAGCCGAGAAGAAAGATCTTCAGCTCCGGATGAACCGATGGGCATCGGTGCAATGCATCAGTTTAACCGATGGCTGCTGAAGTCAACTGTCAGAGGTCCAACGGCTAGCTCAGAGCTATGAGTGACCGGTTAAACCGATGGTGGTTATCGCGCAGAAAAGTGGATAATGGCTAGTAACGGCTCTATGGACCAAGGCCTATATATATATGCTTTCCCCCGGCCATTTGAAGTTTGTTGGAGTTCAGGGAGACCCCATACACATTGAAGAACACCTCCAAGCTAACCAAAAAGCAAGTTGATCAAATCCTTAGGTTTATCACAAGCTTGTGAGTGAGTGCTAGGCTTGCTCAAGTTTGAGTGTGAGAGCAAGGTTGTATGCCTTGTGTGCTGTGCTTGAGAGCTGCTCAAGCTTGTATCTCGGTGTGCCGGCCATCTTTGGAGTCTTGATGGCTCGCCGGCATGTCTACGACCCTCCGGCTTAGTGTGGAGCGGTGTTGTAAGGATCGATGGACCAAGAGGGGGGGTGAATTGGGCCTTTTTCAATTTCTAAAACAAAGTAAAGCAACCTTAACCTATACAATGCTAGTAAGTCACCAATTCACCAACCGGATAACTAAGCTACTTACACAAGCTAAGAGAGATAAAAAGAGAAGTAAAGCCTAGCAAGGTAGAGCTAAGTTATGATCTTTAAGTCAAGCTCATGAATAAATTGCATGAAAGAAAATGCTTGAATAAAGAGAGTGGACAAGAGACAACCGGATTTTTTCCCGTGGTATCGATGTGTTGGCACATACCCCTAATCCACATTGTGACACTCACAAAGAGTCTTGTCACCTCCCAAGTCACCGAGACGAGGGCGCTCACTAAGAGTCTCCGTTCACCATCCCGGCGTGGTGGAGATCAAGCCACGTACAATCTTCTTCTCCGGGCTCCCACAATCCTTGGCAAGCTCCGCGAGAAACACCTCGATCACCAAGATTGCCTAGGTGATGCCAATCACCAAGAGTAACAAGCTAAGGCCTTCACTTGAGCAAGAACCGATCACCAAGAACGGATGCACACAAGCTTCTCTCTACTCAAGTCCTTAATCTTGCTTCTTGACTGATTGAATGAACAAATATGTGAAAGATGAAGCTCAAGGTGGCTCTTGACTATAGTATTGAGTGTATGGATGTTGCCTGGTGTCAAGAGTAGCAAAATGACCCATTGGAGGGGTATATATAGGCAGCTCACACGAATAGAGCCGTTGGAGAAAAGCTGCCAGAAAACTGCGTAGCGCCGGTTAATCCGACGTACCTCCAATAGTCATCGTCGGTTTAACCGATGAATGTAAACTGCCCCTTCTGAAAACTAGCCATTACAACTTGGGCAGATTAACCGACGTATCATCGGTTTAACCGGTGAGTGTAGTTGTCCACTGATCAACTGAAAAATCAAGTCTCTGGACAACTGCACCGACGTTAACTCAAACCTATCGTCGGTTTAACCGGTGAGTACAACTTCTGAAGTCCTTGAAAAAACCATCTCACTGGTCAATTGCACCGACGTCCCATTTCAAACATCGTCGGTTTAACCGGTGTATAGAACTTGAAATACCCTAGAAAAACCAACTCTGGACTAATGCACCGACGTTAAATTCAAACACGTCGGTTTAACCGGTGTATTGACTTGTCCAGACTCTGCTGACTTCGTTTAACCGACGTATAGAAAATAGAGGTCGTCGGTTAAACCGGTGTTAAAGACTTTTTCTGATTTTGCCTTTTCTGATTTGAGTCTTGAATGAAATCCAAATATTCTTGAGATATAAGTTGAGAACCACTTATTTGAACTTCTAGAAACCTGAGTGACCATAGTGTGCATCCATTTTCAAATGACCATGTCCATGCTCAAGTTACTTAGCCTTAACCCCTCTTAATAGTGCGATCACTACAAAACTATAAAACATATACTAACCTAAGTGTCCTTCTCAACCTTATGACATTTAGGACTAGAAAGATCCTTAGTCTTGCCATATAATTGAGTTGAATACCGAGATCGCCTTTTTGAATAATGAAATTGAGGGGCCTCTTTTGACATATGACCAAATGAGCGATAATGATCTATTAAGCTGCACAAACTCATTAGTCACAATAATGGTTGTCATTAATCACCGAAACATACCTTGAGGGCCTAGATGCTTACTATCTCCCCATTTTTGGTGATTGATGACAACACAACCATAAATAACGAGAGAGCGAGAAAGATAAAGCAAGATAAACACAAGCAAACTCGAAAAGAAGGACCAAAGAGCTCAACGGCTCAAACGAAATCCATAGATATGTCTCAAAGCACGGCATACTCAAGCGACAAATGTACATATCCATGAACTAACACCAAATGTGATACAAAGAATCAAAGTCCTGATAACTACGAGCTCTCTCTAGCTCTACCCTCCCCCTAACTCTGTGGCTCCCCCTAACACCTCTCCCCCTTTGGCATCAAAGCACCAAAAAGGCGAGCTACGGGTCGTGCTGTCGAGGTACGGCGAGGAAGCGGTCCGGGTCGTCGTCGTCGTCGTCGTCGGACGGAGAACCCTCACCCTCGGTGACAGACGGAAGCTGCTGGTCTGGGTCTGAGCTCACTGGGGGAGTGACTATCGTGGAGGCTCTCGTGCTGGCACTGCCTGGTAGAGGATCCGTAGAAGTCGTAACCGGGCCAGCAGAAGAAGTATCAACATCTGAAGAAGTGACCGCTGAGGCTGCCGGCTGCGTCGACTGTGGAAGCAGGGACTCCTCTACTACTCCTCCCCCTGAAGGTGCTGCCTGAAGTGAGGTAGGGAGGGCGACCGACTGAACTGCTGACGGTGAGTCCTGAAAGAGTGTGGTCGCTGGCAGTGGTGAAAAGAGCGGACGACCGGCAGATCCAAAGAGTGCGGACATTGAGAATGTGGTCTCCGGTGTCGCTGTAGTGGCTGGAGCTGCAGTAGGGACTGGAGGAGGAGGAGCTGGTGTGACTGCAAGCTGAGGTGCTCCAACACCCTGAAGTCCAGGCTGCTGCTGCTGTGGGGCGAGTCCGGTGTGAGAGTAAAGCTGGGAGATCATCCCGAACATTGCCATCATGCCCTGCTGCATCTGCTGGAACTGAGCGTCTGTCCTCTGTGAAACTCTGTCAATGAGGCCGACAAAACGCTCCTCTGTCGCTGCACGCTCTCGGGCTGCCTCTCTCTGAATAGCTACAATCTGAGCCTCATGGGCTCTCCTGGCCTCCTCCTGAGCAAGTCGGTCCTCCCTCTGCTGAGTCACGAGCTGCTGTAGTAGTGCAGTGAGCTCGGACGGCTGAGTCACCTGGGACTCAGAGACTGTAGCAGCTGCTGAAGTCGGAGGAGCTGGCTCTCCGGACCCTCCTGCCTCGTGGTCGTGACTGGCTGGGGCAGCTGGAGGAAAGTACTCTACGTCCTCGGAGGAGTCTGACTCAAGCTCAGACCAGTGAATCTCATCATCTCCCCCGAGAAGCTGTGCCTCGGCTGCCAGGAGTGCCTCATCCTCCTCTGCCACTCGTGCCTGAACCTCCGGTGACAGTCGTGCCATCGCAGCTCTATCTGCGTGTCTGCCCCTCCTCCTGTCCTATGGAGCTGTGGGTCGGTAGACAGGGAACCTAGGAGCCTCGTCGTGACAGTAGGGGGCGCTGATGGGTGACTCTGCTGGCACTATCATAGAGCATATGTAACTGATCCAGTGCGCATAAGGAAACTGTCGCACCACACCCATCCCATCAGTGATCACATCCTCGATCTCAGCCAGAATAAAATCAACTATATCAAATGGCTCGTGAGTGAGGATGTGTAGGAGCAAGAGCTACTGCAAACCTGTGAACCCCTCTGGGTACCCACTCCTCGGTAACAGAGTCCTCCGGAGTGCCATGTGAACAGCGTATGCCTCTGGAGTCAGCAAGCTCGGCACTCTGGCGTAAGAGGCTGGGAACGGCTGGCGGAAGCACTGAGAGATCGCCTCGTGAGAAGGAGCAATCCCGCCAACCATCACCCTGCGGGGTGGATCTGAGTCCCCGTAAACCCTCTCGTGTAGCGAGACATCGACCAGGTCAACTCCAAGTATACCAGCAATGGTCGCCCTCGACAATCCAAAGTCCTGCCCTCCAAACATGAAGTACACGGCTCTGCGCTCGGGTGCTATCCAAGCTGTGGCATAGAACACTCTGACCCAGTCCTCGATATAACGGTTCTGCTCCATCTCTAGCAGCTTGGGCAGTCCTCTGAAGTGAGCGAAGTGTGCTCTCACGTCTGCTCCCCCTGCGGCTGTCCTCAGTGAGACCCAATCAAGTACCCTGTGCGGGAAGATCCGGTGGCCCCTCCGCTGGTAAGTCTCGTAGAAGCTGGCCTGTAGCAGAGTCCAGAACCTCCTGTCGACTCTGCTGTCTCGGGTCACTGGGAACCAAACCTCCTCCTCAACACTCCACCTGAGCCTCTTGACCTTGGCCGCATTGGCTCGGGTCAAGTTCTGGAGCATCACACCTGGCTCCAGACGCACAACAGTGTCCATATGGAACACTGCGCGCTCGGCCTCTAGGGCCTCGGCTCTGCGAGCTGCTGCTGCTGCTGCTGCTGCGGACCTGCGGGGCTCCTGTGGCTGGTGTCCTCCCCGAGTCCTCGATCCAGTGCGACGCTCTGTCGCTGGCGGGGAACCTCCCTCAGACGACTGCTGTGGAGAACTCTGCCCCTCTGACTGTGCTGCCTCTGAGTCAGAACCATCTGAATCTGTCGCTGCTGCTGCTGCTGTCGCGGCTCTGGTGGCCCTGGCACCTCTGACTCTGCCCATCCCCCTGCCTCTGCCTCTGCCTCTGCCTCTGGGGTCCTCCCTGATCTGAAACGGACGAGCATGGCCTGATGCCTGCTCCTCGGCGGCCTTGGCCACCATCTCGGCCCTCTCGGCCTCCTTCTCTGCACGAGTCCGCTTGCGAGCGGGCTTCTCGACCACAACTTCCTTTCCCTTCCTCTTCTCGTGACCCATCTCAATCAGGCAATTTGTCGAGCACTTAGCGAGCGCTTGGCGAGAAGATGCTGCGGGTGCGGCTGCGGCGTGGGGCTGCGGCTGCGTGGATGGCGCTAGAGCTTTGCCTGGCGTGGAGCTGTGGTGGTGAGGATCTGCGGTGGCGGCGTGTTTTCACGGCGGTTGGCGACCGTGGCGGCGAGCAGTGGCGCGGGCGGTGTAGGTGCGCACGGGCGGCGCTGGGCGAGCGCGAGGGCGCACGGCGGCGGCTTGGAACGGCGGCGCGTGGCAGCAGTGGTGTGGAACGGCGGCTGCAGGGTGGACGAGCGGCGGCGGGAGATCGGCGAAGGCGGCTGCGGCTCGAGACGGGAGAGAAGCGGGCGAAATAGAGAAGGCGAAGCCGGCGGCGCGGGGGCAAGAGAGATATATGACAGGTGGACCCCGCGGATTTCCTTAACGCCGGTCGATCCGACGCCTAGGGTTTGAGCGCCGGTTGATTGCATCGGTGCAGTTCACCCGAGACTCCTGCAGATCTGAAACTGAACGCCGGTTGAACCGATGATATGCAATTTGTACTCATCGGTTGAACGCTGCTAACACCGGTTGATTGACAGGTTTGATATGTGTTTATGATCACCGGTTGATCCGATGCTCTGACTTTTGTATACGTCGGTTAAACGCCTGAAACTGCCTGAGCTGAGACCCAACTTTAGTAACGCCGGTTAAACCGATGAGTATTAATCCATTGAGCATCGGTTTAACCGGTGAAGCCGAAAACCCCTCACTCAGCTCACTCTTCTATGCTTAGTCCAATAAACTTATAAGATTCAAATAAACTCAAGTTAATGGACTTGCATAGGCGACTTTACCCCTCAAAATAAATAGGATAGCACACTAGCTTAAATAATTTTCTTTTCAAACACAAGGAAAAGCCGCAAGAGAGACAAAGCGCCAAATAAAATGTATGAGCCATGTCATAGGAATATTGAAGATAGAAAGCTTCAAACTCATCATGACATTGCTCACTAGGCAATAACGCACCTAACACTTTGCTCTTTTCACTTTTCATGAATTAAGATCTTGTATATGAAACAAGTCTCATTTTCATCAAGTGATCTCCTTTGTGACCCTTACGCATGCAATGATAATGCAAACTACAACCACATGCGAAAGTAAAATAAACATGAAGTGCACATCTATATGACAAGAAATGCATAACAAGAAATTAAGATCTACTTGTCAAGTTTGAACCCACGGGAAGCTTCTTCATGATGAGCCTTTCTACAAGCCTAGAGGAAAACAAGTGGACCACCACCTCTAGCTAAACCCTTGCTCATCACTATCTTACCATGGTTAGACAAGTGTCCTATATGTATGCATTTTTCTATATGTCATGGCAACTTACATGACGTTTGCCGCATCTAACACATTAAGCTCATTCCTTAGCCTAACAAAGGTACTCTTGTCTAAAGGTTTTGTGAAAATATCCGCCAATTGCTCCTCGGATCTCACACCTTGAAGGGAAATGTCCCCCTTGGCTTCGTGATCACGCAAGAAGTGATGGCGAATATCAATGTGCTTTGTGCGAGAGTGTTGAACCGGATTCTTGGCAATTTTTACGGCACTTTCATTGTCACAAAGGAGTGGGATCCTATCTAGTTTCACACCAAAGTCCAAAAGGGTTTGCTTCATATATAGGATTTGGGCACAACATGCACCGGCCGCTATATATTCTGCTTCTGCGGTGGACAAGGCCACGGAATTTGGCTTCTTACTTGACCAAGAAACTAGAGAACGCCCAAGCAAGTGGCAACCCCCGGAGGTACTCTTGCGATCCACACGGCTTCCGGCAAAATCCGAATCCGAGTATCCCAAGAGATCTAAGCTAGCACCTTTGGGGTACCACAAGCCTATGCTAGGGGTGTGCTTGAGATACCGAAGGATCCTATTCACAGCCGAAAGGTGTGATTCCTTTGGGTTAGCTTGAAAGCGGGCACACAAGCACACACTAAATATTATATCGGACCTAGATGCGGTAAGGTAAAGCAAAGACCCTATCATAGAACGATAGAGGGATTGATCAATTGGTTTACCGTCCACATCCAAGTCGAGATGCCCATTAGTTGCCATGGGTGTCTTGATTGGCTTGCACTCATCCATCTTGAACTTCTTCAAGATATCTTTAGTATACTTTTCTTGATGGATGAATGTCTCTTCCTTCATTTGTTTGACTTGAAAACCAAGGAAGAAGGTCAATTCGCCAATCATGGACATCTCGAATTCCCTAGACATCATGGTAGCAAACTCATGGCTTAGTAAATCATTAGTTGAGCCAAAGATAATATCGTCAACATAAATTTGACAAATGAAAAGATCCCCGTTGACGTCTTTTGTGAACAACGTGGTGTCCACCCTCCCGATCTTGAAGCCTTGCATGATTAGGAAGTCACGAAGCCTCTCATACCAAGCCCTTGGAGCTTGTTTGAGCCCATAGAGTGCCTTGTGCAACCTATAAACATGATTAGGATTCCTCGGATCTTCAAACCCGGGAGGTTGCTCAACATAAACAAGTTCGTTAATAACGCCATTTAAGAATGCACTTTTCGCATCCATTTGATATAACTTAATGTTATGATGTGAAGAGTAAGCAAGAAGGATACGGATAGCTTCAAGTCTTGCGACCGGAGCAAAAGTTTCACCAAAATCCAAACCTTCGACTTGAGAAAACCCTTTTGCCACAAGTCTTGCTTTGTTGCGTATCACCACCCCATGTTCATCTTGCTTGTTTCGAAAGACCCACTTAGTGCCAATGATATTCTTGTCTTTCGGAGGAGCTTCGAGGACCCAAACTTCATTGCGGGTGAAGTTGTTCAATTCTTCTTGCATGGCCATCACCCAATCCGAGTCCTCAAGTGCTTCCTCTATGCTAGTGGGTTCAATACAAGAAACAAACGAGTGATATTCGCAAAATGAAGCATGCTTAGAGCGAGTTCTTACTCCCTTTGAAGGACTACCAATGATTTGACCAATTGGATGATCCTTGGAGATGCGACCATACTTCACTAGCGGTATTTGCATGGATGCTTGTTGGGGTGGATCATGGGTGACTTGTGCTTGTGGTGGAACACTTTGCTCTTCTTGTTCTTGGACTTGGGGTGTTGGCGTTGGCACATATTCTTGAGGTAGTGGATCATCTTTTTCTTGATCTTTATCCACTTGGGGTGCCGTGGAGGTGCTTGGTGTAGATGAGGAAGGTTCTCCCCCTTGATCATTGCCTTCATGCTCCTCTTCCGGCTTGATATCCCCAATGGACATATTTTTCAAAGCTTCATCAATCTCTTCATCACCTACATTTTCATAGCCAACAACCTCCTCTTGGGAGCCATTAGATTCATCAAACTCCACATCACATGTTTCTTCAACTAACCCGGAGGTTTGATTGAATACTCTATATGCTTTGGAGTTTGATGCATAACCAAGAAAGAAACCTTCATCACATCTACTCTCAAACTTACCGAGCCTTTTCTTCTTATAGATGAAGCATTTGCAACCAAAGACTCAAAAGTATGATATATTTGGTTTCCTCCCGGTGATGAGCTCATATGGAGTTTTCTTGAGGAGTCGGTGAGGATACACTCGGTTGGATGCATGACACGCCGTGTTGATTGCTTCCGCCCAAAACTTCTCGGACGTGCCATAATCATCCAACATCGCTCTTGCTAGGGTGATGAGTGTCTTGTTCTTTCTTTCCACCACTCCATTTTGTTGAGGCGTGTAGGTAGCGGAGAACTCATGCTTAATGCCCTCTTCATCGCACCATTCTTCAATCTTCATATTTTTGAACTCGGTGCCGTTGTCACTCCGGATCTTCACAATTGGGGAGTTGTACTCCCTTTGAGCTCTTCTTGCAAATGTCTTGAAGATTTCCGGAGTTTCACCCTTATCGCCTAGAAACATAACCCAAGTGTAACGTGAAAAATCATCAACAATTACTAGGCAATAGAGGTTACCACCAAGGCTCTTGTATGTAGTTGGACCAAAGAGATCCATGTGTAGAAGCTCGAGCGGCTTGGAGGTAGACAACATCGTCTTGATGGGATGATGTGTTGCTACTTGCTTCCCGGCTTGACATGCTTTGCATAATTTGTTCTTGTCAAATGTGACATCCTTCAAACCGGTGATCATCCCTCTCTTGTGAGCTTTCTTGAGGTTGCTCATGCCAATATGAGCAATTCTTCTATGCCAAAGCCATCCAAGAAAAGACTTGGTGAAGAGGCATGTCATGGTGCTTGTTTGCTTTGAAGAGAAATCCACCAAGTAAATGTTGCCATGCCTAAACCCCGTGAATACCAATGACTTGTCTTTTTCATGAGTTACTACAACACCATTCTTGTCAAAGGCACACGTTAGTCCAAGATCACACAATTGAGCAATTGAAATAAGATTAAAACTAAGTGCTTCTACAAACAAAACATTAGAAATAGATAAATTTTTAGAAATTGCTATTCTACCCAAACCTAAAACTTTTCCCCTTGAGTTATCACCATAGGTGACATGTTCATGATCGCTGGGGTCTTCAAGAGAGGTGAACATGCTATCATTGCCGGTCATGTGTTGAGAGCAACCGCTATCAAGTACCCAATGTTTTCCACCGGCTTTGTAGTTCACCTACACACATAAGAATTCACTTTTGAGTTTTAGGAACCCAAACAAGCTTTGGGCCTTGCACATGTGTGACAAGAGCTTTTGGGACCCAAAGTTGCTTGGGGAGCTTCTTCTTTGACTCCTTAGTGAGTTTGCCAATGAATTTGGCCTTCACCTTGCCCTTCACTTTACTCAAGAGAAAATGGTTATTTTGAAACATTGATGAGTAATTCTTGGGTAAATTAGGAAGAGGACGTGATGGTAAAGTGCACTCCCTAGTGTGGTGCCCGGTGACTTGGCAATGTTGGCAATATGAACCAACTTCCTTGATGAAGCTAATCTTGATCTCCGGAGAAGGAGTAGTAGCTATATTTGTCTCCGGAAATGAAGCAAGACCTCTCTTGCCATAGTCACGGGCATTGTTGAAGAGAATCTCCTTGTGGATGTATTCTCCTCTTGAGAGCTTCTCCACACTACTCTTGAGACTTGCCACTTGATCCATCAATTCCTTTTCCCTAGAAGGTGCAAGCTCGGGCAAAGCATTAGTAGCATTTGCATTAACGAGTAGGTCATCACATGAAGTAGAAGCATTGACCTTCTCAATAGTTTCATGAGCAAAGTTCTCAAAACTTGGGTCAATTGCTTCATAGGCAAATTCAAGTTCTTGGTACTTGTGAGCCAACTCTCTATGCTCTTGTTTAAGCTTTTTGTGGCTCTCTTCAACTTTCTTAGCAAGTACAAGTGACTCATTGTGCTTTTTGAGCAAACCATTGTACTTGCCAAGCAAATCGGAGTGGGCAAGCTCTAACTTGGCACGAGTGCTCTCAAGAACTTTGACTTTGCCCTTTTCCCTCTTGATGACGGATGTATACTCATTAATGAGGTTAGCAAACTCATTAGGGTCAAGCTCATCATCACTATCATCTTCACTCTCACATACCTTAGAGTTACTTTTGGCCATGAGGCACATTGGAGGTGGAGGTAGTGATGGTTCTTCATTGGTGAGGGCGATGGTGACGATGTCTTCTTCATCACTTGAATCTTCGCTTGATGAGACATCGGTCACCCACTCTTGTTTTTCCACCAAGAAGCTTCTCTTGGTGTTGCCCTTTTTCTTTGGGAAGAGCTTTGTCTTCTTGTCATGGCTCTTCTTCTTCCCAAGCTTCTTGTTCTTGTTATCACCATAGGTGACATGTTCATGATCGCTGGGGTCTTCAAGAGAGGTGAACATGCTATCATTGCCGGTCATGTGTTGAGAGCAACCGCTATCAAGTACCCAATGTTTTCCACCGGCTTTGTAGTTCACCTACACACATAAGAATTCACTTTTGAGTTTTAGGAACCCAAACAAGCTTTGGGCCTTGCACATGTGTGACAAGAGCTTTTGGGACCCAAAGTTGCTTGGGGAGCTTCTTCTTTGACTCCTTAGTGAGTTTGCCAATGAATTTGGCCTTCACCTTGCCCTTCACTTTACTCAAGAGAAAATGGTTATTTTGAAACATTGATGAGTAATTCTTGGGTAAATTAGGAAGAGGACGTGATGGTAAAGTGCACTCCCTAGTGTGGTGCCCGGTGACTTGGCAATGTTGGCAATATGAACCAACTTCCTTGATGAAGCTAATCTTGATCTCCGGAGAAGGAGTAGTAGCTATATTTGTCTCCGGAAATGAAGCAAGACCTCTCTTGCCATAGTCACGGGCATTGTTGAAGAGAATCTCCTTGTGGATGTATTCTCCTCTTGAGAGCTTCTCCACACTACTCTTGAGACTTGCCACTTGATCCATCAATTCCTTTTCCCTAGAAGGTGCAAGCTCGGGCAAAGCATTAGTAGCATTTGCATTAACGAGTAGGTCATCACATGAAGTAGAAGCATTGACCTTCTCAATAGTTTCATGAGCAAAGTTCTCAAAACTTGGGTCAATTGCTTCATAGGCAAATTCAAGTTCTTGGTACTTGTGAGCCAACTCTCTATGCTCTTGTTTAAGCTTTTTGTGGCTCTCTTCAACTTTCTTAGCAAGTACAAGTGACTCATTGTGCTTTTTGAGCAAACCATTGTACTTGCCAAGCAAATCGGAGTGGGCAAGCTCTAACTTGGCACGAGTGCTCTCAAGAACTTTGACTTTGCCCTTTTCCCTCTTGATGACGGATGTATACTCATTAATGAGGTTAGCAAACTCATTAGGGTCAAGCTCATCATCACTATCATCTTCACTCTCACATACCTTAGAGTTACTTTTGGCCATGAGGCACATTGGAGGTGGAGGTAGTGATGGTTCTTCATTGGTGAGGGCGATGGTGACGATGTCTTCTTCATCACTTGAATCTTCGCTTGATGAGACATCGGTCACCCACTCTTGTTTTTCCACCAAGAAGCTTCTCTTGGTGTTGCCTTTTTTCTTTGGGAAGAGCTTTGTCTTCTTGTCATGGCTCTTCTTCTTCCCAAGCTTCTTGTTCTTGTTTTTCTTCTCATCCTCTTCATCATCGCTTGAATCATGGCGATGCTTGCTCTTGTTATCCTTATTTCTTTTGTCCGGCTTGGGGCAATTTGGACGGATGTGGCCTTTTTCTCCACAATTATAGCAAATTTTGTTCTTGACATCCATTGGCCGGAACATTCCCTTTTTAGAGTCAAAGTTGAAACCCTTCTTATTGATCTTGTCATTCAAGCGTGTGAACTTTCTCATCATGAGAGCAAGTTCTCCATCATCTTCAACATCGGATGAGCTTTCATGATGATCATCTTCTTCATTGCTTGAGCTTGAATCTTGTTTGATCATCTTGAGCTTACGGGATTTGTTTGCCTTGGTCTTTAGAGCAATTGATTTGCTTGAAGTTGGCTCTTCGGACATACCAAGGATACTCATTTCATGAGCGCGAATTTCGCCCACAAGTTCTCCCACTTCCACTGTGTCAAGATTCTCCTTTTGAAGCATAGCATTGATGATGTTATACTTGGGCTTCGGGAGGAGCATGAGAATCTTGTGATTGATGGAGGCACTATCAATTTTGGATATTTCAAGTGCATTAATGTCCTTGACAATGACATTCAAGCGAGAGTACATATCATTGCAATTTTTATGAGCTAACATTTTAAAGGAATCAAACTTAGCTCTAAACAAGTGATATTTTTGTTCGCGGACTTTTGTGGAACCTTCATGGATTTCAATTAGCTCTTTCCATATATCACTTGCTAAGTCCATGTCATTTACTCTAGCAAAGACTTCCTCACTAATGGCTTCGAAAATTGCATTTCTAGCCTTTGCATTCCATTTTAATTGTTCGGTGGTGGGAGTTTCGGTGAACCCGGTCTTAGTTGCCAACCACACTTCGGGGCAATCGCATCAAGGTATGCGGCCATGCGAACTTTCCAATAGGCAAAGTTCTTGCCCTCGAAGTGAGGCGGCGAACCACCCATCTTGGCCATAGCTCTAGGCGGTGAAGCCTAATGATCCAAATGAGCAACGAGGCTCTGATACCAATTGTAAGGATCGATGGACCAAGAGGGGGGGTGAATTGGGCCTTTTTCAATTTCTAAAACAAAGTAAAGCAACCTTAACCTATACAATGCTAGTAAGGCACCAATTCACCAACCGGATAACTAAGCTACTTACACAAGCTAAGAGAGATAAAAAGAGAAGTAAAGCCTAGCAAGGTAGAGTTAAGTTATGATCTCTAAGTCAAGCTCATGAATAAATTGTATGAAAGAAAATGCTTGAATAAAGAGAGTGGACAAGAGACAACCGAATTTTTTCACGTGGTATCGATGTGTTGGCACACACCCCTAATCCACGTTGTGACACTCACAAAGAGTCTTGTCACCTCCCAAGTCACCGAGACGAGGGCGCTCACTAAGAGTCTCCGTTCACCATCCCGGCGTGGTGGAGATCAAGCCACGTACAATCTTCTTCTCCGGGCTCCCACAATCCTTGGCAAGCTCCGCGAGAAACACCTCGATCACCAAGATCGCCTAGGTGATGCCAATCACCAAGAGTAACAAGCTAAGGCCTTCACTTGAGCAAGAACCGATCACCAAGAACGGATGCACACAAGCTTCTCTCTACTCAAGTCCTTAATCTTGCTTCTTGATTGATTGAATGAACAAATATGTGAAAGATGAAGCTCAAGGTGGTTCTTGACTATAGTATTGAGTGTATGGATGTTGCCTGGTGTCAAGAGTAGCAAAATGACCCATTGGAGGGGTATATATAGGCAGCTCACACGAATAGAGCCGTTGGAGAAAAGCTGCCAGAAAACTGCGTAGCGCCGGTTAATCCGACGTACCTCCAATAGTCATCGTCGGTTTAACCGATGAATGTAAACTGCCCCTTCTGAAAACTAGCCGTTACAACTTGGGCAGATTAACCGACGTATCATCGGTTTAACCGGTGAGTGTAGTTGTCCACTGATCAACTGAAAAATCAAGTCTCTGGACAACTGCACCGACGTTAACTCAAACCTATCATCGGTTTAACCGGTGAGTACAACTTCTGAAGTCCTTGGAAAAACCATCTCACTGGTCAATTGCACCGACGTCCCATTTCAAACATCGTCGGTTTAACCGGTGTATAGAACTTGAAATACCCTGGAAAAACCAACTCTGGACTAATGCACCGACGTTAAATTCAAACACGTCGGTTTAACCGGTGTATTGACTTGTCCAGACTCTGCTGACTTCGTTTAACCGACGTATAGAAAATAGAGGTCGTCGGTTAAACCGGTGTTAAAGACTTTTTTTGATTTTGCCTTTTCTGATTTGAGTCTTGAATGAAATCCAAATATTCTTGAGATATAAGTTGAGAACCACTTATTTGAACTTCTAGAAACCTGAGTGACCATAGTGTGCATCCATTTTCAAATGACCATGTCCATGCTCAAGTTACTTAGCCTTAACCCCTCTTAATAGTGCGATCACTACAAAACTATAAAACATATACTAACCTAAGTGTCCTTCTCAACCTTATGACACTTAGGACTAGAAAGATCCTTAGTCTTGCCATATAATTGAGTTGAATACCGAGATCGCCTTTTTTAATAATGAAATTGAGGGGCCTCTTTTGACATATGACCAAATGAGCGATAATGATCTATTAAGCTGCACAAACTCATTAGTCACAATAATGGTTGTCATTAATCACCGAAACATACCTTGAGGTCCTAGATGCTTACAGGTGTCGACATCTTTGTGCGGGGGACGTGAAGACCCCCATCCTTCATGGAGAAGCTCTTTAGTGGAAAGCGGGATCAAGACGACCGTGGTGACTTGGTGACAAGCCTTTGTGGCGAGTCTAAGTGTCCCCGGAAGAGACTTGATTACCGGAAAGCGATACTCTTAGTGAGTGCTTCAACAACGTAGAGTAGGAGTGGCTTTGTGCCTAACCGAACCACGGGATAAATCTCGCGTCAAGAGTTTGCTTCCTCTCATCCCTATTTAAGCTTCCGCATTTCATATTGCAACTCTTGTGCCTTACTTTCTTAGAGTAGTATGTTGCTAGGATTGACTATAGGTTGCAAAACTCTTTTAGGATGGGGGTTTCACACTAGTTGAACCATAGTTGCACATCTAAATAGCATATTTTAGTTTAAGTTTATGTGTAAACTAGTTGGAGCTATAGACTTTAGATTGCCTAGTTCACCCCCTCCCTCTCTTAGGCTACGAGCATCCAATCACTTTCACATGGGCTCTAGGCTCTTTCTATAGAGGGTTATCCCTTTCCTTTCACCTCGGTGTACTTGAGAATGTTAAGCCTTTGCCATTGTTCTATAGATGACTGGTTTGCCCAGAAACTCTCTTCTTGTTGCCCCACGTTAGACGACCTAGACTTGATGAGTTGTGCCATCCATATCACCATGTTTTCGTCAACCAAATTGAAGAGTTTGACCATTACCAGTACACAAACTGAGAAAGATTTCCCAATAGAATTTCAGTATTTTGTGATAGATATGCCAAACCTAGTCTCCCTGCGCCTAGAGGAGATTCCGAGAAGAAATATTCACCTTGTGGATGTGTCATCAGTTAAAATGGCCTCAATCTACCTTTTCTCACTCTCTTTTGGAAATTCTCAGGTTCAGTGCAGTATTCTCGGTGCTCTTTCAAATGCCACCAGCTTGACATTGGTATCTGCATCTGTCTATGAAGAGGTATGCTTCCTACTTTAAATTTATAATTGCTCCAATTTGTTATCTTTGCATATCCTTTGAAATGTTTCATGACTTGTTTTCAGGTGGTGCCAAAGGTATTGCAGCATGATATTCTAAGGTGTGAGACATTCAGCAAACTGAAAGGATTGCACCTTGGCGAATGGTTTTTGAGTCGTGGGTGCTATCCACTAATATGCTTGCTTCGGCTCACCTGGCATAGAAAAACTTACCCTGCAACTTGATGAGGCAAGATATTGCACCCCTCCCTCTGTGATGATGTTTCTGCTTATATGAAGGGAGTTTAACAATGTTTTTTTTTTATCTACCAGAGCGGAGATGATGATTATGAGAGTCTTCCAAATGCTGATGCTGAAATAGATCCTCCTTGCAATGAAGTAGTGACTACATCTAGCTGTGAAAAACTTAGAAAGATCAGTATCCACTGCCACCCACGGAGCGAAAAAAGAGCCCAGATCATCATGCGCATCTTATCAGCCAATCTTTGTCCTCTCCCTGAAATCAAAATCAAGCCCCTTACCATTCAGGCTTAGGATGGTAAGTTTCTTGAATCCCACCATGCACGCTTAAGAAATCGTGAAATTACACCTTGGATGCTTAAGGCTGAGTTAGCTATTTCTGTATTGAGGTAATATGCTGTTGTAGGTGATCAGAATTTGGTGACCTGGTAGCTGTCTGACCATGGATTAGAGCTTATGACACTTGTAAGACTTGTGTTATTTGTACCCTTCGTTACTGCCTGGACCTGGGTAATGTCTTCCATTACTGTTTCATTTGGTACATTTATGCTTTCCCTGACCTTGTGCGGTTTAGTACTTTTCGTCGCCGCGTTGTGTTGCATCTCATCTAGGGAAAAAACTGGGGTGCGCCCCGGGCGCACGGAGGCGCTCCTGCGCCCCTACGCCAGATCGTCGCCACCTGTCCCCGCTCAGTATCGGAAGGCCAGCACCTGCGCCCGCTCCAGCGCCCGCTCCAGCTCGCCACCCGTGCAGGACGCCCGCTCGGCTCCTTTGCTGCTCAAGCGCCAGCTCCAATCACGCTCGGCTCCGCTCCGCTCCAGTCTATCCCGCCAGGAGGCCCCCGCTCGCTCGCTCGCTCGATCGTCTCCTTCGATAAAAGTCTCCAATCGCAAGGAGGAAACCCTAGCGCGCTGATAACGAGCGAACGCGTTGGGTGCCGTCACCATCGCCGGTCAAGCACGAGGGCTCCCGCCGCAAGGCCTCCCGGCGCGACCCCGACAGCGTCACCATCTCCGCCACCATCCCGGAGCTGGGCCTCCTCGTCGCGGGCGTCGCATCGTCGTCCCCTGGTACCTTGTCGTCTTCTACCACGATGAAGGTGCGGTGATGAAGATTTTTCCTCTTTCTAGTTTGGTTTCTAACATATAGTTTCGATATTCACAGAACACCATGTTGGTTCCTAGATCAGTGGAGAATGAAGGTCCTATTGAGGTAAAAAAACTAGACAAAATATATATAATGTTTTTGATATAGTACACCATTAATTTACGATTGATATGTACAGGAGATGGTTGATAAATCTGGATAAAATTTGATGACACCTATAGTTGGAATGACTTTTGAATCCGAGGAAAAGGCTTATGAGATGTACAATACTTATGCCAGACAGGTTGGGTTCAGTATTAGAAAGAGCAAGACAAAGCGCCGCCAAGATGGTAGTTTATATCAGAAACATCTAGTATGCAGTAGCGAAGGACATCGAGAAAATGAGTCATCACAAAAGGATATTACAAGGAGGGGTTGTGATGCTCATGTTCAGTTTAGTATCAGCAGAGAAGGGATTTGGACAGTGCAAAAGGTCGAACTAGAGCACAACCATTATCTTGCTAGTCCAGATAAGCGATGAATCTATGTAACTGTGCTCTTTTGCTATTAAGGGACCTTAGGAAATAAGCATGTTCTTTTGTCCCCATGAATGGTATTATAGAATTGTATCAGTTTCAAAAAGTTTGAATCTGTTGAAAGTATAACTGTTCTCTTCTTATGTTAAGGAACCTGTCATTTGAGTGAACCATATTATTCATATCCCTCGCACTGTTCTTTTATCATAAAATGAATCAGCCAAAACATAAACCTGTCACTGTATATAAACTGAACGACAGCCATGTTGTGTGAACTTTGCCTTTATCTCAGCATTCCATAGCTTGCTCACAAGTTCAGCAGCCAGTGTAAGCTCCTTCACATTTCTTTTTTGTTCTCGATTATATGGGCAAACAAGGATCCCAGTCAATAGTTATTTATTTTTCAGCAAATGAGAGAAAATCACATGTTCAAGAACAACCATATTTATTTCAGAATAATCTCTTTTGTAGTACATCCATACATTGTACAATTTGAGACCTACACTATATACATCAGACTGTTAGCCTGCCTCATCATGTCTGAAGTGATCAATCATGTAAAATTTAACTAACAACTAAGACACAATTTGCAGTCATAAGTTGAACAATTGAACATCAGATTGTGACCAGCAACCAAGACACAGGCGACAAGGACATGCTGCCTATGCCAAAAATCTGTGATCCTGCATAATTGCATAAAGAAGAGTATCAGTATGTATGAAACCACTTCGGAATTTACTGGCTACTGAGTTGTTAATCGGAATTTGTACCATTGTTACCTAAACTTGGAACCACATCAATGGACCTGGCCAATTCAGCAAATAGAGGTAGCAAACAGAGGCACAAGAAAAATAAATCTTCACCAATATCATATAGACTGGCACAAGAGGCTTCATCGCTGCCGCGTCCCTAGTTCATGTCATGTCGGCCAGTTACATTCTTCTCTCTTCCTTGCCGACGGACGGACTTCATGGTGTCACCACCATCTTGGCCAATGCGTTGGGTGCCTCATGCCTCCCGCTTCCCAGCTGGAGGTAACTGCTGCCAAATAGACACAAGAGACGTCAGATCTTTATTGTCGATTTTAGCATTCAGTCACAAACTACATGCCTCAGCTTATCAACTGAGTTCTTTTATACTCAGTTGATAACTGAACTTGTGGATTTATAACCTGCAATTATAAATCTTTATGTTGCAAATATTATCTTGTTTGGGACTTCGGGTACTCTTTATATACAGTACTAATTATAGCTGATATTTATTCCTTGGAACATTACTGCATTAGTGCATCACCAAAAAGTTAAACTATGTGGACCTTTCTTAGCTCTGACAAAATTTAGACACAACCACTACTGCATACACAATAAGATGGGACATTCCAGCATTGACATTCTCTATCTAGCTGCAAAAGTAAAGACTACTCATATATTATGTTATCTAGTAAAAACCATGACATGAGACATAAGCAAGAGTTCATAGCTGTTGTCGAATACTAAGTTCAAATAGTGGAAATCCTAACACCTAGTTGTCTGTAAATCCTTAATCGAAAATTGTACCTTGATTACCTGAACTTGGAACCACATCAATGGAAGGCGCCAATTCGGCAAACAAAGGCAGCAAACAGATGGCGGATAGGGATGGCAGCTGGACGGGGAGGCAGCAGCGGCCACGCCCGGCTGCGGGCGGGGCAGCAGTGGCGGAGGGAAGCAGCCGCGGCCGACGCGGCGCTGGGCCGCCGGGCGGAGTCAGCGTGGTCGACGGGGAGGCCGATGTGACGGGCGACGGGGAGGAGCCGGCTCGGGCGCGCGGGAGCGGTGGCACCGCCGGGAGCAGGGGACGCGGCGGCTCTGGTGATGGGAACTGCGGCGGCTCCGGCGATGGATCTGCGGCGGCTCCGGCGATGGATCTGCGGCGCATCTCCATTCTCCAGAGCTCCGAAAAAAAAAGAGAGCGAAGAAAACAGAGCCGGGCGCTGCCGCTGAGCCGAGCCACGCTGCGTGAGGAAACGAGCCGAGCCCCGCGCGCCATCCGTCGGATCCTAGCGGAACGGCATCACGGGAGGGGGCGCACGCGAGCTGGCGTGCGCCCTGGGCGCACCCCATTTTCTTCCCTCATCTAGCATGGCAGAACTAGCACCACTTGCCTGAAGCTGTAATGCTGTGTTCCAAGGGAAACTATGTTTGTAATTCTGTTTTTCGAAGGAAACTAGTAATTCAGCGTGTGGTAAAATGGTTCGTATCTGTCTTGCAGCTTGATTCTTGTCCAGCTGTGACTAGTTTTAATTAATTACCAGGCTGGTGCTTGTGAGGCTGAAAATGATCTTGTTGGCTGTCAGTCTGATTGATGATGTTTGAGCTTATGATCGATGGTTGGGAAAAATTCTGCGTTTTGACCAGTTTTCGACTATTGGATTATGGTTTCCTTGTTCTCTCTATTTGCCTCTGCGGTTGAACACATACAATGTTCTTTCCTCATGATCATCAAGATCGGATAGAGCACATGAACCTAGAATGACCGAATGGCCAAGACCCTGGCGGCGCCGGCGTACGGTGTCTGCAGCATTCTCAGCTGCTTTCCTGTTGTGCATCGTCACACGTGAGCGCAGGAACGCGTGGATGATCGACCGGCAGCCTCAATTTGTACCAACCTCTAGCCTAGGTTCGAAGCAGGCAAAATCTATGCATTTTTTTTTACCACACATCACATTTTAACTACAAAATATGGAAATCTTTGTTGATCTAGGTTGCAGCGGGGGACTGCTACATTGTCGCCATGACAGTGGTTCTTAGAAATTTTACACGACACTTTGGTGTTTATTACGATTGGATTAGCTATGCTTTGTATCAAGGAATTTAACAAACATCATTACAGGTTGTTGGGATCTAAATTTGATGACTTGGTAGCTAGTGTTTTTTTTTTCTAGGGGCTGATAGAACTTGAGATGATGAAATTTCTGTCGTCCGTCACTGTAAAATAGCATCATTTATTTCTTAAATAAATCTAAAAGGATATGAACACACGTATACTCCTATGTTTAGGGAACAAGCCCAAATAGCGTTCAACTACCACTCTATGAGATCAACTCGCTAATTCGCACGTCTTTGGTTTTACCGTTAGGCGCGCTTGCTGAGTCATGCTGACTTCTACGCTTTCAGACCATCTCAACGTTCCCAGCACAGCAGCAGCACATCCACTGCAGACGCTGAACCGCCGCCGCCTCCTCGCCCGCACCACTCCCCAAGCGCCTCCCCGCCGGCGCCGGCGCCGGACCCCGCCCGCGGCCCCGCAGCCAGGGATCGCGCGACCCTGCTCTACGCGCCGCCACCGGCCAGGACCGCGCGTGGAGACGCCTCCTCCCCAACAGATCTAGCCGCCAGCAGCCAGAGCGAGCGTAGCCTACTCCTGCCTGCTCCCACGGCCCCCATTGCTGGATCTTCAATCGGGCCGCGCAGAATGGCCGAATCCCAGCTCAAATACCCCTATTTCTCCGGCATTTCCAAACCCTAGCCCGCCTAGGTCGGTATGCTCCTCCCCACTTGTTCTCTTTGCTGCTTCCTCGAATAGATTAGGATCTGTTTTGTTGGCCCGTTGGGCTACATTCTGATGGGTGTAGTGTCGCCTGCAGGTTAGAGGAGCAACTGAGAAGATTCCGAGGGGGCACATCGTTGGACTAGAAAGCGTGCCTGGTAATCCGGTCTGCCATTCCCATTTCTTAGTGTTGATTGCTGGCATGCTACGGCACATTATACATTTATACTGGACTGTCCATTGTGTACTGCTCTGTGCATTAGTTTATATGACTAGGGATCTCTGTGGTTGCGTTGTTTATTAATTACTATTAGCTGAGTTTCTTAATTCGGCGGCATTGACGGTTTAAAACGATGCACGTGGGATGCATAGAGGATATGACCTCCCAAGTGCACTGCCATCACATGAAGCAATGTTGTATAAAAAAACTGTAAGGTCTAAAATAAAGTTGTTTAACAAACCAATCACATTTGGAGTTGGGAGGAGCGGGTTAGCAGCCATTGGTGCTGGTACTACTGTGCTACACTACCAGCTGAGAAGAAATTAAAGAGGACTTAAGAAGAGAGAAAGAAGATTGGACTTAGATGTTAACATTTGGTACCACAAAAAATAATTATTTGAATATTATGCTGGTTGGGTTGCCATCTCATTCTAAAACCGGCCCATGTTAGTGCCACCCTGGATTAAAACCCTAGTGGAATGATGTAAAGGGTGTAACAGCATGTTTATTGCCCAGTATATGCTGGTGGATGTAAAGTAACCAGTATTTTCTGTTCCCCTCAAAACATTGTACCCTAGATTGTATATTTTCTTTATGTTTCAAACTCGTTTGTTTTTTGCTTGCAAATAATGCATTCATGACTGGATATTGCTCATGTAAGTAGTACTTTTGCTTACATTGCTTCTCTTTTGTTGGTTCCTTTATTCTGCAGACAATATCCGTGTGCAGCAGCTGCTTGATTGAATGCCCCTGATGAAGCAAGCTCTTCCAGGAATAAGGATGCGTAGCTCTAACTGCCAGAAGAGTGGCCCTGACAGAATCAGCGCCCTACCAGATGAACTTCTGCTTCATGTCATGTACTTCCTAACCCTGCAGGAGGCAGTGCAGACAAGCCTGCTTTCACGGAGGTGGAAGAATCTCTGGGCATCTTTGATGTGGCTCAATTTCGACGCGGCCAAGTTCAGCAGCATCAGAACTTACAGAAAGTTTGTCAACAATGCGCTCCAGTACCGAAGCTCGTTGCCGATGCTGGTGCCACTGGATGCATTTTGGATTTCTACTGTCTGCGACAATTCTGATGATTCCCTTGACTATTCTGACATCCAGCCATGGATTCACCATGCCCTTAATAGCAAGGCCTGGGCTCTAGGCATACTGAAGCATTCCGGCCCCAAGCCCCTTTCTATGGAGAGTTATCCCTTTCCTTTCACCTCGGTGTACTTGAAAATTTTAGGCCTTTCCCATTGTTTTATAGATGACTGGTTTGTCCAGAATCTCTCTTCCTGTTGCCCGGTGTTAGACGACCTAGACTTGATGAGTTGTGCCATCCATGTCACCATGTTTTCGTCAACCACATTGAAGAGTTTGGCCATTACCATCACACAAACTGATAAAGATTTCCCTATAGAGTTTCAGTATCTTGTGATAGATATGCCAAACCTAGTCTCCCTGAGCCTAGAGGAGATTCCGAGAAGAATTATTCACCTCATGGATGTGTCATCTGTGAAAACAGCCTCAATTTTCCTTTTCTCACTCTCTTTTGGACACTCTCAGGTTCAGTGCAGTATTCTCAGTGCTCTTTCAAATGCCACCAGCTTGACGTTGGTATCTCCATCTGTCTATGAAGATGTATGCCACCTACTTTAAATTTATGATTGCTCCAATTTATTGTCTTTGTGTATCCTCTGAAACTTTTCATGACTTGTTTCTAGGTGGTGCCAAAGGTATTGGGGCGTGATCTTCCAAGGTGTGCAACATTCAGTAAACTGAAACGACAGCATCTTGGCGAGTGGTTTCTAAGTGGTGGGTGCTATCCACTAATATACTTACTTCGGCGCTCTCCAAACATAGAAAAACTTATCCTGCAACTTGACACAGTAAGATATACCACCCCCTCCCTCCACCATGATGGTTTTGCTTATGAATTTGAGTTCAATAATATTTGGATAAAGTCCATTTTTGACCATCCAACTCTTGCCTCGGTTTGGTTTTGGCCATCGAACTCTGAAACTGGCTATCTTCGACCACTCAACTATCAAAACCGTTCACAGTTGGTCATCCGGCTGTTCAAATGTGAATGGTTTTGATAGTTGAGTGGTCGAAGATACCCGGTTTTGGAGTTCGATGACCAAAACCAAACCGAGGCAAGAGTTAGATGGCTAAAAATGGACTTTACCCATAATATTTCTGTAACCTATCAGAGTGGAGCTGATGACTGTGCGAGGCTTGCAAATGCTTATGCTGAAATATATCCTATGTGCAAGGAAGCAGCAGCAACGTTTGGCTGTTGAAAGCTTAGAAAAATCAGGATCTACTGCCACCTGCAGAGGGATAAAAAAAGAGCCGCGATCATCATACTCGCCTTGTCAACCCATATTAGCTCTCTCCCTAGCATTAAAGTCAAACCCCTTCCAGTTTAGGATGGTATGTCTCTTAAAACTCACCATGCAGGCATACAGAATCTTGAAATTATACCTTGGGCTCTTAAGATCGAACCAGGTATTATGTTTGTTGCTGCAGGTGATTGACAAACATCGCTATGTTGTTGCAGGGATCTGGATTTGGTGACTGGGTCGTGTGACCATGGATTAGAGCTTCTGACACCTGGAAGACTTGTTATTTCTCCTCCTGATGACAGTTCCTATGACTTAGCTAGTGCGACTGCCTGTGCGCAACTAATGTCTCCTTTAGCGACTTAGCGTATTTGTTTGCTGCTTTTATCTTTCTGATGACCTTTTTTGGCCCAAAACTGGACTTCACCGTTATTTCGGGAATCGTCTTGTAGTTGTCTGTCTGCCAATTCATGGCGCCATGACTTAGTGGCGCATTGGAGCTATGATGGCCGTGAAAATCATGAGCTTGTATCCGGTGCTTTGGTGGTTCATTCAGTCATGGTGTCCGTGTTCTCTCGTTTTGCCTGCCTATCTGCAATGGTTAATCCCATCAGCGGAGGAAGCCTGAAGGGATAGTAGCCACGCTTGCAGGCAACTGGGGTCGCTGTGAATTATCTCCGCTATATGCTGCTGCTTGGCTAGTTTTGGCCAAGTTCCTTTTCGAGTGAATTTTGGCCAAAACTTTTTGAGTAAAGGAAACACAGGCGACTTCCCCTTGGTCGAAAAATCCACCTCATTGGTCAGATTCAGCAGCGGTACTACAGGTACTAATAAATAGAAAATGAGCAAGCAAGATCAGCTTTGTCTGCTTTGACAAGAACAGCACTGAATTCCTGACCTGCCAATATCGATCTCCATCTGCACGTTCCAAAATGTCTTCTTTTTTTTGGTATTGAAAAAAGGTCTTGACTCTTGAACCGCACACAGCCAACCCCCTACATTTCATGCAGCTCTGAGCCGTTGTCTTTTCCTCCGGGTGCCAAGCCATATACTTGCAGTGCAGCGCTCGCCGCTGAATCTTTCCACGCAAAAGTGTTCCACTGTCAAATCAAATCATCACCAGCTGCTGCCACGTAGTCGAAACACCTTGATAACTAGGCCCCAGTTTGACCTACGCGTCATGTAGAGCTTCGTCCAAGACCAAGAAAAAAAAAGAACTGCGTGTCAAAAAAAAGGACCGTGAACTGTGCAAGGCACGCCGACGTAGCTGTAGCTCCCGGGCTTGTTTACCGAGCCTAGCTCTTACGGGTAGAGGGTGATTTGGTTTGTGGGCTAGGACCGTGTTTAGATTCATAAAATTTACACCAAAAAAATATTACATCGAATGTTTAGACATATGCATAGAGTATTAAATAAAATCTACTTATAAATTTTTTTGGGTTGTAAATCACGAGACAAATCTAATAAGCCTATTTAATTTATGATTTGTAACAGTGATGCTACAGTAACCATCTACTACTTATGGATTAATTAGTCTCGTTAAATTCATCTCGCATGTAAATAGAAAATGAGCAAACAGATCAGCTTTGTCTGCTTTGACAAGAACAACACTGATTTATATTCATTTTTTATAATTGTACCACATAAATAAAAGATATATGAAGTAAATACCAATCGAAGGCAAGCATTTTGATGACTTCAGCGTTGTATATCTATATGCATAGTAAACCATAATACATGACATGCATGGTAGACTGGATAGTTTTTTTTAATAAGGAAGTTGGACAGGTTCAATGAACAATGTTACAATAATGATCCTGTAGAGATCTGCTGCCTCAATAAGATAACCCAAAGCGGATGATGGCCTTGACAAGTACAGCACTGAGTCGACGACTTTTTCAACATACCGTGTTGACCAGTAAGAAAGTACTCCAGCTAACCACCATCTTGCTGCTGCCCAGTCCCCATCAATCACAGGCTACCAAAACCCATGCACGCTGCTCCCACGCGCTGCCGCTGCTCCTGCTCCTACCCTTCCCTGATGCCAGTGGCCTCGCCCATTCCTTCTTCTTCCTCTCCTCGGCGAGCCCTCCTCTCCACTTGCTTGGTTGTACTTGTACTGTGTACTAGAGCTAGTCATCCATACCCTGCAGATTTTTGTAGAGGCATCTAAGACTCCTCTGCAGTAGTGCGTGGTCACTGACGTATGGGGCCAGGGCCATACATCAGTGACCTTACTGCATCTGAAGCATCCTGTTCCCATCTTAGATGGTTACCACGCTCGAATATCCATCACTGCTTGAAGTCAACATCCCAACTTGGCAGCAATTGGCATGAAGGCTGTGTTTAATTTCATAAAATTTACACATAAAAATATCACATCGAATGTTTGGACACATGTGTGGAGTACTAAATAAAATTTATTTGTAAAACCTTTTGCACGGATGGATTGTAAATCGTGAGACGAATCTAATAAGTCTACTTAATTCATGATTTACAACAGTGATGCTACAGTAATTATCCGCAAATTATGAATTAATTAGGTTCATTAGATGCATCTCGTGATTTATAATCCATACGTGCAAAAAGTTTTGAAAATAGATTTTATTTAGTATTCCAAAATAGTAAGATTCTATTTTAAAATTTATGTAAACACGGCCGAAGTCAACAATCGACATGCATGGTCTATATGCATTGGACGGATTCAGGTGCTATATCCAATAAACAATGCTCGGAAAAGATCTCCTGTACAAAATAGCCAAAGCAGATGATGGCCTTGACAAGCACAGCACTGAACACGTTGACTTTTCAACGCAGCTCCTGTTGCCTCCCCCTTTCACAACTCGCAGTGAGTGCTCCAGTTGACCATCCTTCTGTTCCGTCTCTGCCATTGTCTAAACGTGATACAGCGCCCCTTGGTTTTCCATGGAATTCAGAGAAATTTTGAACTCAAAGCTTTTCAATTCAATCTCTTCGAGTTAGGCGAGAAGGAGAAAATCTTCCCTGTTTCGAGAGGTTGACCTTTTCCTCTCTGTTCTCCGCATCTCCGGTTGCCGAGTCATATCATACCATATCTTCAGAAAATTTTTGTGCTGCAAAGATGAAATTTGAAAACTTCATCAGATTCATTCTAGTGTAGCCACCATCTGCACAGTCAGAACAGAAGCCAAGTATAACACCCTACCCAAGCCCGAGTTTGACTCTGACTTTGACCCCCGTGACCTGCCCCTGATATAGCAGCTTCGTCAGAAGCCAAGCTCCAAGCAAGGCAAGGCTGCATCAGCTAGCAATGGCCACCTCCCGTGCTCTGACAGCCTCCTCCTCCCCCTCCTTGTTCCTCGTGCTCCTCTTCCTCGCCTCCGGCGGGCTCGCGCCGCCGCGGCTACGGGTCCGGGCGCAGCAGCCCTACGGCTCGGCGATCGCCGACTGCCCCAACCAGCACAACGCCTCCGGCCTGCTCGGCTACTTCTGCGGCGCCGGCAGCGCGCCGTCCTGCCCGGCCTTCCTCACCTTCAACGCCCGGCCCCCGTACAGCACCCTCGCCTCCGTCGCGGCGCTGCTCGGCGCCGACGCCGCTGGCCTCGCCGCGGCCAACGGGGCCGCGGCGGCGGCACCGCTCGCGGAGGGCACCCGGGTGCTCGTCCCGGCGACCTGCGCGTGCACGGCCACGCCGGAGGGCCGGTTCTACCAGCGGAACGCCACCTACGTCGTCAGGCCCGGCGACACGCTGCTCATCATCGCCAACAACACCTTCCAGGGCCTGTCGTCGTGCCAGGCGCTCCAGGCGCAGGGCCTGCGCGGCGCCGCGCCGGAGACGCTCAACGCGAGCCAGACGCTCCCCGTGCCGCTCCGGTGCGCGTGCCCGAGCGCCGCGCAGGCCGCCACCGGGGCGAGGTTCCTGGTCAGCTACCTCGTCGCCGAGCTCGACGACGTCAGCGCCGTGGCCGCGCGGTTCGGCGTCGATGTCGAGACCATCAAGGATGCCAACCGGCTCCAGCCGCCGTACACCATATTCCCGTACACCACCCTGCTCGTCCCCGTCAGCGCCCAGCCTAACGTGTCGCGAATCCAGACGCCGCCGACGCCCCCGCCGCCGCCGCCGGTGCTCGCGCCTCTTCCGGACAAGAAGAGCGGCGGCCATGCCGGGGTTTACATCGGCGTCGCTGTGGCGGTGGCTGCCGTCGCTGCGATTGCCTCTGCCGGAGCTGTGCTTGCCGTGAAGGCGAGGAGGAGGCGAGCCGGCGCCGCTCTGGCCGCCGGCGAGCTGGCCAAGAAGGACGGCAAAGGCAAAGGCAAAGGCAACGACACGAACACGACGTCGTCGGGCTTCACCGGCGGCGGCGACTTCTCCCTTTCCACGAGCGAGGCGTTCTCGAGCCTCTCCGTGACGGACATCAAGTCCTCGCTGAAGGTGTACACCTACGCGGAGCTCAGGGCGGCGACCGACGACTTCAGCCCGGACCGCCGCGTCGGCGGGTCGGTGTACCGCGCAGCGTTCAACGGCGACGCCGCGGCCGTCGAGGTGGTCGACCGGAACGTGTCGGCGGAGGTGGAGATCATGCGCAAGATCAACCACCTCAACCTAATCCGCCTCATCGGCCTCTGCCACCACCACGGCCGGTGGTACCTCGTCACCGAGTACGCCGAGCACGGCGCGCTCCGGGACCGCCTCCTCGCCGTCGGCGCGGCGCCGCTGACCTGGGCGCAGCGGGTGAAGGTCGCGCTCGACGTCGCCGAGGGGCTCCGGTACCTGCACGAGTACGCGCGCCCGCCGTGCGTGCACATGGACGTGAGCAGCGGCAGCGTGCTGCTCGCCGCCGACGGGCCGCGCGCCAAGCTCCGGAGCTTCGGCGCCGCGCGGGTCATCACGGGCGCCACCGCCGGCGCCGGCGCCGGCGCCGAGGAGGCGCCGTTCACGATGACGAGCCGCATCGTGGGGACGTGCGGGTACATCGCGCCGGAGTACCTGGAGCACGGCGTGGTGTCTCCCAGGGCCGACGTGTACTCGCTCGGCGTGGTGCTCCTGGAGCTCGTCACGGGGAAGGACGCCGAGGAGCTGGTGGGGGACGGCGTGGGCGACCCGTTCGCCGCGCTGCGGGAGCTGGCCGAGGAGCTCGACGGCGGCGGCGGCGGCGCCGTGCTGCAGAGGCTGGAGGAGCTCGTGGACCCGGCGCTGCCGGCGGGGAGTTGCCCGCAGGACGCCGTGGCCATGATGGTCAAGCTGATCGAGAGGTGCGTCCGGCGCGACGCGGCGGCCCGGCCGAGCTCCGGGGAGGTGGCGCGGCGCCTCCTGAAGCTGTCGGGGGTCTCGGCGATCAGCTGGCGGAACTCGCCGGAGTCGCCCCGGAGCTCCGGGAGCGGGAAAGGCCTAATGTACTAGATCAGCAGTAGCCTAGCCATACCTGCCTACCATAGGGCGAATTGTTGTTTCTTTTGCTTGAAAAAAAGAGAGGAATTGTGCGAATTGTGAAGTTACCAATTAATCAAAGTGAAATCCTGTAAAAAATTTCATTTTGGCAAGTAAGTTTTGTTCTCGAAGAGGGAAAAAAAAGATGGTTATAGTTGTAGTTATCTGGCACATCACTAAGTTTTAGTGTCATTTGCTATTTCACACCGAACTTTCAATAATTCGTCTGGTACCATTTCAAATATACAGCTCTCTATCATAAAACTGTAACTATTTCAATATTTTTCGCACGGCTGCGAAAAAAATTAATTTTTCTGTGATCTCACTAAAAGAAATAACAAACGGGACCTTATATATACATGATCATCAATGATATTCTGTATACGTAATAACTTTGTCCATTCTGAAGTTATTATGTCATCAGATTTAATTCACTAAAAGCTATGGCCTAGCTAATAACTAAAAAAAGTATGCTACCACAAATCGACGGGCAAAATAGTCTGTTAAAGAACTCTTCTCTAGGTACGTGTGATTCCTCTACATCCAAACAATGGATTCCTCTACCTCCATATCAATATCCAAACGGAGCCTAAGGACTTCATTTTAATGGTTGCATTGAGAATTTAGCGTGAAATAGCTAATACTAGCAAGGTCCTGTGTGCCACGAAGTTTTTTTTCTTATCAATGTGCAAAATGTATTTTTGCATAACGGAATAAGAACATCCTTGTTGCTGCATCAACGGATGCACGAATCCGTTCTTATTTCAACTTCCATCTAAAATGGGAAGCACAGGTTGACAAACTCCACCTTGTATTTGTAAATACCATGATGTGACAAAAGTTTAAATGATGGTGGAAGAAAACAACTGTAGAGTTGTGTAGGACAAATTCCTATAACATGAAGCGTTTTTATCTGATGCCATCACTCGTGATTAATAAACAAATATCACTCTTGGCTATACGAGATTGCAAGAAGATTGAGCTGAGGCAGAAGAGAAACTGACACCAACTAAAATTTATAGAGTCTCCTTCTCACATATCCATTGTCGTCTAGTCCGGTTAGGATACCTGGCTTTCACCCAGGCGGACCCGGGTTCAAATCCCGGCAATGGAAATTTTTCTTTCAAATTCCCATCTTTTTCTTTTTGTTCCTGATGTATCAATCTCAACCGTCCATCTCCGATCGGACGGCCTTCACGCTCCACAGTAGGGTTCAACGGACCCAGCCGGCTTCGCCCCCGTTCCCCCAAACCCCAGCTAGCATTCCCCGTTCCGGCGCCGCCGACGAACCCGTGCTCCGCCAGCGATGGCCGCCGCCGCCGAGGACGACGTCGCTCCACCCACCGCCTCCGGCTACCTCGACCCCTCCTACTGGTTCGCTCCCTCCCTCCCGGAACTCCCTCCTCCTCATCCTCCTCCCACGTCTCTGCTTTTCAGCCAGGCTGAGCAGAGAGCAACAAATCTGACCCCGGCGGCTGCCCGCCGCGCGCAGGGACGAGCGGTTCGGGAAGGAGGAGCACTACGAGTGGTTCAAGGACTTCTCCCACTTCCGCCACCTCCTCGCGCCGCTCCTCTCCCCGTCCCTCTCGGTGCGCCCTCCCCCTCCCCTCATCACCCCCCAATCCTGTCGCGCGGTGTCAGTCACCAGGAGCTCCGCTCCTTCGCTGCATGTGCAGGTCCTCGAGGTCGGCTGCGGCAGCTCGCGGCTCGGGGAGGAGCTCCTGCGGGAGGGCGTCGCCGGCGGCATCACCTGTGTCGACCTCTCCCCCGTCGCCGTCCAGCGGATGCGCGACCGCCTCGCGGCGCAGGGCACCAAAGGTGAATCTCCTGATATCAGCCTGCCATTCCTCGTGGATAAATAAAAAAAATGCTTTGACGCTTTCTGGCTGGTCACATTATCAATGGCCGCAATTAGGGTTGAGATTTTGGTCCTTGCTTCCTGCAGGCGTGGATGTTGTGGTGGCCGACATGCTTGACCTGCCGTTCGAGCCAGAGAGCTTTGACCTCGTGATCGAGAAGGGCACCATGGTACACAATGTTAACGATCTCGTTCCATCTTGTGTAGAATTAAAATCTGCAAAAGTGCGCGGAGGCTGATTATAGTGGATAAACTTGAGTTTAGGACCTGAAGGGTCTTAGCGTGTTAAGCATCTACTGTGTGGCCTAGTCTCACCAAGAAGCACCTTTGCTTGAAATTAGAAAAATTTATAGATCGGCCGAAAAGGCAATCTCATGACCTCAATCTGAAGCATACCTTGATTGTTTAGCCTATGCTATAGTGTGCCAACCAGAGCACTGCATTTTGGAAATATCTTTTAGTACAGTGGTACTGCATTTCCGAGGACAACCAGATAGCTACTTTTAGCGCCATGATACTGGTGCTATGATGACTGTTCATGCTTTAACACCATGATACCTTGATTTTTCATTCTCATGGCTAGTGCTAGATTGCTAGTAATTATCTGATGTTATCTGTTAGACTTAATAAAAGAAGAGTAAAGTCCATTTTTGGCCATCCAACAATCCACTGTGTCCGGTTTTGACAATGCAACTTCAAAATCAGACATCCGCAGCCATTCAACTCTCAAAACCGGTCATATTTGGCCATCGGGGTGGTTTTGATGGTGGTTTTGGTGACGTGGACGCCACATGGCGGTGGGGCCCACCTGTCAGCCCTCCCCTCTCATCTCTCTTCTCTCCTCTCTCTCTTCTCTCCTCTCCCTCTCCTCTCACCCTGCGCCGGCCGCCCTCCCCCCTCTGTCTCTCTCCTCCCTTCTCCTCTCTCTCCCCAAGCCGGCGGCGGGCTTCCTCTGGCCTCCCTCCCTGGCGGCCCTTCCCGCACCGGACTTCTTCCTCCTGGGCGGCTTTCCTCCTCCTGCACCGGTCTTCCTCCTCCCGGGCTGTCACCGGCAAAGGGGAAGGCGAGGCCTGGTTCGGCCGCGGCGGCCGCCGCCGATGCTCAGTGCCTCCGCCGGAGTGGGAGCGCGGAGGCGGCGCGGAGGAGCAGGGTGAGCTTGCGCTGCGGCTCGGGGAGGCGGCTCAAGCGTGGTGCCCCAACGGTGGCGCGGGTGCGCCCCTGCTCCCTCCCTCTCCGCGCCTCCGCCGGCTTCTCCGGCCCCTCCATCCCTCGCCACGCCTCCTTGCTCGCTGCGCGCGGCGGGTGCGGAGCTCCGCACGTGTGGGCGGCGGCGCGCGCGGGACGACGGCGGCGGGGCGCGCGCGGAGCAGAGGCCATGGCGCAGCGGAGCAGAGGCCATGCCGCGGAGCTCGAGCGCGGTTGAGATGGCGGCCATGGCCGGCTCGGGCCGGCACGGCTCTCCTCTCTCCCCTCTCCCTAGCCAGTGCGCGCGGCGGAGCTCGTGGAGGAGGTGGCCGCGACGGTCTGAGGCCGTCATGCTGGCGAGCCGAGTGTGAACGCCTTGGATGCCACGTTGGCGGGGCCTGGCGCGGGCGCCGCCGCTCCGCTCGCTCCCCACGCCGCGTGCCGTGCCGTGCCGTGCCATGCCGCGTGGATCCCGTGAGCGCCGCCGCGTCACCGGCGTCTCCCTGTTGCGTCCGTGGTGAGGAAGGCGAGGAGGCCCAGCGCGATGCCGGCGACGTCGCCGAGGAGGACGGCAGGGAACGGGTTCCCCGTGGCGCGGTGGTTCCAGAGGATGGACAGGAAGATTGGGGGCGAGCGTGGCCGCGGTCACCGCGGTCGGCTTGCTCCACCGCTCCTTGCTCGCCGGGGGAGAAAAAGGGGCGAGGACGACGGCTACGGCGGCGAGAGCCTGGAGGAGGAAGCCCGCGTCATGGAAGAAGCTGGCGCGGTCGACGGCGACTCCGTGGCCGGCGACGCGGAGGGTGACAACGCCGAGCACGGCGGCGGACACAAACATCGCCTCGCCGAGCACGCCGTTGAGCCCGACGGCGGCGGCCCCTCCGCCGCCCCCGGCAGCGAAGGACGCGAGCGCGGAGAGCGCGTCGGGCGCGCTGTTCCCGAGCAAGAGCAGCGTGGCCCGGCGATGATCGACGGCAGGCTGAGCAGGCGCGCGCCCATCGCGGCGTAGCCCAGCGCGGGGCGGCGCCCGCCACTGAGGATGCGGGGGCCGCGCGCGAGCAGGGGGCTCGAAGAGAGAGAGACAGAGAGATGAGAGAGAAGAGAAGAAAATAGGCTGACAAGTGGGCCCCGCTGCCACGTGGCGTCCACGTCAGCGAAACTGCCCTGTAAAACCGTCGGATGGCCAAATGTGAACGGTTTTGATAGTTAGATGGTCGAAGATACCCGGTTTTGGAGTTCAATGGCTAAAACTAAACCGAGGCAAGAGTTGGATGGCCAAAAATAGACTTTAACTCATAAAAGAACATCCTTTTGTGCAGGACGTATTGTTTGTGGACAGTGGTGATCCATGGAACCCCAAACCTACAACAGTAAATAATGTGATGAAAATGCTTGAATGTATGCACAGGGTTTTGAAGCCAGAAGGCATATTTGTATCAATTACCTTTGGACAGGTCAGGGAGATTCTCATTGTCCAAATGCACCTCCCATGAATTTCATTCACAACAATCATTCATGTCGGATTTATTTAGTTCCATTTACAACAATCATTCATGTCTTATTTCTGATATCGTCTGAGGGTGTTTCATTTCTTTGTTTGACAGTATAAAAATCTGTGCATTTCATATGATTTCCTTTTGAAAAGAACTACTTTTCTCATAAAAGTATGAACTATCACACCATACAGTTAAAGATTGTCTCTCAGAGTATGTAATTTTGCAAAGACGAACATGCTTGAAGGCTGAAGCTGTGTCTTATTATTTTCTTTTATCTAGTAATCTTTCTGTTCTCAGTGAAGATTTTTCATATGGCAGCCACACTTTCGACGTCGATTTTTTGAAGCTCCCGAGTTTACATGGTCTGTTGAGTACAGTACCTTTGGTGACGGCTTCCATTATTTCTTCTACACACTTAAGAAGGTTAATTTGGACTTTTCCTTTGATTTCACTGGAGCTCATCAGTTACCTTGTAGACATTATGGTTCAATTATACTAGAAGTTTTATCATACTGAAATCACTTCACCCCATAACAAAAAGCCATCTTCTTAACTATTTGCCTTTTGATCTCTAGGGCAAGAGGTTACTGGAGTCCAATAATTACCAAAATATAATACCTGCTGCTCCAATAATAAATATGGTCCGTGAAGAGCTCGAGAGCGAAGATTTTATATTCCGCACAAATGTTGATGAGTTGTGAGTGGCATGTTAAAAAGCGGCTGCCTTGATCTTTGAAGGTTTGATGAAGGTATGAAGCTAACACATCAAAAGAGGGACCAGTACCGCGTTGGTAATCCCACAATGTTGTCTGTACAATCTTTTGGAGCAGTGGAGCCTTATTGCGCAATGGCGTGCTAGGGATCTATGTACAATATGATTGTACATTGCGTGCTTGTGTCAACACTAGTTAAGATATACTGCGAGACCTTTTTCCCCATTAATCCAATTATGCCATGGCAGTTTCATAGGTACAAAATCATATATTTAGTGGTACTATTTACTGGGAGTGAGCCTGCTCTATTTTGTTTTTGTTTTTGTTTTTAGCTAAGGTGGGATCTTGGAAATTGCATGGCTTGGTTTCAGTCGGTGGGTCAATACCACTTGAGTCAATACAGTTTTGTTTGTTTGGAAAAGGGCGCACGTTAATTTGACAGCATATTTGGTTCATCAAACTTCAGGATGCAGAAGAAGCTGAAAGAAATATGCGCAAACAGTCCCTGGAGTCCAGCATTTATCGAAATTCACTACCTGCTGCTCCAAGAATAAATATGGTCCACGAAGAGTTCGAGAGCGAGGTAAATTTCTTTTCTGTATCCGTCAGTTGAGATATTGAGACTAGATTTGAGAATATGCCCATTTATTTGTACTGTGGAGCCAAAACAAACTCCCATTCTGTCGAGAGGTGTTGTGGGGAACAGTGGCGGTGTCTGGTGGACGGTTGACTTGCTGGCAGTGGTTGGCAAGCGTGTTTTCCTTCTATTCCTGGGTTAGTTGAAACGGTCATCGCTCTATATGAAGCAAAGAAGTCATCTTTGCTGACATTCCTGAGAGCTACCTACCATTTGCATTATTGCATATATGCTTATGTTTTCCCCTTGACTGTTTCCTTCATATCGTCTTATGTCTGTCCATCAATGGCAAGGTGGGCTTGCTAGCATCAACTACTAGAGAGGAGGGCTGATGATTCATGCTTGGCGTCCACAGATGATCAGTCTACAGGTTCGTGCTTGTCCATACATGTCCTCATTTTGTTTATTAGCTTGCGATTAAAGCTTTGTGTTCTGTCGGTCCAAAATACTTCTCGCCTTGTTTCTCCAGTTTCTTTTGGTGCTGGTGCTGCGATGCAGCCAATCCACAAGAGCTTCCTTATCCACATGGTATATGTCAAATATTTAGATTCTTTACCATGCATGAATAGATAGAGGAGAGGGAGGTTGACCAACCATTGTTCCTTCCTTTATGCTTGGGTTTTATTACAGTAATTTGCAATTTGCCCCAATCAAACCCAATCATTTGTTCTTAAATATAACAAAAAATTAATTTCCAATTCATTCATTTAAGAGGGAGGGGAAAACTGTTTGTTCAGATTTCCCATGTCTGGGCTTGCTGTATACATGCATGTAACTACCAGAAGTACTAATATGTGCAAAGAAACAAAGGCATTATTAGTGAGGTCAAGGTACTCGTTTTTTCTGTCTCGTTGTACACTTAGCCAGCCTCTTAGTCAAAGCAACTGTTATATTTACTGCTTTATTAGTTTCACAGGAGTCATCCAGAAACTAAATAAGTGATGGAACCGATGCAAGGGGATGACAGATCAAGGTGGATAGCACATAGCAATCATAACATAAAATGCTTCACAAAACTTGAGATAGAAAGAATAACCAACAACTATAGGACTATTCTTGGGAGGGGCGCCTTTGGAGAAGTTTACAGAGGTGTCCTGGACAAAAATAATGTGGTTGCAGTGAAGAGGTTAGTCTGCAATGTAGGGAAAACTTTGATCAAGAATTTCATGTCCATCGTGAAGTTAATCACAAAAATGTAGTCAGGCTCATTGGTTATTGTGCAGAGGAAAATGCCCTAATGATGGTCACCGAGTATATCCCTTATGGAAATCTGAATGGCATTCTTCACAGCAACAACAGCTTTCCCATCTCTTTGGAAACACGCCTTAGAATTGCCACAGAGTGTGCAGAGGCATTGGCATACATGCATTCTTACATGTATACTCAGGTCATTCATGGGGACATCAAGCCTGCTAATATACTTCTAGATGGAAGGCTCAAAGCAAAAATATCAGACTTTGGAATATCAAGACTAGTCAACGACCCAGATAAAACCTTGTTCACTCAGCATTTTATCGGTAGCATAGGTTACATGGATCCTATGTTTGCTCGGGATGGACGTCTCACCGTAAAAAGTGATGTCTACAGTTTTGGAGTTGTCCTGGTGGAACTGATCACTAGGAAAAGAGCAGCAACATCAGGTGGAGAAGTCAACATTGTTGATGTATTTACTGAAGCTCTTGCAAATGGGGTCAGAGGGGTGAGAGAGATTTTTGATGCTGAAATTGCAAGGCAGAACAACATGAAGATTCTTGAAGGGGTTGCAAAGCTAGCTGGTGAATGCCTGATGATGGAACAGGGCAGACGTCCTGATATGATTGATGTGGTAGAACGACTCCGGACACTTGGTAAAGCTTCACATCAAGTACAACAACGGGTAGATTTGTTCCCTTGGGCAAGGAAGAGCAAGCCTACCCCTCCAGCTCTGGTGACGAGTTCTCGCCCTCAGGCCTCTGCCATCGGTTTTCACTTGAAGAGATGAAGGTTGCAACAAGAAACTTCGATGAGTCGCTTCTTGTTAATCCAGATGACATTATTTTTCCAGTTTACTGTGGTGGGATTGATGGGCGAGCAACTAGAGTTGCTATCATGCGCCCTAGCTACAGGCATGACCATAGATGCCGGGAATGTGGAACGTGGCCACGTTCCTCGTTCCATGTTCCTCGTTCCGGAACGGGAACGGGAACGTTCCGGGAACAATTTAGTGTAAAAATTCTTCATAAACGCTGTTCCTCGTTCCGGGAACGTTCCGGTTCCGGGGACGGTTCCGGGAACATGGCTACTAAGGGCATGACAGTGGTGGCCATGATTTCCGTTCGGTGATAGAGATGAGGTCAAAGCTCAACCAGTCATATTGCGCCGCTGATTGGTTATTGCGAGGAGGACAACGAAATGATCCTGGTGTACGATTTCATGGCTCGTGGAAGTCTGCACCATCACTTGTACGAGGACCAACAGGAGCCGCGTCTTACTTGGAAGCAGCGTTTGGAGATTTGCATTGGTGCAGCTCGTGGTCTACACTACCTTCACAGAGGTACAAAGCATGCCATCATCCTCGGGAGCCTGAACTCGACAAATATTCTCCTCGATGAGAATTTGGTTGCCAAGATTATTGATCGAGGTTTGTCTGGTAATGCTACAGACCACTGGGTGTTAAGTCTCAGCTTTGCACTAGCACCCACTCGTCAACTAACTGAGGAATCAGATGTCCATGCTTTTGGTGCTCTATTGTTTGAAGTCCTGTCTGGAAAACCAGGTCGGGTTCTTCCAAGGGAATACATGTTAAAGTGGGCGTTGCATTACAAGCGGGAGGGCAAGCTTGATCAGTTTTTTGACCCTGCTCTTAAGGAAGAAATTAATCTACAATCTCTCAACAAGTTTGTTGAAACAGCTACGAGATGTGTTGCTGATCAGGGCATTGACCGTCCGTCGATGGAGGATGTGATCTCGGGCCTCGAGTGCGCCCTTCAGTTGCAGGTGAATGCAGAGGCTAGTGGAAGTGGAAGTTAGGATAACCTTGGTGGCAGGACGTCAAAGTGTGGCAAGAGCAGGCACATTTTCAGCAGAACGGATTCTGATGAGCTTATATCTATCTCATTTGCTGTGACTGTATATGCATCATGAGTTCTCTTGTTTTTGTTTCAAAAGGTATATGCATCATTAGTTGTTTACACGTAGGGGTGGGTATTCGGTTAGACTGAACCGAACCGACCAGTTCTTAGTCTTTTTTTGAAATTCCGTCAAACTAGTGGCAGTGCAAAACAAGAGAAACCGAGTTATTCAGCTTTGATCATTTGGTTTGGTTTTCAGTCATGATTGAAAATGATCCAACAATTTTAGGAGAGGGAGAAACCATAGAAAATCACAAGGAAAAATGACCCAACCTAGAAAAACAGCTCATGACTCTGCGTACTTGAGAGATCATGGCAGAGCAAACCGACAGCAGGGGCGGAGCCAAGAAGAAGTCAAGCCCCAAGCTGAAAAGCTGAAAAGCTTTCCTGAAAACTTATCTATACCTACCTTCTTGCTAGTTTTAATATTTTACCTAGTTTTAGTCTAATGTACCACCGTGTAAAGGTTTAGCAGAACCCGGACTAGAACATAGTAGGCAGCATGGAGCCTGGGTCTGCCACTGACACCAGGTGAGGTGGCCGGGTGATGTTTTGCTAGTTTACATAGGTGGGTTAGGTGTTATTTGGATCTAGGCTGAAAGTGTTGTTTGCTCTTATGAGCATTTTGGTTAACCAAGGGTTAAGATCGAATGATCCGGACTAAAACTTGGTATCTTCGTGTGGGTTAGTGACATCTGTTGGAGTTCTGAATGCTCTAACTATAACTATAGTTCAGAGGCTAAGTCCGAAGGGCTCCCGTCACTGTCTAGAGGTCGTGCTTCAAGCAAGCAAAGCGTGTGCTTGGTGCTCGCTGCAACCGCGTGAGCCCGCCAGGAGCTCCGCGAGGCCAAATACTCAGTGGAACCAATCTGACGGCAATGGCACAGAAGCAAACACAAATAATTTAAACAGTGGCAGTTAGGGGGAGTGAAGAATATTTCAATGGTTAAGAGAATTCATATAAATTTCAATCATATTGAGGGAATTTACTATTTTTTCCTACTCATGGAAAAGGTATTCTTATGCACTATCTTGGACGTTAGACTAATATTGGATTGGAACCCACAAAATGAGAATCCCAGTACAAATTAATGGCAGAACTTTCTTTCCGATAGTTAGCTTGATATACACCTTTCCTTTATTTGTTTTTTTTTCCAAATAGTGCTCTTGATTGATGATAATTCGGAGTTACTGACTATAACATAGCACCACATTTTCGTTTGAGTGTTTAAGTGCCAAGATGTAAAATTTGACAAAATTTGACTCCATGTCGTTTGAATAAGTGGCATGATTTAAAATGGCGTGTATTAAATCTCAGACACTGTGTTTTGCAAACCCACCAATAACAAAAAAAAAACGAAGCAGCACAGCCGAACCCACACCACCACCAAGAACAGAGCACCCAGCACAGACACGGAGCCGACCCGACCCGCGCGTCCTCCCCGTCGCCGGCGGTATGGCTTCCTCGGCGGCGTACCCCGACGCGGACGAGAATCTTGAGGCCATCATCACCCGCATCGAGCAGAAGTCCCGCAAGATCGAGACCCTCCTCAAGCAGTAACTCCCCCTTCCCCCCTCTTCTCCTCCCGACCTCCTCCCCCGCTTCTTGATTGGCCCAATCCTTTCTGCGGCGGCGCGCGCAGGTCGAAGCCCGTGGAAGCCCTGAAGACGGCGCTCGAGGGGTCGCCCCTCAAGACCCGCGACGAGCGATGCAAGGTCCGAATTTCATTTAAATGCTTGGTCTTGCTTCTGCCGTGGATGCGATCTGGGTTTCTTGACGGGCAGTGTTGGTTGGGCGCAGTCGGCGAACTGGATCGTGGTGCACCGGGCGATGATGGCGATCAGGGACGTCGACGGCATGTTCAACTCCCTAGATCCCGAGTACTACGACATCCTGATGAAGTGAGATACACATCTCCATTCCTCTTTTCCTCCCCTACATCTTTCGTAATTTGCTTCCAAGATTCAACTTTCTTGGTCAGAGCAGGGCAGTGTTTTTGTTGTTTACTTTGGACTGTGTAAATTGCCTGTTCCTAGTTTGGATTGAGGATGTGTATCACTGCATTGTAGCATTTAGTTGTGTTGCTCCTCCCTGAATGTGTCATACATAGTATTGCTGAATTGAAAACACCACGCCTTAGCTTAGCTAGCTTCCTAGTGTGGAATTTCGCTTGTGATTGTGATCCTGCCATGCTCGTTTCGATCTGTCAATGTGTCCTGGTTGGGACTTAACTTTCAACTCTTTTCCCTTTTGGGGATGAGAATGATTGTATTGGAGCATATAAATTTTTTTGGGGGGCTGTTGCTCTCTCTAGATAATGATATCTTTGGATCAGCCATATGAAACTAGGTGTAGATTCCTCTTGAAAAATTCTCCATAATTTTATTTTTACAGATATATTACAGTAGAAATTTGTGACCAAAGCTATACTTTGAAGTCAGTGTGCAAATGACATTTATGTGTATGAATGTGTACAATTTTTAACACATCTGTGCTACAGTTGACATAGAATTTTATAGTGTGGCAGTTTGTCTTCAAGTGTTAAACAATCACTGTACTAAGTGTACTTAGTCTTACTGAAGCATTGAATTTGGATATATCACTTCTGTTGTAATAGTGCTTTCTGCACCTTCATGTTTGATCTAATGAGTAATGAGATATGGTGACTGATTTACCTAGGCTTATCCACATTACCGCTCCTATTTCCTATTATTCATTTGATAAGTTGCAATTGCAACAATTGTTTTGACAAAAATTATGGCCAATTGAGTTTTATATACACCATTTCACTGCAATTCTTCACATTATTCATTTGTGTGTCTCCAAACATCTGCCAACATATGTTTCTTGGCTCCTTTGGTAGCACAGCTTGTGCTTATTGCATAAACTGCTTATTTAAAAAGCTGGTGCAAAGCAGCTTCTGCTTATTGCTTCTTTCTAGTTCATCTCATAATCTGCATAGTGCATACTAATAAGCTACTGCAAAATCCTGGCGTTTGGTACAACCTCTGCTTTCTTCTGCAGAGAAGCTGAGAAATAAGCTTTGGCAAACAGAGCCTATAGCAGTTGCTCTATGAGCAGTGAAAGATTTTGGAGTGAGGCATCAATATTTCCTTGCATGCGCTTCTGTCTATGATTTTTGTAGAAAGCGGTGTATGAAAGCTGATGATGTAAAGATGAATTTTCTTGCAGGTACCTTTATAGAGGATTATCGACAGGGGACAGGCCAACATGTGACCAGTGCCTCAAAATTCATGAAAAACTGACTGAGAAAACAGGATTAGGATGTATATTGCGGTCGCTTGCCGATACTGTAAACACTGTATGAGCTTGTGAGCTTCATCTATGAGGTTGGACAGAACAAAGTTTCCTTCATGCTCTGTGCTGCGATAAATCACAGCAGACAACTTAGCTGTATGAAAATTGTTGGCTAGATATTTAGATCTCATCTGGCAGTTTCAGTTAGAGCATCGTTGTACCTTACTAGAATGGCTGGATCTGAATTTATGTAGTATTATGTTGTTTTGAACTCCTTGTACTTGACTGTTTTTTTTTTTGAGAAGCCTTGTACTAGACTGTTGGGTTTTTTTCTTACTATAGTAAAAATTCAAGAAACATGTCGTTTTGGCCCGAATTGTTAAGCTTCAACCTTATGGTTTTGTTCTTGATACTAACGTAAATGTGTATTATCTGACTATTGAACCTTTGTTTTGTGCCTAAATGTGCTGCCTCAGTTTGCAGCCTCTTAATACATTTTGTGATCAGAATGGTTATTCTTCTTTCTTTCCCAAATGTATGGCCATACATACAAAAAGAAAGGGAGAAGGTATGTGATAAATGCTGAAAGTGATTTTTTTTTTGCGAATGAAAGTGAAATTAATATATGGTGATAGAATAACATATAACAATCATATTCTGAACAGTGCCTGTACTAACATTCTCATTTTGGTAAAATAACACTAAGCTAAAGCATTGGTTGAACCTGAAACCCGGAATCCATTAAAGTATCTGGTAGTAAAAACCCTTAAAAATTTCTTCTTAAAATATGTAACAATAATACAATAAAATCGCATACAGATGTAGATTATACTCCATGATTTCAATGACTTGTATGAACAGCCAAAATGTGTGAACACTGGAATATTGCAACAACATTCTGCATTCAGTGACCATGGAATGGTGGAATGGTTGATTGTGCGAACAAAGTTCTAGTCAGATTCATCTAAAAACAGTAAAGTTCACCCCACAAAATGCAAGTTTACATCAGAGGGCATAGAACACGAACTTCAATAATCTCCCAAAAATCATGGGCCATCAGAACACATGAACTATAGTCTATACATAAATTACAAAGGAAAAGCCTTACAAGTAGATCGAAAGCTGCAAATGATAGAAGCAATGAATACCCAAACTTGGTACTGAAGTCTAAATAAACCATTTTATTATTATATCCTTCGTAGTAATAATATCCCCAAATTAACAGGATCATCTCCAGGATTTTTCCCTCGAGGAAACAAACGGCTTATTACCGGAAACATAGGATAATCCGATCTTATCATTCGATCAACCAACATTACAAGTGCATGACTAATTATAATAGCCTCTTGAACATGATGGGATCTGCACAGCAGCCGGCAGAGATGCCCATGAGCCCATCCATGGCCTGCCCGGGCATGTCATCGAGCAGCCAGTCCTCAAGCAGCGAGAAGGTAGCAGTGCTCGCTCCCATCACCGGCGCCACCACCATCTCCAATGCCGACGACTTGCTAGCATCGCCAGTCACAATCTGATCCTTGCAAAGGATGGAAGTTGCAGCGTCTTGTTCTTCCTGGAACTCTTGCATCATGTTGATCTTGCAGTTAGCTGCTGCTGCTGGTGATGGCCTCGTCCATGCCTGGAAGAGGTTTGATACGGCACCACCAGTCGCATTGTTGCTCGGTGCACTGGTGCAGGTGGTGTTGGGGTAGCTGTTCATGGGCTGCACGCCTGCTTGAAGGCTGTGGTGGCTGCTGCTAGTAGGGCTGTAGTAGTTTGGGCTGGTGACTGCATTGGAGGGAGTGGTTTGGAAGGTGTCAGCTGGCTGCTGCAGCCTCTTCACCTTCTTCTTGAGGTGTGTGTTCCAGTAGTTCTTGATGTCGTTGTCGGTTCTTTGAGGAAGGTAGGAGGCTATGGCTGCCCACCTGCATGTGTGCACAAGATATGTTAATTAGACCCCAAATTACATAATAAAGTCTATGGCAGATTATGCTGTCATACAGTTAGTCAATCATGGTTTTGTTTAGAACTACTTCAAGCTTGGACTCTCCAATGCAAAATGGAATTTGATCAAATTTTCAAGCTGATGATGGATATGAAGATGACAATAAGTTTAAGAAAGTTATAAATCTGTTTAGATTATAAATGCAACTTCTATTTGGTGCATGCTTACGCAGTTGTAGATCAACAATTGCAGGAGGTTCTAAAAAAATAAGCAATTTCAGGAATGGTGATTATTACTTGTTGCCAAGCAGCGCCTGAAGGTGGATGATGATCCCTTCCTCATGAGGAGTGAAGTTCCCTCGTTTGATCCCAGGCCTAAGGTAGTTCGTCCACCTCAGCCTGCAGCTCTTGCTGCACCTCATCAACCCTAATAAATCATACACACACGCAACATCAAACACCATGAAGCATACTTTCTCTCAAAAACCTAAACACAAACTAGAATCCACACCTACGAAGACCAAATCCAAGCACAACCAAACATCTATATATAGCGACAATCTGAACCGATTGACCATGCCAAGACTACTGCATCTGATGATGAGCTGCATGCTGCCTGAGATCAATGTCAAGGATCAACTAACCTGTGTTCTCGGGCACGGAGCGCCAGTTCCCGGGGCCGTGCTGCTGGATGTAGGAGACGAGGACGATGTCCTCCTCCGGCGTCCACGGCCCCTTCTTGACGCCGACGCCGTTGTCGCAGCACGGTGGCCTCCCCATACCTGCTGCTGCCTCGCTCTCTCCTACCTCGGATACACTAGCTATAGCTATAGCTAGTACACACCTAGAGCTAGCTAGTAGATAGATAGCTACCGGCCGGCAATTAGTGGAAGCAGCAAGAAAGCTGTGGCTGCTGCCTACACAGCCATGGCCCTGCTGCACAACGGCCAATCTCTGAAACCTTCTGGCCTTGTCCTCCTTTTATTCTGGCACACCAGCAGCAGGCCAAGTCATCACCAGCACCTGCACGCTGCTTGCTGCTTTATCCCCTACCTGTCCCCTTGCCGCACAGGTGCTGCCCTAGCTCGATCGCCGCATGTGAGTGCTTATATACTGCATGACCTCATAAGCGCCCCCCCCCCTGCGCTGCGTGTTTTCTGCTTTCGATCTCGCACTGTTGCTTTCCGATGCAAAAGTCAGCCAGGTGATCACATGAACGGCCGGGCGCCCTGGCGATCTTTGCTTTGCTTTTGAGCGTGTGCAGGAACGGTTGATGACGAGGATCCTCCTTTTTTTTCGCAGTGGCGCTCATGAGGGCAGTAATTGCGCTGCGGCGTTTGTTCAGATCACTTGCGTCGTCGTCGTCGTCTCTCCAGATTTCTTGGGCATTGATGAGCACCGTGTGTGTGTGTGGGTGTGCACACCTGGCGTGTGCAGGGCCCAGGCTGGCTGGTCTCTGATCGATCTCTTGCGGTTCAGAGTTCAGACTTCAATTCACAGCAGGAGCTCTGAAGAATTTGCAGGAAAATCAGATCACTTCGTGCTCATTACCGAAATCGAGTTTTGATCCTTACCATATCGATGTCTTCACTTTTGCTTTGCGAAGAGATAGACGAAGTCAGCTGGACATGGCACGAGCGCTACAGCATGATGCATGCACACGTGAGTGGATTGATTCAGTGTGCAACCTAAAGTTCGTGTCTACACGCCCTACATATATATTGCTCTTTAGATGGAACACTTGTCATGTACTCTCTCCATTCACTTTATTTGATAGCTATATTTCACCTTGACACAATGATCAAGAGAAATAACCTTACTTATCATATAATAAATGCAACACAGACTTTTTTGTTGGTCCTTCAATGTTTTACCTGAGAACTCCTCGTGCCAATAGCAAATATATCTATCATTTATGAACATTTGTGTTTTTGAAAAATATCTATCAAAGGTGAATGGAGGGAGTATTGTTCTTCATTGATCTAAGCAGTGCACTTTAGATGGTGTTCTTCGTCAGAGTCGCAGAATCAGTACCTGTCTGTGATTCATGACTAGAGACACGGGTCAAATACACGTGTCTCTGATGTGTTGGTCCCTCACGGTGGTAATAACTAGGGAAGTTATTAGAGACGCGTTGAAGTTATTATTAGAGATGTGTCTTTAATAGAAGCATCTATGATGACGACCCACATCAGAGACTCGTCTAAACAAAACGTGTCTGTAATGACTATTAGAGACCCTGATTTGTTTGTTCATTGCCTCTAATCTCCCTCGCCGTGCGGACGCAACTTTCAAGTGGCATGCTCACTACCGGACACAGGCCCTGTTCGCTTTTCTTTTCCCGGCTTATTTCGGCTTATTTTGACTTATTTCTTCTCACATGGTACTATTAAATCAGCCGGCTTTTAAATCAGCCGAACAGCCCCACAGGCTGTTTGCGGTGTGCCAAGACACACGGCAAAGGCCCAGATACACACGGCAAAATATTTGCCGTGTGTAACACACGGCAAATAGCACACGACATAGATCGGCCGGCAAATATGACCTTTGCCGTGTGTCCTTTATCGGGCACTCGGCAAATTCTTTGCCGTGTGTCTTTCCCAGTTCACGGCAAAAAAAAAGCAGCCATCTCAGTATCCCATACCATGTGGCATATTTACCGTGTGCTGTAAACTGACACTCGGCAAAGATTTCCAAAAAATATAAAAAAATCAACGACGCTCGGCCGGCACCCCACTTCACCGCCGCTGCTGCTGCCGCCGCCGCCGCCGCCGCCCCTTGACCGCCACCACCACCGCGCCACCGCCGCCAAGCTTGTCGCCACGGCTGCTGCGCGGGCCGGCCGCGCACCCCCTCGCTGTGGCCGCTGTGCGGGCCGGCCGCGCGCCCCCTTGCCGTGGCTGCTGGGTGGGCCGGCCACGCGCCCCCTCGCCATGGCCGCTGCGCGGGCCACTCGCCGTGGCCGCTGCGCGGACACGCCGTGGCCGCTTTGCGGGCAGGCCGCGCGCCCCCTCGCCGAGAATGCTGCGCCCCCTCGCACGGGGCAGCTGTGCTGGCCGGCCACGAGCCCCCTCGCCGGGAACGCCACGCGCCTTGCCGCACCTCTGCGCAGGTCGTGCAGGCCGTGGCCACCGTGCAGCCATGCCGCTCGGATCGAGCACCGTCAAGAGAGACGTGAGGGAGAGGAGCTCGATCCGGCAGCACTCGATCCGGCGGGGTGGGAGAGGAGCTCGATCCGGCGGGGAGGGGGCCGGGGATGGGCACCGCGGCCGCGTTAGGTGGAGGGGATGGGGCGGGCACCGGCGGCTGGAAAAGGAGGGGAGGGGGCCGGGACCGGCGGCCGCGCCCGCGGTATGGAGAAGGAGGGGAGGGCAGGGACTGGCGGCGCGATTGGAGAAGGAGGAGGGCGGGCATCGGCGGCGGGAGAAGGAGGGGAGGGCGCGGCTGGAGAAGAGCCGGGACTGGCGGCGCGACTGGAGAAGGAGGCCGCGATGTGTTTTTTAGGAGGATGGAGGGAGAGAGAGGACGGGAAGGGTGAGTCTTATCCGATGGGTGAGGAGAGAACCAATAGGAGAGCATCTCGGCATGGGCTTGAATCGATGACATGGCAGGGTTTGCCGAGTGTCTACAAAAAACACTCGGCAAATAATTTTTTTGCCGAGTGCTGTATAAAACACTCGGCAAACTTTTTTTTTCATTTTTTCCCTTCTTCTCCTTCTTTTCAACATGTATTCTTGTAAATTCATATCACTTACCTCAACAATATCTTGTCAAATTTTTTTAACAATATATATTTGATATTTTTGCTCATATAATTCTTTTATTTTATGTAGATATACCTCAAATTTAATTTATATCAATTAAAGTTCTATAATAGCACTTAATACATTAAAATTATCAAACAATTTCAAAAAATTACCAAAATTTTACATTGATAAGTCTATGCTCTCTATTGCATACACAAAATGTTTTATAGTCAAATCACAATTTGACCATCACTTTGACTTGAAATCTGAACAATTTATTCTCTACTCTATGGATCTTTCTGAGGATATGTTTCGATCTGTAAGGAGCATACGTCAAACTTGTGCGAAACCTTCTCAATTTTTTACCATAGACTCAGCACATGAAATTATGATATCATGACAAATTTTATGATTTTTAGACTTCGTATGTTATTTATAGAATTTTAAAATAATTCGGCCTCATATTCTCGGTCATGGTTCGAGAAAAAGATGTTAGATTTTTGCCTCCCATTTCATAAATACGGTCTCAGATTGGACTCAATAATATGAATATGATTTTTTGATGGATTTTACTCCTTTATTCAAATTGTTTGCAGTTCAAATTGGACTTAATTCCAACAAATGTGTTTAATGAAATTAAATGACTAAATGTAGAAAATAGACTAAAAAAATACCAGATGTTAGCATAAAGTACCATATACAATACGTGTATACCAAAAAAAAGTTGTGAGTGTGAAATCAATTTTTTTGAAATACTTTGCCGTGTGCTAAACACTATGCACACGGCAAACACAAAAAACACACGGCAAATGTTCTACTTTGCCGAGTGCCTTAGCTAGCACACGGCAAAGTAACTGTTTGCCGTGTATAGCAACTTTGCGGCATTTGCTGTGTGCCCGATTTTGAGCACACGGCAACTATGCCGTTTCCGGTAGTGGCTACATACTGGGACTGCATCGATGCAGCATGTGTGCACGGATGCATGGACGACGGACATGGACGCATCTGGCTGCTGCTGGTCCAACCACACCATCAGCCATGTCACGAATCAGCCGCTTGTGAGTTGTGACAACGAAAAAGCAAGCGATCGAGTCATGGGCGAATAAACTAACGGCGTGGTTGACCTCTGTCCAGTGTTCACATATGTGTGTAAAAAAAAATCGACTGCAAGTCAATGATTATCCCGTACGTACACACGCGCGTACGAACGAGGGCAGGAGCTTGCACACGAGCACCAAGGCCAAAAAGTAAAAAAAAAAAGAAGAGCAATAGTCAAAAGTGCACGCGTACTACAGCAATACATGCAATTGTGTAAAGGTGAAAACTCAACTCTGCCACTTAGTATGCAAATGACACTATCCTAGAGAAGTAACCTTTTACTACCACTAAGGTCTCCACCACCCTTCTCTACTCTTCCATTATTTGTTGAAATAAAGAGGGGAGGGGAGGTAGACCCTTCACGTAATGAATTTGTATGAAAGGCAACTTCAGAATGAAATTGATGCATTGTATTATTGAAAGGCAACTCCAGAACGAATTTGTTGACTAAATATATGGCTATCAATCACATATGTTACTGTAATATCCATAGTACTTGTTTCATTGTTGACTAACCTTGTTAGAATAATGCATATGGTTGCATATGTTACGTTAGTGTAATATCCAGAGGACTTGTTTCATTGTTGACTAACCTTGCTAGAATAATTGCATATGGTTATCACATAAATTGTTTACTCATTCTCTATGACCACCACACATGTACAAATTGTTGTGTGGACAAATTAAAAAATGGCCACCACACTTGTTTATCAAATACGTCACTTGTGTATCAAATTACTATATCCCCGGACACCCCCACATACGGAAACCGTCTGTTTGCCAAGTGCCCTCTGCTTTGCTGAATGTATTATATCGGGCACTCGGCAAATAGACACCGAGTGTAGCAAATAAAACACTTGGCAAACACATGACGCTCAGCAAAGACTCACTTTGCTAAGTGCCGGCGCCTAGACACTCGGCAAAGACACCCTTTGCTGAGTGTCACAAGCCAAGCACTCAGCAAAGCATAGCCCACGGCACGCGCCACGGTAGGCGCACAGCTGTAAATGTTTGCCGAGTGTCGTCAGCCCGGAGGCACTCGACAAATTAAGAAAAACTTCCTCCTTAAACTCTTTTGTTCTGTTCTTATACTATACTAAGTGCTACATATTAAAATTTGGTATATTTCTCGTTAAGTTTGCTATATATAATTAATTTATTTCGTTAAAAGGATATTTTGAGGATAATTTAAATTTGAATGACAAGTGCTTCGAATTATGTAGTATAATGAATGGAAAAAATGATATTCATGTTTTGATTCCAATTTGAGGCATTGTCGAAGAATTCAAAGGAAAATTCAAACGTCTTGTTCACGAAACATGACCATGAATGTATGGCTGGATTGTTTTTAAATTCTAAAAAAGCAAATGAAGTCTGCAAATCATGAGATTTATCATGATATCTATGATCTGGAGACTGTGGTAAAAATTGGGAAGGTTCCTCTAAAGTTGACACGTACGTTGCTTACAAATCGATGAATCTCCGAAGAAGTTCCAGAGAGTTGTGAAGGTTTCATTAGGATTTGAAGTCAAAGTGATGATCAAATTGAGATTTGACTTCAAAAATTTTTGTATAGACAATATACATCATATATTGTTCCATGTCAAATTTTGGTTAATTTTGGAATCTTTTTGGTAGTTTTGATTTTTTTTTTGCAATTAAACACTAGCCGGCGGATCGTCCGCTATGCATCGGCGGACCGTCCGCCTGTCAAGATGTTTGGGCATCCAAACTCTCTACATTATGTTTTCGGACATCCGAACTTCTTGCACGGCGGACGGTCCGCTTTTGGGAAATGGACGGTCCGCCGGCGAAACCAGACGCGAATCCGTCACAGGGTCCACATCATTGATCCGTGCTCCCCTACGCCAATCGCGTGCCGCAGCGGATCCCTTTTCTCCCCCACCACCCTCCCTTCTCTTCCTCGTTTCCCTCCCCGCCGCCCTTCCCTTTCTCTTCCTCATATCTCTCCCCTGCCGAGCCTCTCGCCTTCTCTTCCTTCCCCGGTGGCGCGGCCATGGCGGCCGTTGAGCCGGAGGCGAGCGGCGGTGGTGAGCACGGTGGCGGCAGCCAACATGGCGAGGCGAGCACGACGGCGGCGTCAGCAGAGCCGGCGCGTGGGCTTATTTTTTGTTTGACTTCAAAATTTCTTTCAAGGCTTCAAAACATTGGTCGGCGGACTGTCCGCTGCATATCAGCGGCCGTCTTTCAAGACGTTCGGACATCCCTACTCATGTGGAGTCTAAAAAAAATTGAATTTTGTATTTTATAATTTCCTTTTCAATTTACTATGATAGTTTTCCTCTTAGTGGTTTTCCTCTTTTTTCGTTTATGTTTATTTTGGTTGAATCTTTGAAAAATCATAATAAATCAAAAAAGAAATTATAAAATACAAAATTCGTATCCCGTACCGAGCATCTAAAGTCGGGATGAAAAGAAAGCAGGAACAAGAAGATCTATAACCGACCGACACCGTATCCCGTACATACCGGTCATATACCATATTTTCAAGAAAAAACAGAAACAAGAAAAAACTTAGGAAAAACAGTTGGGAGCGGGAATGAAATCAGTTGGCAGTCTCCTGACCGATTTGATGGATCTGTATTAATACGAGAAGTTCCTGTCAAGAATCCCGTTTTGTTTTGTCTCATGCGTAACACACAAGCACCAAAATGTTAATTTGGTCCGGCCCAACTGAGGTGTCTGGTACACATAATTGCTGGTACGCCCCTCGGTCCCATTTTATTGTGCACCAGCGGTTACCCTTCTCCTGCAGTTTGGCGACGTGGTACTAAAGTGCACTGATGCTGCTCAACTGCTGCGTGGCAGCGTTGCTAGCTGCCTGGCTTGTTGCCGCCCGCCACGCAAGGGTAGGGACGCGGCCCAAAATGGCCCAAGCATTCACAAAAGGAGCACAGAGCAGCAGGTTTGATCATTATTCTTCTCTTTGTTTTCCTTTTATTATTATCTTTTTACAATTCATTCCTTTCATTTTTCATGTATAAGTTATGCATAGCTGTAACTATTTCGTTGAGATAAATGTTTGAAGTAGTAACACGTGGCGGTGTTCCCGTTTTGAGTATCCGATTCTCCATCGTAATCAGGTTGTTTCCGATCGAACTATTGCGTTCCCGATATCTCGTAATATCGGTTTCGTATTTCCGGCCGACTTTCCCGTTCCGACCATTTTCATCTCTAATCTAAATTATCTGGTTTTTGAGTCCAGGGTCAAGGGGGTAAATAGTATTTTTTTTCCAAAAAGATAAAGGACTACACGAGATGCAAGAGAGGAGGAAAAAAGCGAGAGATGTATTGGAGCAAGGTGAACAATGGGCCTCTGCCTTGGCAACACGTGGGCCCAATGCAGAAGGCCCGCGGGCCACACCACACCACCACTAGAAGAAGGCCTGAGGGCCAAGCCCAGTGTTTTTTTGCTATTAGAAGGCGGGCCAGCTGCGGCCGTGTGATTTTCACTTCAGTTCTGCTTTCTGCCGCCACCCTTTCTTCCTGTTCACTACGCCCAAATAACAATTTTGCATAGTCTCGTGGCACGCTCATGTTTCCTCCAATAATGGGTTTTCAATCGCCAGCATGAATGCCGCCCAAAGCTGTTGGTGAGATGCATCCTGATTTGGGGGCCTGCGTTTCCCGACTTCAATTGCCGCCATTTCTCGTCGGTCTACTCTAACCACCAACGCTCACTCTCTTCCCCCTGCTCCGTTCAATGTCGCTGTCTGTCCCTCCCAGCTGCATGCCAGATGGTCCTATATATCCTAATGTTGATCTGGCAAGTTTTCTTTTCCAGCTCTCTGTCTGTCTGTCTGCACCCCAAGTAGATGCAGATTCATATGCATTTTAGGTTACAGAGATTCGAGCAGAACATGTGACGAACATATCAGGTGCAAACCAATTTTTTCGTGCAAACTCCAATCTGTGCCACCGGATCAACATCCAAAGAGCATGGGGATTGGGTAATTTTACAATTAACCGCCCGCTTTTGGATTGGGTAATCAAACTTTTGCAAATCCCCCTCCCACTTCGCCTGCGCCCCCATTTGGATGTTGATTCGGTGGTCCACATGGGAGTTTGCACGGTTTGCACAAACAAATTGGTTTGTACTTGATATGTTCCCGAACATGTGTAGTATAGGTTTAAGCGTATTGATCATGCATCATGCATGGGAACACTTGCAACTGAACCTCCACAGGCCTAAAGATGGAAATGTACCATCCATTGTCTAAAAAGAACAACACACATATGTGGTGCAAATATTTTTCAGGCGATGTAAACTCCAAGTGCATTAACTGATGCCCCAGCACGTGCATGGAATCCTGCCACGGGTTTATTCCCTGGAATCTGGCTGCTGAACGCAGAACCTTTCGTTTCTCCAAAAGGCCCGTAAGTCCTAGCGTTGCTGATAAAAGTAAGTGAGGTAACAACGGTCTCTCCTCCAACTATATCAGTTGTTCCAAGAACTTGCTTTATAGACTCGAATGGAGCAAGCGTGATCTGGAAGGGAGGCCAGAAAACATCAGCAGAGAGTCAATTATATTGTTCTTTTAGTTGCGGGAAATATCTTATTTTGTCTTGGATATCGGGTATAGCACATAAGTATCTATTTGGACAGCAGGCAAAAATAGTGTAGTAGTATAAGATAAAATGAAAAAGTATAAAAGTATAAGAAAAATCACTCACCGTCGCAGTAAGTGGACCATCACCACCCCATGGTCCAGCAGTTCTCTTCTGACCGGCACGGTTAGTGTAGGTAAACGCAATCGAGTTGATTGCATCACCACATCGAATTGTCACAGTTTGAAGAGAGCGAGGTGGCTTTGGGATGTCGAAAGATGTTCCTCCATCCCCACCCCAAGGTCCGATCTCTGTCTGAACATATATACGAGTAGGAGAAAATCCAAGTCATTATAGGTGAGACCAATGTTAGCCTAAACGTTAAACTGCGAACGGTTAGTCACCTACCGTCGTAAATAGTCGGAATACATGGCCGTTTAAACGGTCGAAACGGTTTTCATAGCTTTACACAGCTAATCAGCCTACACGACTATCTATCGAGTAGCGTTTACACACCGTGTAAATGATGTAAACAGCCGTGTAGGAAAACAGTGGGTGAGGCGCATATAAGTAAACTACAATAATAGAATGACAATATTTCTCACCACTTCAGGGATGCACAGACAGAAAACACGGATACGAAGCTCCCAGATACGCCCATCAGTAGGATGCACATTTTCGACTATTTTGCCAGTGACAACACCATTTGCATAGGCAAACTCTCCGGTCCCACCTACGATGGATCATTCACCATCTGCAGCATCACCATCTTTGTCCATTGCAAAATCTCCAAGCACCTTAAGGCTGGACCCCTTAAACCTGATTTGCGTAGCCAAAACCACAGAATCTATCTTAGCACACAAAAGTAAATGTAAAGAGCTAGCAGTCTATAGTTGAAATGCTAACAACTCTGACAGGTGTTAAACCTGGTGTCAGTGAACACAATGCTGTGACAGAGTAACCAGCTCTCATCGGCTTTACCAGCACCGATGTGCATGCCTCGGGCACGTGCAACAATGTTTGCATTGGTGGCAGGACCGTCACGTATGGTCCAGTCATTAGCAACGACCACACCAAACAACATAGGAAGACCTGGATTCACAACAACTTTTTGGTTACCGTCTCGTGATCCTTCCAGGCGCTGGTTCATGTATAAGTGGAAGAGATGCTCTTTCTGACTGATGTCTTGGCAACCACCACTTCGGTAGTAGGAAGGATTTTTAGCCGCCATAGCAACTGGATGCGTACACAGAGAGGATAAACTGAGCAAGCTTGGGTTGTGGTGTCTTTTGGGTTTGGAAATGATTGCAGAGGAGGGTGGCCCTTTTAGGTTACCACATGTATGCATTGCTATCATCGACATAGCAAATCTGGACAACACGAGGATATGCTGATGTTCCTTAATTAACGATTAAAAAAATGCATGCATTGTCCTCATCGACATTGTTGATCTCCACAAGGAGGATATTCTGATGTTAATTCCTTAATTAATGCCGAACAAAGTGCTTGCATTTCTACCATTGACATCGTTAATCTCGACAAATGCGCTCTGTTGATGTTTCTTAACTAACTATGAACAAAATGCACGGATTATAATCGACATGAAGCAAGCTATCGTTGCTAGAAAACACTCCATCAGCACGGATTATAATCAGCTGTTTACTTTCAATAGAACATCAGAGCTTGCTTCTGATGTCCAAACTACATGGTTCTTGGAAAATGTATCTAACCTAATCATTGTGATTTGCAATTTTGTTTACATGTAAAAAGAGCTGCAAGTTTAGGCCAGTCTCAGTAGAAGTGTCATAGTAGTGTCATGAGCATTAATTTTGCTAACATGGTAAAGTTTTTACGAAGAGAGAGGATGAAGAGTGTCACGGAACGTGAGAGGAGTGTCATTACCATGACACACATCTGGCTCGTTTACTTAGTTTATAGTCTTGGTAACTATATCGATGACACTCCCATTAAGACCGGCCTTAGTTTCACTGGCCGGTGAGACTGGGAGTGTGTCATCTGCACAATTACCAAGACCATGAATTAGGTAATTGAGCTGGAGGAGTATCATTGTGATGACACTCCTCTCACATTTCTTGATACTTCTTATCCTCTCTTTTCGTAATAACTATGTCATATTAGTAAATTTAATGCTCATGACACTCATATAAGACCAATCTCAGTGCATAGTTTCATCGCATGCACTAATGGAGCTATGTGTAGGCCAAAGTGGGCCATGGCCCCCCTTCCTCCACGCTACCCTATTGCAATATCTATTTGCCTAAACTGCTGCAACTAATATATATAGAAGAACAGCATGGAAAGTGGAGGATCCATGGAAGGGAGAGTGAGCTCAAGTACTCCATACTTGTTACCAAATAAGGGAGCACCTCGCCCTCTCTCATTTCTATGCATGGATGGGAGTTCCAAAGATAGAAGAAGAGCCTCTATGCTCGTTTGGACTAAACTGCGATCCTATTTAGTTCGCGAAATTTTTTGGGTTCTGGAACTGTAGCATTTTCATTGTTATTTGGTAATTAATGTCTAATTATGGACTAATTAGGCTTAAAAGATTTATCTCGTCATTTACAGTTCAACTATGTAATTAGTTATTTTTTCAACTGCATTTAATGCTCCATGCATGTGTCCGAAGATTCGATGTGATGCGTACTGTAAGAAAATTTTCCCAACATGTACTCAAACATGTTATGGGCTCTAAAGAGTGAAAGAGTACCTGAGCCATTGAAATTTCCCCCCCCCCCCCCAACATGTACTCAAGTCCCATCTAATAAGCCATAACCTATAATTCCGAATCCTTTATGGGGTGTTTGGGATCATTCTGCTCCATGAAATTTGGCTCCACTCCATGAAAAAAATACCCAAACACCTCACCTGCTCCACTTCACTCCACTCCACCAAAAAACTAGCTCCACTCCACCTTTTTTTTGGACCTCCAAGAGGTGCTCCATCAATTCTTGGAGCTGGTGGAATTGGATAAAATTACCCATCATACCACTGGTTAGTGGAAAATAACGGTTCGACATCGACTTCTTTTTCCCCTCCATCTCCTACGTCGTCGCCCAACCAACATCCAGCCAGGCACCTTGCACCGCCGGCCCTGGCTCACTCCGCCACCGGCCAAGAACGGCCCCTGCAGGCGCCAATGGCGGGGACGACACCGGCGTCAAGGAGATCATTGCTAAGATGAGGGAGGGGCTCCCCGCGCTCTCCGCGGCGCAGGATGACACGGAGACGAGCGCCACCGGTTCCTTTGGTTCCGAAGGAGGTCCAGGAGGCGAGGCGGACGAGGATGAGGATGGGGTGGGGGGCTTCATCGGCTTCTCGTTCCAGGAGCTCGAGACGCCGCCAGGTGTCGACGG